>NC_090922.1:1079717622-1080020652 GCF_040938575.1 Ambystoma mexicanum
AATGAGCTGGCATCTCATAATTTAGACATTTTTGAGGTTTGATTTTGATTTTGAACCATTTGTATAGTGCACCGGACGAAGTTAATCGTGATTAGGCGCAGATGTAGTCTTTAGAATTAGAAGAAACGTGGCCCTATCAAGTACATATATAATAACCAGAGAGTAAGTCAGCTCAAAATCGAGAGTTCTAACAGAACAAGTAGGTCTTTCCCACCCTACGAAATGCCGTCAGATTTGTGATTTCTCTGATTTCTCTGGGCAATTTATTCCATGCTCTTGGACCGTAGACTCCAAATCTATGGTCCCCTTTACTCACGCACCTAGTCCGTGGTACCAGAAGCAGATTATTATTATCTGCTGAGGTGTGGTTTAGATGTTATAAGGTGTCACACAATGTGAATGAGGGAAACTGCCAGATTTCATCTGAACACAACTACTGCACAATTACTGGAAAATAACATTGCCTGGGGGACAGGAATTGGAGTTAACGAGGAACAGAGACAGGAGCTGGAATTTAGACGAGGCAAAGCAAATAAGGAATTAATGCTAGAAGCCATTCTTACCAAGTCCTGATGTTTCCCTTGAGTGTCCAGAAGCATTGAGTATGTCCCTATGAGATGAAACCCCAAGATGTTATGTCCAACCAAACCAAGTCTTGTGGGGATCTGTTTGATTTAATATCTTCCAATTATTGATTGGGTGGGAAGACAAAGTAGACATCTAGAATTTTCTTACCAAATAATGATGTTATTTACTCCCCTAAAACATACTAACACAGGGTGAGCTTGCTGAAATTCTAAATCACCAATATGGCTTCCAGTGTGAATAAAACAAATGTTTGTAAAGTAATTGGGGACTCATATGTCTCATTGCCAACTCCGAAATTCCTTAAAGGGAGGGGTGGAGCTTTTTATATCTCGCCTGCTCCATCAGGTTTCTTGGGAAAGGCAGCTGGGAGATTGGACAGTATTTGCCAGATTACCTGGGATCAAGGTTGATCCTTTTAAAAAGAGGCAGAATCACTGCTTTTTTGACCTGAAAAAAGTCAGAGTTGAGGTAGTTGAACAATTCGTATTATTGGGCTTTGAAATTCACAGGAGTTCCCAACAGGGCCTAAACATGGCAAGATTACATTCTCACTCTGTTATATTTGCAGGTCAGATGAAAGAAATCAATCAGAAGTATGGGTGATTCTATATACTTCTAGTATTAAATTACTACAAAGTCAGCGTAGTTCCATCTTTATTATATGTATATGGAAGACTACAGTTTGAAGCTGGGGTATTTTGTAAGAAGTTGGAAAGCTTAATTTGGAAAACTGCTATTTTTACCTAAATGTTTACTCATGGTCGCTCTGAGATTTGAACTGAGTTTGCTGTCATTACAGGCATTCATTCTATGGAAACACATCTCACTTCAAAGAAAGATCCTGGCTTAGTCAGATAACTTATTGCTGGGGAATAAGAAGTGTACAGTACTAGAATCTTGTGTTAATAAATCTGAACTGGTACTAAATGAAATAGATGTAACCCCCAATTTCTTGCTATCTTTTCCTTGATAAACTAAAAAGACCATTTGTAATTATGATTGGTGTAATACCAAAGATTCTCTAAAGTTGTGGGCCCTTTTAGATCATGGCTCTAGAGGGGAAAAAGGTAAAACACAATCAATTACTATTTTATAAAGTGCCAGAATATGATTTGGGGGAATATGTTCTTATGAATTAGATTAAACCTCCTAGAAAGTCAGTTATCGGGCTAAGTTAAAGATTCCTCAGTCAAAATGATACTGTTGGTTTGCAGTGATTCTGAATGTATTGAAATACTAGAGCATGTTGTAATTATGTGTCCAAACTTTGTTCTGTGAGAGAAAAGTATTATTGTGTAACTTTTGTAGAGGAGCAGCCGAATGCCTCTGCAGGAAGTCCCGACCCCCTCCTACTTATATGCTGGAAGCCAGAAATCATGCCACGCATGACACCAGTGGTTGTGCCTATTCTGCAGAGAGTCTTTGAGAAAAGGTATCCACTAAGAAATCCCTATCTGATGTATCCCCGTAGAGATGGCAATCTCTTAGAAGAGGTCCCGAAGGAATATGAAGATGAAAAAAAGAGAAGTTGGTGACGTCACAAGAGATGAGCGTGACACACTGAGAAGAGTGGCTGAAGAATGTATGGAATCTGATGATGAAGTAAAGAAGTAAAGAATCAAGTAAACTTTCATATGAAAAGTGAATATTGCACGTGTGAAGAGCACTGCAGAAAATGCAAGTCATTAAATAACTGTACAGATGCAGCAACGCAAGTAGACTAAGTAATCTTAGAAGCTAGCCATATGTAGCCAAGTTGTATTCATTTAATACAATTAAATAATTGCAAATGAGCTGAATTGCGGTCTCCTGTCGAATGGGCTATGGATGGAAATAGAAGTTGTGCATGAAGCTCTAGACTTAAGATAGCGTGTGCTCACACTCCCATATATTCCAAGGAACAAGGATACTTTGCAAGGCCAAGTTAAAGGCAAACTCCTTGGCAGAAGGTATAGGTTATGAGAGATGTTGGGCTAATTGGATGGGCAACACAGTCAAAGTCCACCCACTGACACCTGGGTACCAGCTTACTTGCTTGTATTGAGCCAAATGTTCCAGAAGGGCACAAGCATGCCAGCCAATTGTAGAAGGCCACATAATAAATGGGAATGGCAATGGGGAAGGCGCTAAGTATGGTGCCGCAAATTGTGGCACCGTACTTAGCACCAAGGTCCCTTTACGGGTTGGTTTTTAACGCCTGCAAAAAGCAGGCGTTAAAGTCTCCAACCCGCAAAGGGAACTCGTAATCAGGCGTTAAGGGTTTAACGGCGCCGTCACCTTTTACGGCGCCGTAAACCCCTTAACGCCTGGGTTGTAATGAGGGGAAATAAGTCACCCTTTCTTTGAGTGACTTGTTGTGGTACAGGAGATGGAGATACAACCAATGAATTTGAAGTGGGTCTTTTAAAGCTGGATAGGCACTTTAACCCTAATACTAGTGCCATTCTGGAACACTACAATTTTGAGAGAGTGTAGAAGAATATGTTACTGCACTGCACCATTTGGCATTGTCTTGTACATTTGGGGAGAAGTTTGACGAATACATTAGAGACCAATTTAGGATACATTGAAACAGTAAGAAAATCAGAGAAGAACTTTGGTTAAAGGATGAGCCCACATTAGATGAGGTTTTGGATATCACTAAGCGTGTAGAACACTCGCTAGCTTATGGTTGAGGTTCTAAAGTTGTCTGAAGGGAAACAGAAGAAGAAGATTACGGAAAAAGGTGAACCACAAGAATGGTGTGGAAAATAAAGGGGGAAAAGTCAAGCATCAAAAAGGAGAGGAACGACTATGTTTTCTTGTGCAAGCGGGTTGCACTTTGCTGCCTCTCCTGTGTGCCCTGTTCACAAGACAGTGTTTTCAAAGTATATGATATGGTATGATAAGGCATTTATAATGCGCCTGTGCATAAGTGTTTCCAGGTGCCACAAGGCAAGGGAGGGAAAAGATTGGGATGACAAAACAAACAATCTTCTAGGCCTTTTGCCATTCGGATCGTGCAAGTGCGACAATAGAAGTGCGGGGGGAAGTAGAAGGGGAGTGCAAGGGAGAGAAAAGGCAGACATGCAGCCAGGGCAGCGTGGCTCTGCGTAAGTGCAGGGATGCATGGGGGCTCTAGGGGTTACAGTTACAGCCCTTAATTGCGAGGTAGGCCAAGGAGGCAGTGCAGGCAGCTAAATTAGCAAGAGGGCATTTTGCCAACTGTTGTATCATCTTGTATCATCTTGTGGGATCATCTGAGGCTGAAGTTGACATTCCTTTTGAAAATATTACCATGCATGTAGTTCAAGGTTTAGAAAAACACACACCAAGATGTCATTTTGAAAGCAAAAAATCCCTTGCATTCCTCTGAACAATCATTCCATTACTTTTTGAAACACAGATAATGCTGATACCAGAGCAAACACCATCCTTCTAAATTGAAAGACTCCCTCATATGTTATGAACATCGTTCATTTTCTGCTCTCTTCTTCTAAATCAATTTGGTAATATGCAGAGGCCATGTCTAGTTTGGAAAATACTTTACCCCTGATAATCATTGCTAGCATTTCGTTCATATTCGGTAAAAGATGTCTATCCGCCACAACGCATTTGCTTAACTCGTGTAAGTTCAAACACAGTCTCAGTTCCCCTTTGTTTTTTGTTTTTTTACCACCACTAGTTGCATAATTCACTGTACACCACCTACCCTTTCAATGATACCTTGTTTTCAGAACTTCTCCAGTTCCTTCTTTACTCCTTCTCTCAGAACCAATGGTACGGATCGTAATTTTGCAGAGACAGGCATATTTCTCATCATCAAAATTATTTGATGCCTCATCCCTTTGATTTTTCCTGCATCCTTCCTAAAAACCTCACCAGCTCCTCACATACTGCAGCATCCTCAATCTGCAACACCTGTTCATACATATTTGGATCAATCCTAATATGCAATTTCTTCTGTTGACACCATCCGAATAAATTTGCACCCCTTTTTGTTACATATATTTTTCCTTGGTCACATCTACCTTTAAATTCAAATTGAGCATTGAAATATCTGAAAAACTTTATTTTGTCGAAATGATATGCCCCTGGACTGACATCTGCTTTGGTTATATTTTGAATATCTCCTCCTACTATTTGCTCAAACACATCTTTGGGAATTAGCGATAGTGTTTCACCTGAGTCAGCCATCATAGAAACCTCTTTCCCATTCACACGAATAACAGCATATGGACTCTCACATTCCTCTACTTCTACCCGTTGCACTACATTCATGGTAATATTTTTAATAGGACTTCATCCTCAAATGATCCTCCCACCTCTTCAGCCACATACATAATTGTCTTCTATGTGAATTAAAAGTTCTTCCAACAACTGAAAAAATGCCCTTTTCTATTACAATTTGAGCATACTGTTGTGCAAACAGGGCACCCAGGAGAGGCAGCAAAGTGCGACCCACTTGCACATCGAAAACATAGTCGTTCCTCAACTTCTTTTTGGGTAGTTTTTCCCCTCTATTTTCCAAACCATTCTTGTGGTTCACCTTTTCCTTAATCTTCTTCTTCTGTTTCCCTTCAGACACCTTTAGAACCTCAACCTTGGACTCTTTGTTTTCTGCGTTGGTCAATGTTGCCAGGCATGCTGGCTAGTGTTCTACACGTTTAGCGATATCCAAACCTTCATCTATTGTGGGCTCATCCTTTAAACAAAGTTCTTCTCTGATTTTGTTACTGCAGTCTATCATGAATTGATTTCTAATGTACTCGTCAAACTTCTCCCCAAATTTACAAGAAAATGTCATATGGCACAGTGCAGTGCCATTCTTCTACACTCTCTCCCTATTCCTGTACTCACACCTCAAAATTGTAGCATTCCAGAATGTTAATGGAGGCCAGGAGAATAGTTCAGAAGCAACACGTTTTTCTTGGAAGCAAGACAATGTCTAGAAACACAGGTTCGAATCTCAGTCTCACACTTAGAAACTGGTTTCCGGTATTGAGCGCGTTATAAAACAACAATTATAATTACTACATTTAGGGTTAAAGTGCCTATCTAGCTTTAAAAGAGCTACTTTAAATTCATTGGTTGATTGGTACTGTCAGAAATAATCAGTAGGGACCCGGACGCTACACCGATGTCTCTTTTATTTGGGAAGTTGCAAGGCCCTCTAACCTTCCTAAATGTCTGCAATATGATAGCGAAAAGGTGTATACTTCGGAAATGGAAAGCTAACTACCCTGCGTCTACACAAGAATGGTTGAAAAAATGAACTTGGGTAAATGAATATGAAGAACTGTACATATCATTGTCTACGTATATGCTGCAACCCAAGGATATTTGGGGAGAGTTTAGATCCTATCTGGCTAAAGACTAAATAGCATGGTGAATTGTATGAACCAAGTGATGGGCATGTTAACCGTCTCAATTTCCACATTTGTACTGTACTGCACATTGTGATAATGTAAGAATGATTAATGCACTGGAAATTCTTTTGTATTTACTTTGTGATTACTGAACTGAAAAATAAAATTGTAAAAAATAAATAAAAAGGAAATTGTAATAGGTTGCTCTGAATGGCTGCCAATTTAGTCGTGTTGCCAGTGATTTGATGTATAATTTAAACTCTCTGAGTTTCTCGTCATTCTTATGTAGCCCCACCTTTATGGATTTCAACACCCCACATTCATTTGACATACATTTCCAACAAATGTAGCATTTAAACAATTGCCAAATAACCGCAAAGGAGGCCACTGATCAAACATTAGTTTACATAATAGCCATTTCAGGTTGTATGTCTGATTTAAAGGATTGATCTAGAAGTGAGTCAAATTTAAACCCCTGGCCACGAGCTAAACGGTATGAGGCTGACCTGAACTTAGCTACCATTTGGGAGGGATCACAAAATATGTGTGGTTTGATTGTGCATTCCTGTAACCAATGAAAACCCTGTCTGAACACGACACAAAAATCAGTGCCTGTGGTGTATCATGCACGGTAGAAGACACTGTACCCTCTCTAGAAGCAATTTCGCCAAAGGTCAATAAGCCCAGGAAATTAGAATATGCAGAGTATTGCTGTGGCTGATCTGGAAGAATACATGCCACTGTATTAGACCTGCCCATATTGACATTAAGTCCTCTCCATATTCCGATGGAGCCAAAAATCTTCAAAAAGTCACCTTTCACTTGTGACACAATCACGGTTCTACGCTTGTAATCCTGGAGGACTTTATATACTTTAACTGGAAGGTTGCAGATTAGTGATAGCAACTCCCGAAGCACGTGTAGAAAATGAGGATAACTAACAGTGACAACCCCATTTTTTTAATGAATCCATTCCCGAGTGAGAAATATGAATCGCTGGCAAACAAAAGCAACATTAACCCCTTCCTAGACTTGACAGGGTGATCCAGTTCCCTCACATTCCAAGTCATAGTGCTAAACAGTTATTATGAGAGGAACCCGTGAGAACAAATGAACATGAATGAAGCTGATATTTGCGCAGGCAAAGGCCAGTTCCAATGTAATGTCCCTAGACCAGAGTGATGGGTATAAATTCTCTATACATCCCTCATCAATACTTGTATGGGTCAGATAAATTGTAAATAACCACTTCACCATGAAAAATATCATAAGGTGCAGACTATTATAGTAACATGGCAAGTAAAATTATGCAATGGAAAACATAACAGTAAGAAAGGTGCAAGTGGTCCTACCTCCATGAAATGATATGATATGATAAGTCATTCATAACCCGCCTGTACACAAGTGTTTCTAGGTGCAACAAGACAAGGGGGGCAAGACAGAGGGAGGACAAGACAAATGATCTTACTAAGCCTTGTGTCCTTCATGCAAGTGCGAGAACGGTAAGTGCAAGGGGAAAGGGAGGGGGGAAGTGTAAGGAGTGGGGAGGGGAAACAGGGCTGCAATGCTCTGAGTAAGTGCAGTCAGGGCAGAGTGGCTCTGGGTAGTGCAAGGAGAACAAGGGACTGTAGGGTTACACTTACAGCCTCTAAGTGTGTGGTAGGCCCATAGGCAGACCAAGGGCAACTGATCAAGAAAGAGCCTTATACCCAGTGAGACTCTGAGGGCAGCCAAGCAAACAGTCGGTACAGCAGACAGGTAGGTCAGCATGAGAGGGAGGGAGGAAGGGAGAGAGGTAGGGAGGGAGGGAGAAAAAGCAGAGAAGAGGAAGGTTTTGAGCAGCACCACACCAACAACCAAAAAGGTTCCACACACATTAGCAATCTCGTGATTCAGCCATGTGACACCCAGCATATAAAATCTTTACAAATACATGAAAATGCTTACTATTTATAGACTGACCCGGAAAATAGAAAATAAGTTCACATGTAGGAGCCTGATAATACTTCTAGATATAACTTAAGCCAGGTTAAATTACATCAGACTATAGGGTGCAGCTGGGCTATTAGGTTCACCTCCAGTCCAGGCAAAACAGAATATAATTCAGCCAGATGAGAACAGAGCAATATAATTCAAATCTGACCTGTAATAATGAAAGTGACTTTATCTAATATGTGTTTTCAGAGTTGGGAGAGTGGCCACCACCATGAGGTCTCAGCCCTCAGACAGTGACCAAGCTCATATAACAGAGAGAAAGTAATTTGCTTCCTCTGGTGTTGAAAAGAATTGTCTTGCCACCATGGATAACATGAAGTTTAGCTGCATAGAGCATAGTGTACCTTGCACTAAGGCTTTGCAGCTTACACTGGAACTACACAAACAACTTCATTGAAGCTAACACTGCAGCATGATAGTAGCCTGGGGCCAAGAGATCTATGCGCATGCTCCACCATAAAAACTGATGATAATATAGTAGCATCAAACAATTATTTTAGAAGGTCTTAAGCACAAGTCTCCATAGAAACCAAGCCATTAGATCCATTCACATCTGTAATCCTGATGATGATTCTGTGGGGACAAACCTCTAAATCACCATTTTTCACAACAATCACCTTTAAAAGAACCTGAATTTTCTTAATGCTCACAGCCATTGTAGAAGTAAAGACCTTGACTAGTGAAATCTCTCTTTAGCTGCAGCCAGTTTATTGCCCTTCTTTTCTGATTGTGTATGTATGTGGTCCACCTTTCAAGTGAGTGCCTTTTTCAATTTAGTGCGGAAATACCAACCTTGAGTTCTTGAAACACTGGGCCTGATTATGAGGCTGGCGGTAGCCATGCCTGTAATATAGGCATGGCTGCGCCAGTAATTTATTTTTTCCCCCGTTTCCATTTGAGCCCCATATGAACGGTGCCAGTGCATCCGACATGCTGTGCTCGCGGGTGCTGATCTGCCCACCAGGTCTGACCTGGCAGGTAGATAGGCACCCGTGAGCACTCCTTGTAGTTTGCCGGTCCGGGAACTACGGTACCAGCAAGCTTACCGGTACCGTAGTCCCTGAACCGGCAAACCTATAATGAGGACAAGAGACTTTGGTAACACACACATAACCATAGGTATCTATACATATAATTCACCATGAGCGTGCATCCACAATGGATAAAATGCATGTGGTTCCAGGAGGAATCTTCCCCTTGTAAAAATAAAAGTATCCCCGCCTATCCAATTCTCACTACTTCCCCTTTATTCAAAATAGCTCCTCCTTTATGCAATAGACATGTCAGAATTTCAGCAGCATTCTAAGAATTCAATTGTAATAGACTACTAGTCATTCATGATTGTAGGTGGCTTGTAGAAAAAAATATATATGTTCAACGTGTATGTAGGCTAGATTCCCTTCAGTGATGTTTCTTTTTAATTACTGTGCAAAAGCATTCAGTTCTAATTTTCAATGGGAAACCTTAAACAGCAAGAGAATGGGTAGCGAATAATCACCCTCTCCCATTTGTCTGGAACAACTTAGCTTTAGCAACAATCTTCTGCTTGATGGTATACCCAGCAATAACATCAGTTATATTCTTTTTCTAATTATCCACAGAGTGAGATGTCCATTTAACTCCACGAGAATTCTTCTGTGCTAGACATCTTCACACAGAAAATGAGTGAGGGGATCTCACTGTAGACAAACCATGGGTCCTGGTCTATAAAATGATATACATTTTTCCAGAAGCATA
This sequence comes from Ambystoma mexicanum, assembly GCF_040938575.1. Lineage (NCBI taxonomy): Eukaryota > Metazoa > Chordata > Amphibia > Caudata > Ambystomatidae > Ambystoma > Ambystoma mexicanum. The sequence continues at coordinate 1,079,727,291 of NC_090922.1, forward strand.
TATACTTCTGAAATGCACCCTAACTTCTAGGGATGCACAATCAATGTTTATATTCCTGCCCCTCAGTACTGACACAACAGCATCCAAGATTTAATGTAATTCCCTTTATAGTATATCTCCCCTTAGGATCGTTTCCCACTTATATTATACTCACATATGAATTTCTTTATGGCTAGATCACAGACCAGTGGACACCTTCTCATAAGGGCTGGTTCAAGTCTCCCCCTCTAGGAAAATGTGGCCATCAGTCAGCAAGATGCGATCAGCTCTCCTCCATAGCCTGCCTGCTATTTTGTCCACTGAAGAAGGCCTGGGACTTTAACTCCCACTAGGCCTCACTTTCAGGGCTCTAATGATAATCCAAAATTGGCCCAAAAGGAGAGCAATCTATTCCTTCCTGTTGTTATCAATTATTCCTTCTCACTGCTCAATCAATCAGTGAGTGAGTGAGCCTGTCAGCATCTGTCCTGAGTAAGTGTGTTTTGAATATTGTATCAAAAAGTAACCCCACCTTCTTTGAGGTGTGTTTACTTTACCCAATACATTCGGTCAATGTATGTGATTGGATAGTGTTCCAAAAGTGACATCACAGTAGACATACCCCTCCGCAGTCATTGGGCTGTCTGATGGGAGTAACTTCTACACCAAGTTTCCCTCCCATTTAATGTGATGTCATCTCAGGAATTTCTTGCATTAACTATTGTAGCATTCTGAATTAGTAATTGTTACACATATACCACTTTAGTAACTGTCTCACCAGATGTCACTCTCTGGTGCAAATGAAACAAAGCAATTGTCATCAAAATATCACAAATGGTTACTGAGTTAACAATTTTTGGCTTGTAACTTACTTATACTTTTCTGCACAAATTATTGTTCCATCTCAAAGTAACAGGCTTGTCACTGCAGACACTAGAATGTGTGAAACAATGGTGTGTGCCATTTCCTTGTAACAAAATACAAATTTACCTAATGTGCATAGTTATAAAAATCACATTAGAAAGATAGTTTTTTTTATCACCAAATAGAGCATCTCAGGCGGAATGCATTACAAAAAGAATTATTTTGCTGCACCATTCCGTTTGGGAGATATCACCAGAAATTTCAATCCAATGCTGTTTTTGTATATACAAAATTGCAGTCAATAACAGAGGCCAGAGGTCTTGGTGGTGATAAGGTATTTTGAAGTGTGAAAGTGTGAAAGTGCGAAAGTGTGAAAGTTCTCTGGGTTTATGGCTTGTGTTCCTGTCCCCTTTGGACCAATTCCTGGGTCTGTTAGATTTTCAGATCAACACTTTATTTTTCCAGATATCAAGGTTTCTTTTGTAAGGAGAGGCCATGGAGATTGAAATCTCAGATTAGCAGCAGAGTCCGGTGGTGAAGCTGAACCCCAATTAGTTTTTCATTATCTTAAGCCCAACATACACAGATGCAGCCCATAAAATGCCACTTTAGGATCAATTGCAATTTCAGCCTCTTAGTGACCTAGTTTCAGGCCAGTTAGTATCCCCGTAGCTGAGTTTCAAATTAATTCCAGCTCCTTGAAAGTGCAAGGGAGATGAGTTCTGTTGTTTATTTACTGGGGTGGTGAACTGAACAAAAAAACAGTTGTCAGAGTTCAAACTTATAAAACAAGAGATGTACCCTTACTATATTTATGATAACCACAGAAATACAAGGACAGGTCAAAACAATTATTTGGCCTGAATTCTTGGACTGTTTATGAATATAGAAATGAGTTGCTCAATTCTAGCAATCACTAGAGAGGTTAGCCGCTGAGTGCATATTACCACGCACTCAGGGGGTTATTACTAAACATGCAAAGAAACAATAGATCATTGGTACAAGAATTAAACAAATATATATGAAGGAAAACTAGAGAGATTAAATCAAATGTTTGTACTCCTGAATATGGTGACAAAAGCAATTCGAAAAGCTCAAGGGTTACAAGTGCTTAGATACATTGAAAATAATCAGCAGATTATGAAAAAAATTGAAAACAAATGATAAAAACAAATTACATATATCAAAGGTGAGATAAAACATCCCAGAGAGGATAGTGCTTCAGATTCAAATCACTAACATATATTTTGATTTTGTGAAAACAGAAATATAAATGCATGTGCAATTTGCTAATGAGTTCATTGCATCATGAGTCCACTTATTTGGTACAATAGTTCATTGTTGACATAGCAAAAGTTGCTTGGTGGGGAAATCAATAAATAATACAGGGTCTTTTGATGCAAGATATCTGGGTTCCATGTAATAATGTCGCCACAAAAATCTCGCCATGCAAAAATATCGCCGAAAAATGGCCGTTTTCTTTGGCGACATTATTGCATGGAACATCGGGGGACACCCCCGCAACCCCAAACTTTTTGTTTTCTTTTTTCTTTTTCTTTTTTAATTGTTTTTTTTTTGCCCCTGCCCCCATATATATGGTCACCCATATAATATCTCTGCAACCTTTTCCCGGCGATATTATTTACGGCAACCATATATATGGGGATAATATTACCTGATACCGATATCTGTTCAAACCTATAGCTAATGCTTGATTCAGGTTGGTTTCTCCAAATTGCCACTTTTTAATGTTTCCTTTTTCTGTGCCCTTAGATTTAACATTTTCAACAAAAACACAACAGCATAATAGGAAAATTTGTTTACTTTCTTGAAACTGCTGTTCTCTTTCTCCTCAGGTTAAGGAGTTGCCCATTTTAACAAAAGTTGCAGGATATTTTATGGTACTTGAAATGTTAATCTCAGGCCTTGTCACTATATTTTGATGTGAGGGGACTCAAAAACGATGCACATTTGTTTTAAAATGCTGTGCACAGGATGCAGCTGACCTGTTTGTTTTTAAAATAGCACATTGTTCTACATCTTCTCTTTTAATTAGATTTACCTACAAAATAATGATCAAAAATTGTAGTAGGTGTAACAGCAACATAATTACGTTTAAATGGAGGATCATTCTCACATTTTAAAATATACTAGACTTCTATCTCTTGGAGGGGACCTGAAGAGCGACCACTCCCATCTAGCTCTGTGCTCAATGTGCATCAAAGTCCTCAGAGTAACAGTTGTTGCACTTAGGCTCTTCTGCACCATACATTTCCATAGGTCACCAGATGTCACTATATATGATATGATATGATATGATATGATATGATATGATATGATATGATATATGATATGATATGGCATTTATAACGAGCCTATACACAAGTGTTTCAAGGCGTGAAGAAGCAAGGGAGTGGAAACAGAGGAAAGACAGAGACAGCGATCCTGCTAGGCCAGGTGACATTGAGATCGCCCAAGTGCAGGGGAGGAGGGAAGGGGAAAAGTGCAGGAGGAAAGGGGAGGGGGCAGTGCACTACATAGGATGACAGTTAAATAAATATAGAAAAATGAATAGAATAAATAGAATTGCAGCCAGCTGGTGGCAAGTGCAAGCGTAAGTGCAGATGTCAGGTGCCAAGTGCTAGTAGGGGCTGTAGGGATATAGAAACAGTCCCCAAGTGCAAGGGTTGTCAGGGGGGCAGTGCAGGTGTGCAACTGGCGGGGGCGGACCTGGGCCCGAGATCAGAGGGTAGCCAGGTAAACCAGATGTCTTGCATAGGCAAGTTATGGCAAAGCCAAAAGTGTTAGAATTAAGGTTTATTATAAGCCCTTATAATGGGAGGATAGGGGTAGGTTAGAAACTCTGTAACTTACTATATACCAGCTTTTCACAACAGAAGTTGCATTATCCTGTTCTACACAGTTCATATCAAATCTCAAAATCCGTGGGCACCATCTTGTCACACACAGAACTGGATATAATGTTCTCAGTGTCAATGGTGTTGGCCCTGGGTGCCATGATGGGGCTGGGTTCTTGTTTCAGGCTGATGCTCTTGAGCAGAACTTGACTGTCAAGAAATGAAGTTTTACATACATGTGAGTTACAGTGATCAGTTGTTGTCTTTGACATCTCCTTTGACATTCTCAGTATTATCCTAGTTATGAAGGACACAAGAGGTGGGGCATCTCTTTGTGTACAGTGAACGCCTTCCATATTCCACATCCTACTGTAATCTGTTAGCACATAATTGTCACCTCCCTACAGGTGATTTTCAGAAGAGCTTGAAAGAGCTCCATGTGGGCAAGGTTAAGTTGTCCTTGCGGTTGAGCTTGATCTTTGCCCACTCACCTTTGGTTGCATTTTCCCTGATATCAATTGCACTCAACTGTCTTTTGAGAATTTGTCAAAGTATCCCTTTTTTTCCAAATATGTCTTTCATGGTTTCTATAATGTTGACTGTGGTAATATTTGGAACTAAATGTACTTCAATCCATTTAGAAAGATAATCCACTAGTAAAATGCCCTGATGGTAGAGGGTGGTACTGCATTTGATCCTCTAAACAGTACTGACACTGTGAAGTGTAATTCTGTAGATACTGCTCTGTAAAGTCTCAGAGAAGGAGAAAGAGATCTCTCATCTGGACAGTTTCTTGAGATGGAACATTCCACTTGTTTTGAGACTTTAATCTGTTTCCATGGCCTTCCCCTTTATAATTCGGATCATTAGCTACACATCTCAGTTATGGTAGCCACTATACATGTGTCTCATAGGAATTTGTTGTGGAGTGCCACACGGTTGGGCAGATGGGCATACAAATGTCTTGACTGTTCTTCCATCCAAGGCTATGTTGAATGTTCTTTCATTTTTGTGTTGCTAGACAATGGTTAACTTTCCAGCCTGTAATGGTGGCATACTTCCTTAACGGTTGGAAAGTGTAGGAGGCGGGACTGAGGGAGGGTCTAGGTCACTTGGAGACAAGGGAGAAGGAAGATGGACCTTCGACAAAGAAGAGCAGATTAAATACGTTACCCCCAATCTGTAATACTATATTATGAGCTGTGCTGCCATATGCCCTGCCTTCCATACCATTCTTATCTGTGTGTTCAAACAAGGACACCTTATCTGCTGGAGAGGAAATCAGCATGGATGCCATGCACGGACTTCTTGTTAAGTGTTCAAGCCTTGATGGTGAACTCCGATCTTTGTCTGCCTCACCAATAAAAGAAGCACTCTCCATCATCTTTGCAGCCTCACCTTTCTTCCTCTTGCAGAGGGCCATTGTGTGAGCCACATGGATGCAGAGAGTGCCTGCTCTGCTGCGTGCTGCAGGTTTCTGAGGGTCACATTGTCATGTAGTGCCAACCTCCCCCCTCCTCTGTGGACCCCTTCAGTGCATTCTCCAAGGCACTGCTCACCTGGCTACTTACGTGGCCAAATCTCACACGATCCCACAAGATCACAAGATCATCCCATCCTAGCAGTCATCTTGGTTGAGGATTCTATCCCCTGTGATCTGCAGTAGTCTTTTGTATATTTAAAAAACATCAGTATGCATTCATGCACGAACAGCAAATGCATCAAGAAAACATCAAGAAAACAGACAGATATTGAAAGAATAAAATTAATAAGAAAATAGAGAGGACACATGCTAACAATAGTTCACCAGTAAATTTTCACTCTCCCTGTTACCTTTTCTAAAGGTCACCTCTGTGTTGCTGTGTTTTATTCTTCGCCTCAACATGTCTGTCTCTGAGAACCCGGGTGTTGCTACTTTCCGTTCCCCCCACCATTTATCATGGACAACTCGCAGATGCTTGGCCCAAAATGGGAACACTGGATTCAGTGTTTCAAAAATTACCTCAAAGTAATGGATGAAAAATATGCGTACTACATTTTCATCAACTTAGTAGGGGATGAAATGGAAGACTTAATACTAACTTTCCCACCAGACAAATTACTATGCACAGTGACTTGAAAACATGCCTGGCAGAATACTTTGGCCCTCAACGGAACATCAACCATGAATAACATACTTTCAATATGGCATTCTAACTACAAGTAGAATCCACTGACACATATGTCACCTGTTTATGCAAGCTGGTAGCATACTGTGATTTTTATACATTTTCAAATGATGACCCTAATCATTTAAGAATCGTAGAATGTCTGTACACATCTGTCAGGAAGAAATTGCTCAATGAACCACTTCTCTTAACCACAATTCTTAGCATGACAAGGACTGACTCAAGAGCAGAAGAACAAACTGCCCAGATGGACCCTGCAAATCACCAACCAACCCCACATAATCTCTTCCACCAACAGATACACATATAAAGTATCTTACATGAGCAAGATACCAGCAGGAAGACTCTGCTACTCATGCACTCTACCTTTTCCACATGACAAGCCATGCCCAGCCTTAGAGCAAGAATGCAGCAAATGTGGAAAGAATAAGCATTCCACCAAAGTGTTTCAAGCATCTTTTAAAACACCCCACAGCAGATCACACCAGAACAACGAGAGGCACATCCACACCTTGACCATTGAGGACCACACAGCATTAGTTAATGGTTCTGCATGCTCTTTAGATAAGTATGTTACATGATGAATCAAGAAGGAGGAAAAGATGATTTTGGCATAGAACTCCTAATTGGAAATCATCATGCTAATTTCAGTGTTGACACAGAAGCACAGTGTGACTTCTTCACATTATGTGAATTTCAGAAAACAAGACACAAAAAACAGTGCTGTCATCATCTGAACTCAAAGTATTCCCCCACACCGCTAAAGGCCCTGTACTGAACCATGGCGTAATGTACTCCTCTGCTGACCTATAAAGGCAAATCAGTGACAGATGACATGCATGTTCTACAAGGAGAAATTCCTGGAAGCAATTTACTTGGAGGGCCAGCTGCAAGAATTATGGGTATTGCCACCATCAACTTTGCCATCTGCATGACACAGTAACTCTTCATATCGATGAATCAGTTGCACCAAACGTGGACCCCTTGCTCACTATTCTTAGAGATGCACAGATCCACCCTACTGATGAGGTCCAACCAGACCGAAACACGTGTCTGGGGTTTCTGTTGGTACTCTTGTTCAGAGGAGAATTGCCTCGCATTTCGGTGCTGGACTGCCCCAGGGCAGGACAAAGACTGATATGTTTGGGATATTTCTTCTCTGTGAAAGATAGTGAGCTAAAGACTCTGGGTAAGTCCCTCGTAACCAGGACTAATGTCTGGCAGAGGGACTCCCAGGACCCCCCTTGTTAAATCTGCATATTTAAGTAACTTTGGGTCTCACCCTAAGTTACTAGGGGAATCCAGACGTGGACCCCTTGCTCACTATTCTTAGAGAGGCACAGATCCACCCTACTGATGAGGTCCAACCAGACCGAAACACGTGTCTGGGGTTTCTGTTGGTACTCTTGTTCAGAGGAGAATTGCCTCGCATTTCGGTGCTGGACTGCCCCAGGGCAGGACAAAGACTGATATGTTTGGGATATTTCTTCTCTGTGAAAGATAGTGAGCTAAAGACTCTGGGTAAGTCCCTCGTAACCAGGACTAATGTCTGGCAGAGGGACTCCCAGGACCCCCCTTGTTAAATCTGCGTGTCCCCATATAGCAGGACATCAGCCTGAAAGTACCCAACATGTTCCACTTCCTGTAACCATGAATCCATCAGGTGTTGAAACAAGGGTTCAGCTGATGGCAGTTCGAAGAGTATGCATGTGCACTGAAACATGCCAACAATGTGACGAAAGCTGCGAGGGATTTGGACTCTTCGTGGAGTTTTATCTGATAATAAGCAACTCCCATGTCAAAATTCAAAAAGATGTTTGAATCCCTCAACATCAGTGCTCTTTCTTCTTGAGGCTCCTTAAGTGAAAACAGATGGGGAAGTGTGTTAGAAGGCTCGTTATACGGCTGTTGTTTTAACCAGGACTACTAGGATTTCACATTTCAGTGGCTCGGCTGTTTAATCACCTTGCCTTCTTGTAGATTCTGTAGTTGGTCCTTTAAGGCTTGTCTGGGTGCAGCTGAAACTGTGTGTTTTACTGGAACAACTATGAGGTGTAACTTGATCTTGCAAACTGCTTATGCCTTGAAGTGTTCTGGAGAAAAGATCCTTATAGCTCTCTGTGTCTTCCCATGTCTAAGTACTTGCTCTCTGCCCTAGGGATTGAGGATTGTGCTAAATTTGGCCTAGTCTTGCCAACCTAGCATGGCTGGTCCTTGTTCTGTGAAATGCAGTTTGATTGGGGTGGTGCAACTCTTGAAGTCTAAGTGGCAATTCTCTTACCAGTTTTATTGGAACTCCACTATGTGCTACAGGTTGAAAGTTCACTAACTGTAATGCAGTATTTTGCCTAGATATTCTTGTTGGCATCAACCACAATAATTGTAAGATCAGAGCCTGGATCTTCCATTAAGAATAAGTCATACCCACATACTATGACTATGCAGTGGGGTTGCATGCCTTTCTTTCTGTCCATATCCACTACCAGATTAGTGGGTTCATCTTCCTGTTGTAAGTAGGTGTTGCTATCATCTGTTGATGTGATTATGTTGAGCCTTGTGGATTTCTTACAACAGACTTCAATAAAGTGACCGATGCGGCCACACCCCATGCCATTACAATAACCTGCTGTCTAAATGTCCCTCATTGCTGAGTCAGTGGCTCAATGTGTTGTCAGGATTTCTCCTTTCATGTCTATCCTGTGGACGGAGTTCAGTGTGTCCTGCTTGCGATGCTTTATCTTGGTCATTGCTTTTATCTCTTTTTTTGTGCAACAAAAGTATAGTCTTTTCTCCTGATTGACAACTCTCGCATGGATCTTAAAAATTTGTAAGACTTTGTCTAGAGTACCTTCCTTCTACTGAATGGATTTCTCTCTGATCTTTTCATTGTCAGAATTGACTATACGCATATCTCTGAGCATAGAGTCTGTCTGGTCATTATAGTCACAGAAGGCAGATAGTTCTCTCGGTCTGGCAATGTAGTCATCCCCCAGTTCACTGGGGCCTTGCACTCTGCTATAGTATGTTATTTTCTGCAGTACAACATATTCCTTGTTCTCAAATCTGTGTGCTATACATCGCGTGGCTTCTAAAAACGTATTCTAAAAATGTATCAGCATCACCAGGCGGGAGTTCCGGTTTTATGCCTGCAAACATGCACTGCCTCGCCACACCTAAGGCATTTAGTAGCATTGCATTTTCTGGGGGCTGGTGGTGAAGGGGTGGCACCTTACATCTTTACTGGCTCTGCATTGCAGGAGGTTCTTTTGGCCCACTCGTCACCGATGTAGTGTTCAGATGGCATACAAATACTGATAAAATATTAGCAGGTGTAACAGTGCGTTATTTGTGTATAAGTGAAGGATCGTTATCAAACTTTAAAGTATGCTGGAATTCTAGTTATCGGAGCGAAGCATGCATGCAGTGAAGGAGATCCTTTTGTTGTTGTACTACCTGGCTGATGCCATCTGAATGCTGAGGGGGAGAAATGGCATTAGCAAGTTTGAAGTATTTGGTGTTCTTTGCAAATGCTTCTATGTTGGTTAGAGTATATCTTTAGTTAGAGTGGGCCTACATAGCTCCCTGGCCTCCTCAGAGGCCCCTTTTAGTTTCTTTGGGGGACCCAACTGGGTTCCATCTCCATCCGTCCTCTACAGCCACAGAAGATTTTCCAATGATAACCTGTTGGCAGCATCTGTACTGGAAGGAGATGTCCGCATAGAAATGACATTCTTGAGTTGATGAACTGTTGATCAACAGCAAGCGGCAGTACTCCATTGAGTTCTTGGGGTTAGGTTTGACTTGGTACCTTTGGTGTTCTTGTGATATTTTTTCAAGAATTTGGGTTACTTGCACCTGCACTAAACCACAAAGCTATTACAACAAATGTTATTCAGGCATGATGTGCTGCAGTCAAGGACACTGCACACATTCCTGATACAACTATCAAGTCCATCTGTGTGAAGCATTTCCCCAACCAGGTTTGGACCCATATGTTGTGGGAAGAAATCTGTGTCCTCTGCAATTGAAATCTCTTCCGTATAGTGTTCTCTTATATATATATAAATACAAAATATGCAGAAGAAACTTCAATAATGTATTTGACCCCGGCAGACCTACAGCAAGGGTTTCTGTATGCCAAAGGATATCTGGGTGTACATAAACTGTAAATAAACAAAAGTAAATAATAAATGTTAGTATTTGGGAAAAGGGACAAACCATGCAAGTGGTTACTTAACAACACTAATATAGCAGTAGTGGAAGAATGATCATACCTTTTCTTGACATTTTTGCAAAGCAGGGAGTGGACTGCTCCTATCAAGGAAACAGTTGAGAAAACCTCTTTGAACTCTAAAGGCCACCTAAGATTGTACCTTCTGTACAGAGGCCTAAGACTTGACAAATGCCTGGTGGTGTATAAAACCAAGCTTCGGCCAATGATTTTGTATGGGAGTGAAATTTGGGGCTATGCAAAATGTAACTAATTGGAGGTGATACAAAATAAATTCTAAAACAGATAGTAGGTCTCCCTCCACGAACTCCAAATAGTACCCTGAGACTGGAACTGGCGGGAACGAGTGTTGCCTTAGAGTACCAATCCAGATTTCTAGTATATTTTTTTAAAGAATCATTTGTGATTTGCTACCAATGTAAGCATCTCTGAAATGGCAGCTGCTTAGGGCACTCCTAAGTATAAGTGGTACACGGCAGGTATTAGACTATGGAATATTTTGTCAAATGAAGATCAAAGTAAATACATAAGGTGCTTTGGTACATTAAGCAGTCTGAAGAAAGAAATTCAAATGAAGGCGATCAAATAGAGAAGAGATGCAGAGGTGCATAATGTGAGAAAGCTTTGCTCGTTAGCACCATAGGCAGACTGCCGGCTACATCAACAAGGGGATATCACCAGGATCAGATCATCCGATTGCAGAAGGCGGCTGCTCCTTATCAAATTAAATCTATTACCCTTAATTAAAAAACAAGATGGATAAAAGGTGAAAGTAATTGTCCGTGCGCAATAAGGTGGGAAGAAGATTTTTCTAATGTTCTTTTCGTTTGCCCTCAATTTTCAGCCCTTTGCAGATATTGGCTTGGACCTTTTTTCACAGCAAATGGAATGAAGACCTGTCCATTAGCTTTGCGCTTTCCAATGAATTGAGAAGATTGGGATTTCGTATATACTCTCATTGAGTTCCTTAAAGAGGCTTTCTCTTTACGTAAATGGAATGTATTTTATGATGGTTTTATCTAATTTTATTTATGATAGTTTTATAGAGTTGTTGATTAATGTTGCCTTATATATAAATGGAGAAATCCAAATAAAAACATATTTGTTGTAACCTGAAGCTTGAATGTATTACCAGATGGATTCAGGAATGTCACGTAAAGCCCTCTTGTGACTCTTCAGTTCTCTTCCCAGGTGTCCTACGTGGGTCTGTATCATCTTGGCAGCCTCATTTAAAGGCAGTGGGTTTCATCTGCACCATTAATCATTCTCTTCATTATTCCAAACAGACACTCTAAGTCTATTTCTGAGAAATCTTCTTCATTTTGGTTTTAAGCATCTGTTATGACATTTAATCAATGGTGTGATTGCATAGGAAGAAGTGTCCGATGGCCATGGAAACATTTTCTGGATCACAATTTACTCTGTTTCATAACACTATTGTTGTGTTTGGAATTGACTCCTGGTCAGGTTCAATGATGCTATCTTATAACTTTGTTTTCTGTGTAGCCATCTTCTATACATAATCCTTTTGTTATTACTGCTATTTACAATATCAAAACTCCTTTACATTTCTACTACTACCAAGATGCCCTGATTGGGCAAACATTGCACTCTTAACAAAATAAAATCACAATCATGATAGAATTTAGATGAATTTAAGCATTCAGTAAAAATAATTCAAATGAAGTTCATATCAGGTACTTATTCAGCGATCAGTATTAATATAGAATGTTTCATTTAGTATGTGTTCTCAATTTTAGTTGATTTAAACCAACAACACACATATATTGGTAAGTGTAGCAGACATGTTATTATGACAACAGTTCCTAAGCTGCTTACTAAGCCCATTCTCCACTTGACAAGCAAATAGGTCTCAGTCTTTAACAAAATAGACTTAGCAGTTTGTGTGACCAAAAGGAAAGCTTTGTTTCTAAAACCCAGTTGAACAATAACACTTCGGTTCATCAACTAGAAAACCTTAGCCCATGCCCAGTCAAAGATATGGTAAGAAGTTGGCCCATTCCAACATTGTCTTCAAGTGCATGGGGAAAAGCATTGAAAAAGTCTACGTGATTAGCAATCGCCCACCACCATGCCCATTCCAAAGCAGCCAGGCGGCAGCAGATAGCACAACAATAAAAAAATGATATGTGGTAACATACTACTCATAACCTTTTTACCGACAGAACTAGGACAGTAAACAATACATGTTAGGCCATTTGTTATCCCCAAAGAAATGGGAGGCCATATTTCATCCTAAACATGGGTGAGTAAGCAGGTAACTTAGTGACTGATTGACTGACTGACTGACTGACTGACTGTCTGATTAGCATGTTGCGTGTTTATCTGTCGTTTAGAGAATATTTCTTGACCTAAAAGTGCCTTCCAAGAGATTGGGAAACTGTCTTAAAATGGGAAAATATTCATGCACACGATTAGTGATGGAGGCAATGTGGGCCTTTGAGTTGTGTGCAACATTATCATCCTGCATTGGGCCTTTTTTTATTAAATCCACCCTTGGGTGATTCTAGTCTTTCTGGAAAAAACGGGCCCAAAATGTACTACCTCCTCTCTCCCCCACAGCCTGAGCCCTTACATACATGGCCATAAGGGCTCCTCTCTATTCCCAATTATTTTGGGACTCTATTGTCATTATCTGGTCTCCTTGATTTCATATTTTATACATTGGCTATTCTGATATGTAGAAGACACAAAGATCGTTCTGCCAGGATATGATCATCTTGCGTCCATCACTATCAACCTACATGCCTGTCTTTCCACCATGACTGTCTGAGGGAATTAGACAAAATGGCGGTAAAATGGACATCTATATTGTCACTAATGAGAAGACGGTTGAGGCCACATACCATTGACTGACTGAGTAGTATCCCTCCTGAATGGCTTCTTAGGTTAGACAAATGGGCTTTGTTTTTAATGCAATCTTGAACCTATCTTGCAGAAAATCTCAAAGAAGATATAAGTAGTGGAGATACATCTGCTGACCAGGTTGAAGACCCGTGACAGTACTAGCACTCCTAAATTAAAATTAAATTTAAAAATGTAAATCTGATATCATTCACACATAGTGGTGTTTCTAATGTTTCCTTTTGTGGTTAATTGATAAAAAACTTGTATTAATAAATGGTCATTTTATAATCAGATCTTCTTTATTCATAGTTGAAGACACCTAAATTAGGAACCAAGTAAATATTAGCCTCAAGTCAGTAAGGTCGGTGATCTAGTCTTAAATATAAAATGTACCTTCAACTAATTCCTTTAAAACATCAAACCCCATGATGGGAATTTCATCAGGTTGGCATCAGGTTGAGCATTTGAAGCTCCTCCAAATGATGGTCCTCATAGCAAAGCAATTAAGTAAAGGAGCCCTTTTGTTTTGCTAGATCCCAAACTTGTTTTGCTAGATGCCAAACAAGAAAGATGTCAACGGCATAAGGCGTAGAAATTGAAGAGGGCATTGGCATTCACTATTTATTATTTGTACTTATTGCAAAAGACCTTAACATCATTAGCTACAGGTCACATCCCAATACCCACAATATACTCCATTTGATTCTAAGTGATGTCAAATAAATACATCAATGGTGTTACAATCATTAGCAAAAACACTTAGGGCCAGCCAGATTAGATGCCTATTCTAAACAATCAACCTCTTTGAAATGTCCCTCATTCTTCTTTCATATTTATGTAGCCATCTGCTTAAGTAGCCACTTCATCTGCAGAGCCAAGAGTGATAAAATTCCTCTATCCCACAATATACAGTCTTAAAAACATAGTTAAACTCAAGTAATACTGATTTCTTTCCCCCTCCTCTTTTAATATTCTGGCTAACATTCAAGATTTCCTAAATCTAAACAGACCACTTGATTGTACCCAAACAGTGGTTCAATCAATTAAATCCTAGTTTAGATAAACATTTCAGACATAATCTGCTGTCCCCAGGTTCATACAGATTGCGCCAGCTCTAAATCTTTCAATGATTACTACAAATCAAAAGGGTGATATAGGTATCAATCTATCTGTTATCAGACTGGAGAGCATTGGAAATAGTTACAGTTACAATGCTGGATAATAATGAAATAGCAAATAAGCAATCCAACTGGATCATACTAAATTTAAATTAATGAAACATGAATAATATTGTGATAGAACCAATATTAATATCAATATTGAACAAGAATGGCATTTCCAAGATGACCAAAAGGAAATGAATAAAAGAACGTATATCACCCTGTTGATGTTGTAGTGATCATTGAAAGATTTAGAGCTGGCGCAAACTGTATGACCCTTTGACCCTTTGATCAGCAGATTTCTTAAGACTATTGGGCAGTCACAATATTGGGACATCTATGCTCGACAGCTTAATTGAATTAGGATTTGCCACTTAAAGGTTGACCATTGCCTGCACCCTTACTTACAAAATTCCTCCCTTCTCCTGACACTCCTCCATCTGCCACCCCTCTGTCACTTCGTCACTACTGACGGGTGTACCACATTCCTGTACCCCTCCTCAGAAGACCTTCAAAGGTGGCAATCAGCTCCACTTAGCTACCCTCAACTCTTGCTCTGCCATTATACACTCCTCTGACATCTGCCTCCTCCTTGCAGACTTCGACCTTGACGTCCTGGCTCTCACCGAAACGTGGTTCACTGCCAGCTCTGTCACTATTATTTACATACTCCTCCCAGTGGGCTACATGATCCTCTCTATACCCAGGCCTAATTGGTAAGGGAGCACAGTTGCCCTGATCTTCCCTGAATGATTCCCTGTTACTCTTCCTTCGAATGCCTCATCTGCAGGCTTGGTGTCTCTCCAGTCCCCTTGCTGACTCTTGCCACCATCTACAGGACCCCTATATACTAAAAGATCAAAACCATCTTAAGAGGTGGAGCCGATTCTATCCGCCGCAAATCATGCCTTTGACTGGATAGATGCAAACAATCAAACCATGTCTTCCCAAGCACCAATAATCTGCAATACTAGCCCGATCAACATATTTACAAAATGTGCCTTTTCGAAGCGCCCTTAGAACCTGGCATTCTAAATGAAATAGCTTTAAAACGAAGTTGATGATGCAGCAGATTTCCATTTTTCACCCAAGGTGCCACTCAACATACATCCTAATCAGGATGACATTTCATGCGGTTAAAAAAAATGTAATTCAGGTTTTAATGTTTAAGAAAACGTAACATTGTAGCATGGTACAGTCACATTGGTTCCAAAGCAAGAGGAGAAAAATATTGCCAGTTTCCCACTCGACTGCTGGTCTCTTGATGGCTGGTTCCGGGAAGTGGCATACTGGGATTAAGTGGGCAATGTGTTCTACTATGTTTGCACTGTAACCGTATTCTGTGATTATGTGCACAGGGAATGTATTTCAGGTGCCTGCAAGTATTGAAATTCAGAATTACAAAACAGAGAATGGTGTTGGGCAGGTGCGCGTGTCGGGTAAGGTGCTTGCATAAATGTATGGCTAGGGTTGGGGCAAAGCAGGTGACAGTGGAATGGGTTGTCTGTAAGGAAGAAATGCAAGAGAAGGCAGTTGTTTATTTGTGGGTCAGGGAGGTGTGCAGGTATGGTGTAGGGGGAGTGGTACATCTGGTGGGTGCACAATAGGTGTGTTAGAGAGGCATAGATGTGGGGGCTGTCTGCGTTTGAGAGAGGGAAACAGATGAGTGAGTCAGTCATTCAGTGTGTCCTTCAGTCAGTCACTCGGGGAGTCATTGAACAACTGCTACTACAAATACCCTCAATCGTCCCAGTGGACTGTGGAGCACATACTGCAAAAGAGTCATCTGAATCAAGCAAACTGTGTGAGTGAGGCAACTCGAGCCTACGCTTAGGGTCTGGTGCAGAGAATTGTCATTCACTTGGCTTTCAAATCTGGAACTAGGGACTGGTCAGAGAAGAGTGTATAGGTGTTTGCTGTTAAATACACGTTTGGACCATGAAGAGGGTTTACAAAATATTTATTTGTTTGGCCAATAGCCAATGAGATGTATTCATTTTAGTTATGTTACATATTTTGCGTTTTACAGATTTGCTGCATGCTGGTTTGCATCGATTTGTACTTGTTGAAAATTCACATATTTTTATTGGACTGGGCACAGCATCGGAATAATTGAGCCACACATGTAGCAATGTACATATTTCAAGTTAACGCATAGAGAAGGGAATATAGGACAGGACCTTTTGTGATGTGCTTACTTGGAAGACATTGCTTTAATGTAAGAAAACGTACAGGTAGTGGAATAGGCCACATTGCCTGCAGAGCAGGCTGGGTGTTCAGCACACAAGAGTGCAAGGTCAGAGAAGGTCAGGAGATCAGGCCTTGGAAGGCCATAGGGCAAAAACACAGGGGCAAAGGTAGTTTGATGGCAGCACTTATAAAACGGAGGGATCTGATCGATTGATTGGATCATTTTTGATACCCTAATGACAAAAACAACCAACACAACTTGATTCCAAGCGCACACACAGGTTAAAAGAATGTAAAGATAAAGCTTAATTGAAAAATAGGTCTTCAGTTTACTTCAGTCAAAGTGGGAAGCAAGTACATCTGCTCTAAATGAGGAGAATGGCACAGGGTCGGGCTCTGAACAGAAAAGCACCTCCCTGCCCCCAGTCTTAAATTTGGTCAAGGGAACTCATAAAAGATTGGGCATCATTAAGAGTCTGGCATTAGTTCAGCAGTAAATCTGCCAAGCTACTGACAAATTCTGTTAAAGTTACCGTCTCTTCATCTGGCCGAATCACTGCCAGATTACAAATGGCGGCATTGGCGGCGTTAGTCCCCATAGGACTCCATGGGGTTTTCAGCGGTAGTTCCGCTGCAGTAATTCCACAGAGAATCGGCAGTAGGGTGGCGGAGTCCCCTCCAATGATGTGCTGGAGGCAAATCCTCCACCTCACCACCAACCTCGTAGTTTGGTGGTGCGGTAATGCAGCGGTAACAGAATTACTGCCACACTCCTGCCAATTTTTCCTTAATGATGCCCAAGGTTTAGTCGACCGCAGCATTCTCCCAGGCACACAGGGAAGAATTTTACTAACCTGGAGCAAGGCTATGCAGGCATTTAAACAGCGAATAGCGTATCTTGAACTCAATCCTTCTTGGGACCCACAACCAATGCATGTCCCTATGAAAGGAAAAGCCAACATTTTGAACTGACTGATGTGAATCTGTCATGAATCACTACACAAATCACTAACGTATTGTGGTTATTATTATTGTTATTATTACTATTATTATAATTATTATAATCATTATTATTGTTATTGGATGGATGAAGATCATGTGGGCATCGGAATAGATGTCAATAAGGGTGGGCTTGTGATATGGAGTGATGAATGGGCTGGTTTGGTCCTGGTTAAGGATTCGTTGCTGGGAGGATGTGGTAGAGTGGAGAGTTATAGGCCATGCTGAATCTGCAGCAGTTAAAGCGATACGCAATTTAAAGAACTTACATTTTTAGATTGACACTTGCCAGGTAATTGTGTAATCTGAGGACAACTCAGAATTTATTAGCATGAAAGAAAGATTGTAATTTAAGTGAATCACAAATGCCAGCATTAGAATAATAATATTCTGTGTTGTTATATAGCACCTGATGACAGATTATTCATGTTGCATTCACACAGAGCCTCAAATCGCCCATGTCCAATGTGGATTTTGTATGATGCAATAGCTATCTTTTGGTAATAGATGCAGTAACTAGTAGAACTGTTGCAGCCTCACCTATTTCACTCGCATACAGTCAAGTGTAAGGAGGCACCCACAATCCATAAACAGGGGGCCAGCTCCTGTTTCAGACACTAAGGTTCATGTGCCACATAGCAGGCTAATTACAAAGGAAAGCTTGGATTTATCTCCGCTCTAATGATTAGGCTGTGTCTCTCTGGGCACAGAGGGCAAAGGGTCTATGTCTGGAGTACACTTCATAGCTTAGAGTGAAATTCACCCCCCCCCGCACTTTTCCCCTTCCCTTGCACTTGCGTGATCTGAATGACACCTGGCCTAGTAGGAATTGTTCTCCCTGTCTTCCCTCTGTTCCCCTCCCTTGCCTCGTCGCGCTTTGAAACACTTGGGTGTTGACGCGTTAGGCATGCCATATCATATCATGCATCACCAATTCTTTTTCGAAATTAGCCACAATGTAAGCAATAGAGATACACATGTTCTCCTCACTTGTAAGGTCTAAGAAGGCAGAGAAACACGTGTCCAGGACTGATGTTGGTACTCTCTTTCAGAGGAGAATTGCCAGGCCCTACAGTGCTGGACCATCCTTGTAGGAAGGACCAGACTGATATGCAAATGGAAATTCTCCTCTGGTGAAGCACAGCTAGCTAAAGCATGGATGTAGACATGTGGGCACCTTCCCACAAAATAGGCTACTTCAGCCATATTCATCCCCACTAGAGGGGCTGTCAGATTTTTTGCTAATTCTCTATATTGTAGTTGTTGGTTTTTGGAACTCTTTAAAATGATATAGAGTTCATTTTGCAATCAACTAGACCCTTCCAATAATATTTTATTATTATTATTATTATTATTATTATTTATTGTGTATACAGTTTGAAGAAAACAGAACTTTAACACATACATAAATAAAATGTTTACACATACATAAATAATTTCAGATAAAATAAAAAAATATATCATTGCTCCTTGCACGAATAGAATGAGGCATACAATAGATATGTTAATTCATACATATGCATCTACCTGTAAATGCAAATAATTAAGGCAGAAAGCAGGAACAGCAGATCTATTGCATTCATACATCACATTGTATGAAGTTCCTCTAGTAGTTTAGTATCTGCCTCAAACTTACGTAATTTCTCATCGGCATGTCTCCAAACCTGTGTTATAGCAGTAATTTTACTACGGCTCTGGCCAGCCAAACACCTTAGCCAGAACGATTCACGGGTTCTTTCGTCCAGATCTTCCACAAATTTAGAGTAATAGCGTTCATAGATAGGAGTCATTCCTGAGCAACCTGTGAGTGCATGCCAAGCTGATTCTACTTCCTGCCTATCACAGCAAATTCTGCAAGTTCTCTCATGAATTGGGTTTTAGCCCAAGCACCTCTGATTACTAATACATCAAGCCGATTTAGCCTAATATTCATGAATATGCGATGAGTTCTCCTAGACGTACAAAGTCTAAGAAAACCTTGGATTTCCTGATAGTTACAAGGCATCCTAGAGAAGGCAGACAAGGATTTCATGCTTGCAACCTTCTCATGGTTTTTCACCCAATCAAATTTCTCGGCTGTATTTTTCAGGGATTTAAGTAGGGCGCTTTACCCATATTCCCATCTCTGGTTCCAGCATAACTTGTCAAAAAAATTCTCGTTTATCTGTTTAAATTTATTCAATGTCACATTTGTATCATTTGCCAGGGGCATTCGCAGTGTTGACAAAAAAGAGTCCGGAGATGAAAACATGATCTTTAAGTAAAGCTTTGCTCTGTTGAGGTCAATTAGGGTACTAAGGGAGATTAGTCCCATTTCCAGCCTAATGGCCTCAACAGGTGTGTAGTTGCTTAACCCTAGTATTCTACACCAAACAATGTCTTCGATCTTATCGGCCCATGGGGTCCAGTCTCTAAATGATGCCTCCAGACCATACAAAAATGCAGTACCCAATTTCTGTTTATAAATGGTGCGAATGCCACACAAGCTATACCCAGCTGTTCTTTTGGAGAAAGATGAAATCACCTCTATTGTAGAGAGAACATTAGCTCTTTTATTTTGCTGTAATTTTTCATTAGCCCCTTTATTATTTGACACCACTTCATGGCCAAGGTATTTATAGGAATTTACCATTTTAATGGAGCCTATACTGCAAGAAATAGAGGTTTTATTACTTCTCTTGCGTCCAATGGCCATGAATTGTGTCTTATCTGTGTTAATTTTCATGCCATTCTTTTCAGCATAAGCACACGCTGCTCTCGCACTATTGCAGATTCCGATATAAGTGTTGTCAAAAATAACAACATTGTCTGTATAACAGATCCAGCCCAGCTTATTTATGCCGATCTTGGGGAAGGCATTCATTTTATCAATGAAAATATCACCAAAGTCGGCCACAAATAGATTATAATACATGGGGGCAGGGCACAGCCCTGTATAACCCCATCCTGACAGGTATGCAATCAGACATTAGGCCCATCTTATTCAGCCTTACTCTGGTGGTGTTAGGCTCATACATCAACCTACAAACATAGAGCAACTGTGCAGGCATTCCCATACGCTCACATTTTTCCCACAGCAAGTTTCTGTAAACCATATCAAATGCTGCGGAAAAGTCAACATACAGAATATACAGAGGCAGCCCATTTAAGGTATTGGCTTGTTTTATCAAGATATTGAAAAGGAAGGTGTTATCCACTGTCAAGTAACCTTTACGGAACCCTGTATGGGCTTTATTAAGAATATTGTTGCGTAGTACCCACCGATATATTTCCCAAAGGACCAGCGTGCTAAAAATCTTACTTGGCACATCCGCTAGTGCTAATAAGCAGTAATTACCTGGCAGATTCCTATTGCCACTTTTGAATATCGGAATTGTTATCGAACTCTTCCAAGAGTTAGCTATATGCCAGTCGTTAGGGTTTTATGGTAGATAATAAGCAAAATATCAGCCCAAATGTCAGTGTTTTCCTTAATAATGATATTACATATTCCATCAGGGCCAGGGGCCCTAGATGTCTTTAGATGTTTTATAATGTCGATAACATCATCTCTCCGAATTATAATTTTTTTTATTGGTTTCTTTCCCAGCCTAACAAATTCACCCTTAAATTTGTCCTGAAGATGGGTTACCCAAACATAACTATCTATGCAGCACATTAATCCATGGTTTACATGGCCTGAAAGAGCCCTTAAAATGTGCCCAGAGTTTTTTTGTGTCTCCTGTTAGAAGGATTTTCACCATAGCTTGCCAGTTTAAATAGCCAATTCCTATAATTATTTTTTTATTTTTCTCTTTTCCAGATCGTAAGTGGCCCAAGAAAAAGCAGAGTGCTCAATGGCTTTTATGGCTTTTCTCATTTTTTTCTTTTCAAAACTAATAATTTTGTCAAAGGGGGAAATGTGTTGATTTTTGGCAGAGAGAGAGGTAGTTTAACACCATAAGCATCATATCATGCATACTTTGCGAGATAGATTCAACAATTACATCTGCTGTCATATTTGCCATATTTACCAGGTTCTGGTCAGACCAGCTCAACCTATTTCCACCTCCCAACACCTTCACCTCTCCAAGATTATTAGTTGGCAGCCATGCAGCAGGCTCCAGTTCCAAAATAAATATCAAAATAGAATGGTCACTATAAGGGGTAGGTTTAACAAGAAACTGGGACAAAAAGTCACAGAGACCCGCATTGAGTTAGATATAATCTATCGTCGAGAAGTATTGTCCATTTGACCAGGTACGTTTCAGCCTCAGTTACTTATTCCCAAAATCACTGATCATGTGTAAATCAACTTCATCAAGAAAGGACCTCCACCTTTCAGATTTAACATCAGTAGAACGATATTCATACAGGTTGGAGGCATTGACATCACCTCCCAATACAACATTCAATTCACCCTCAACCACAAATAACTCTGTCAAACATTGAAAAATGTGGAGGTGGATATCAAGTGTGCAATCATAGATATTAACCAATATCATTTTTGGCCCTCCATCTATACTGATCTCAACAGTCAATGAATTTCAGTCACTGCCAGCATCCATGTATTCTGAGGACTTTATACTATTTCGTACCAGGGCGGCCAGACCACCATATGGTCTCCCCCTAGTACCCTTATTTACCTTCATATAGTATGCTGTAAAACTGTCAAAGACAGGATATGAAAGCAGCCACGTTTCTTGTAAAAGGATAATGTCCTTTCCCCTGAGCAACTCATATGAACCAGTGCCATTAAACAAATGTCCATGATCCCGAGTTTTCCAGGAGGCTATGGTAATATTAGCTCATCTTTGATTTTTAACAGGTGGTAGAAAGGACCACAGTGATTCCCATTTTATTGCAATCTTTGGCATGTTTTCCCCTATTCGGCTCTCGAAATTTTAACTGCTTGCTGGAACCCTTATCAGGGTCTATTTCATAGCCACACTTCTTAAGGTCAGATTTAGCACTTCTTATAAGGAAGACCACAATCTCAGAATAACAGTGCACTTCAGTCATCCCCTTTGGGCGTGGGTCCACAAACTTAAAATCACGGCTTTTTACCATTTGCAACATCAATTGCGAATGAAGAATCTCCAGTAGTAGGCTTCTCTTTATGGGTTTCTTTAGCCTCTTCCAGCCAGCTAAAAGGGTGAATAATGTTTTTGCCATTATCAACGGTTTTTCAATAGTTTTTGCCATATTGACCAGCTCATTTGTAGTGGAGGCCTTCTTTAAATCTCCTTTACTTTTACTTTTGGATTTCTGGATAGGGATTGCAATTGACACTAAACTACTATCAGTAGACATATCAGAAAATTCAGACTCCATATCACTTATACTTGATTCCAAATTTTCATTCTCAGGTTTAGATGGTTTATCTTTTGAAATAGAGTCCCCTACCAGCCAGGAAGTCAAATTTCCAGTTTTCAGTGCCAATCGTTTAGCCTTTCTGGCTATTCGCTTTCTTGCCTTTTTAGAGGGCATTTTCTTTATAAGATTCTCACTAGAGGGGAGGGCAGGAGGAATGAAGATAACTTCCACCACTTCACTCACAGACACTTTACCCCTCAAATTAGAAGCCATTTTCTTCTTCCTATGCCTCTCTCTCTTTGAGAGACGGCAAGACTCGTCCACAGTGGAGTCATCTCCAACCAGGATCTGAACTGGCGTGGATTCAAGATTATTAGAAGCCATTCCACCTGGGATATCAGGAGTCAAGATGACCGGTACAGCCACTGGTAAAGGTGATTGGTTCTCCAATGTTGCAGAGCCCCCTTTCTCAGTAACCACTTGGTTCTATAGGGAGGTATTTTTATCCACTAAACACAATATATTATGGCAAAGTTTCAGCAGGATTTTTAAAGCAAAGCAGTTGGAGATGTTATGTGCCTCAATAGCTTTAAATTTGGTTTTACAGAAACATTTTTGCCAAAGACACATCGACTGACAGTACAGACTGCTCCTTACCACCCATAGTAGATTCAGACTCAGTTGTCTTGTCTGCCAGGCCACTAAGCCGAGGAGTACAGGACAATCTATCAGGGTTGGATGGGGACACAGTTATTGGTATAGAGCAATGTTCTTCGACCGTCACTTGAGGTATAGAAGCACAAATAACCTCCTCCACGGCAATATGTTGTACAGTCACAAGGTTTCCTCGTTCAAGATTCGAAATTGTCCTTCAAGACTATAACAGAGATTCAGCAATTAGTTATTATTATCGAAGTCTGCTGGTATCAACACAGCTTCAATAGGTGCCCCCTCAGTCTGCGGGGGATCTTCATGAATCTCCGCTACTGCAGGTTGTCCCATAAAAAAGTCAGTTATTTTATTTTCCTTGGTTGTAATCGTTTGAGTACTTGCTTATTACCTTGAGACTGCTACGCAGCTTCATGGTAAGAAGTCTCCAAAAGATCAGCGGATTAAGCGTTTATTCAAGCCTATTTTTAAAAAAAAGAAACAGGCAGAGCATTGACAGCTCACAGTGTGACTGAATATAAGTAAGCTGTAACCCACAATTTAATTCCCACAACAGCTCCAAGAGTCCAGCTCCGCAGTCACCGCTCAAGAAAGAGATTAACTGTGAGTTTTTTCAACCATATAATCAGACACACATTGTTAGTGCTGCAAACGCTCACTGGCAACATATATCAAAAAAAGTCTTTGCATAGATTATTTTCCAGATTGACTAATAAAGCAGCAGACTCTGTAATCGTTGCTAACAGGTAGGAAGGTGATATAATTCACTATCAGTAGAGAGCAAATGCTCACTCCTCACAGCTCATTTCCTGCGATACCAAATAGCAAGTACACCTCAGCACCAGGCAAAGAGTCACAAGGATAATGATTGCACTGAGTTTGAGAGCAGTTCAAGATATCAAACAATGCACCGAGTCACAAAGCGGGGCGCAGCAGGTGTCGGAAACAGTTTTACCAGATGGATAGGGTATTGGTCCCAGCTCACTGCACGCCGAGCACAGAACACCAAACATACTGCCTCCGCACACCGCGCACCAATCTGCGCATGCGCAGTGTAGATATACAAAATCCTGAGTTGTCAAGATCGAAGTAGGACAATCCAAGTCCTTGAGAGCCAGAAAAAAGAGACGTCCTCCTTCACCGAGTTCACTAAACACACTGCCTCTGCACACCGCGCAGCACTGCACGAATGCGCGTGTAGATATACAAAATCCTGAGTTGTCAAGATAGAAGTAGGACAATCCAAGTCCTTGAGAGCCAGAAAAAAGAGACGTCCTCCTTCATCGAGTTCACCAAACACACTGCCTCCGTACACCGCACCAATAATATTTAGAAGTTGTGTTTTTGGTTTAAAATAGTCCTTTTTTTTTCTCTTGTGAATATTAATTACCTAGTCCTATGTTTAGGACGAACATATGTGTGCCATTTATGTGCCAATATGTTTTTCACTTTTTAATTTCTTTAATTCTGCCGAGAACCACTTTTTTCTTAATGTTAGAGTTGCTGTAGAATCTACTGATGTGTTAAACCAGTTTTTAAAGGCCATAAAGAAGGTGACTGCAATTTTTAAACTATCCTCTTATATTCCCATAGTTTCAATTCCTCTATTAACTCTTCCATTGCTAAATACTTTCACTCGCAAGGGTGTGCTACATCAGGGGGAGAGTTTGACATTTCTGGAACTATAGGGATTTTCAGTCCAAATGCAATTACATGTAGCTGAAATGTTTATCTTACATATTAGAAATAACATTCCTCCTTATTAACCCATTAATGTTCGCCTGTGGTTAAACTCTCCTACTATAGTTCGATTTTTGTATTCTGTGGTAACCAGTCGGTTACGTTATACAGACATTTTGTATCCGCTTTTCGAGCCCTGCAGATGTGACTGCATACACCTCCATTTCAATGACGACTGTTCTCTTCTATGTCCTCTCCAGAGTGATAGTCCATAAAGCAACAAATAGACCATAGCCAACCATCTCTAGGTCTTGATCAGAGCTTTGATCTATATTGTCTCTGCAAATAGGTTTGGCTAGAACAGGCAGTGCCGTTTAGGTACTCTGTCTAGGCAGAAGAATGAGTAGCTGCATAAAGTTTATTTCAGGATCACATTTTCTAGCTACCTCTCCTTCAATATCTCAGAGAAGGAGGCATGAGATCTCTTCTCTTTAATGTGACTCTAGCACACCAACAATCCTTTGTGTGGAGACACTTCAGCATTCAAGTGGTGAAGGGTTGGATGTACCTGCTGCTGAAGTGTGCTAAGTGACTTGGCCAAAGACCTGCAGTTACTGGCACCTGGATCAACATCTTCTGCTATGCCTACACTCAAGTGAACACATGCTGATGCCATGTCCAGCAGCTTAGCCAAACACCCACTCCTGTGATTTGCCTGACAATGACCTGCTGCACCAAGATAAACACCTTTAGTTCTACCCAAGCTGAACACCATCTACAGTGCCAGTCCAAAAAACATGTGAATGATCTAAACACCTTCTTCTGCAGCCTGGTGCGCACCTTCTGCTTTGCTGTATCCATAACTGCACAATATTTGTGTCCCCCAGGCAACCATCAACTGCTGCCCTCTGCTTCCAAGGCGATGCTGCTTTTCCTTCAATGCTACCACAGTGAAAATGCATTTTAGCAGTCTGAGTGTTTGATTTCTGAGATGAATACCACCCCTTGGACTGTTTTATTATCTGATGAAGGGGGCTTAGTTGTGATTCTCTGGTCACACTTCCATCCTCTTCATACCGACATTTGCTCTGTGTGTGGTAAGCGACAAATCAACGCATGTGGAACCTGCTGACCAAAACGGCCCAAGTAAAGACTGAGCTATCTTCTAGGTGGTACAATCATGTTGGCATGTGGAGTGAGATCTTAGTGTGGGCTACACTATAAGAAGCTGCGTGCACCACAGTTGTATATGACTGTCCGATCAGCCATGTGGACCAAGGGATACATGAGGTTTTTGGAAGGCCGATAGGCTAATTCACATGGTAGGAACAATAATTCATCACTTTTCTGACAAAATGTTTACTGCTTGTGATAAGTGTGTTTTTTCTTTACGTTGAAGAATGGTTTAAGTGTACCTTCTAAAGCAATTACTTTATCTTAAATACCATAAATAGTAGTCACCTTTTCCACAGAAAGTAGAACAGGATGCGAATTCAAAGACATTTTTTAAATGTTTGCATTAACTTTCCTCCACAAACAGCTGGAAACGTAATTGCCAGTTCATTGACTATTCCGTGATCCAGATGTTGCCCTTGCACACCATTTTTGTAAACTGAAGTTACCCAGGCATGACAACTGCTCTGACAAATTCACATGCTTACTCAAACATACAGCAGGTATTTTTTTAACTATGTTGCTTTCATTTAAATGAGACTTATTTTGATATTAATTTTGACGAATTAGTCATTTTCCGGATTCTGTTTGCTCGTCTTTTATTTGTGTGAAGCAGATTAAATGTTGAATATAAATAGAGGTCTATGACACTTTTAGTGGAAAACAGAGGAGCAAAAAGCAAAATGTATTTTCAGAAACAAAAACCACGCAATAGCAATTACTTGTTTGTATTATTTTAATATGTGATGTTCGCAAAGCTAAAAAGGAGTTTAAAGTCTGCAATGGATGACCACAAAACATTACTATTTCTCAAAAAAAGGCCAATTTACAACACTGATAGACAATACATACTACGAATTGCTCAATGTTTGCATACTGTGATAAAATGTATGACCTAATTCGATACATGCGTGCTTTAAACGGGTGGGCCAGCCCCTACTAAAAGAAAATAATGATCTGGCCGCATTTCAAATCAACTCTCGCTATAGCGCCCGTGCACAGCCTCCGTTAATGTCCTTCTGCTGCAGGACCAAACCAAATCATGGACGTGAGGAGAAAAACAGAATGAAAGGAAGGGTCAGATATTGAGCACCGCATTACCACATCACCTGTTCTACCTGGAATTATTTGATGAATGAGGTGATTTTTTTGTAGGCTCCCTTAAATGCCATGTGGCTATGTTAAAAGCACCATATTTCTTCTGTGATGTGAATCCAAAGGCGGCTCAAGAGCGTGCACTATTGGGTGGGTGAGTGTAAATTATGACTTGAAACTGGGAAATCTAGAGGTAGATTTGATCTGGTGTATGTCTGCGTAGAAAGGTTTGTTTTCCAAATGTCTGCTGTACTTTGCATCGTTTTTTATCTTAGCAAAAGGCAGCCGGGAGGCGATTCCATGAATGAAGACCCCAAACCACGTGCACTGTGCACTGAAATTTGAACTCAAAATGTATTTTTATTTTCAATTTTGCTAAAGGCAAACAAATAAAAATATACATATATTTCAGTGCACTTAGGGTTAAGTACAATAATCAGCTCTAACGAATGATCATTTTTCGGTTTGTAAAGCAGACATTGACACCAATCTAACTTGGTATGCTCTAAAAATGGGTGGGGCATAAGGCTGCCGGAAACACATAAAAATGCATCCAAAATGGCACCGCGATTCTTACAAGGCTCGCAACCGCAAGGTTATGTTATGTTATGTTGAAGGTACTTATATAGTGCACAGTCACCAACGGAATTGGTCCTCAGGCGCTCTGGAGGATCTGTAAACGAGAAGGTAGGTTGGGTTAGTAAGGTGAAGCGGGAGTAGGATAGTGAGAGGAGTGGTGTACTGTTGGCAGCTTCAACTCGGTAGACACTGGGTGCTGAGCTTTGGTGCAAGTATCGGAGTCAGTCTGCGTGTGCTGTAGGTGCGGCATATGTGTTGTTGCGATGTGGTGAAATGCGTGTGGCTTCTTGTGCGAGAGATGGTTGTGTGAGTTTTTTGAGAGAGATACGTATGCAGAGAGATTGAGTTTATATTGGTTAGTGGGTTATATGACATTTAACATGCTGACATCACAGTTCTGTCTAAGTGTAGTACTTGTTAATCTACATATTCCGTCTGAGTGTGGCACTCGCTAACCTTCCCAATAATTGTCTAGATGTGGGGCAGGATAGTGTTCTCAATTCAGAGTGTGGCAGATTCCAACACTCAAGTTCCATCTAGGTGTGCATTTGCTAACTTTCACAATCCTACTAGAGGCGACGCAGGCTGAGGCTAAGAAATTCCATCTAGGTGTGGCACATGCTAATATTCAGGTTCCATCCAAGTGTGGCATGTGCTAACATTCACAATCCTATCTAGATGGGAGGCAGGCCTGAGCTAGGAAATCTGACGCAGGCTACAGTTAAGAAATCCATTTAAGTGTGGCGCATGCTAACATTCGAATTATCTTAGCTCTGTCAACCTAGGTGAGGGGCCCTTTGGCACTATTTTTTACTGCATAATACTACGCCAAGTAGAAGACACTCTGATTAACACAGGGTGGGATAGTTAAATGCTGCTAATCGGTTTTTGTATATATGAGCGTGAGTGTTCGGAAGATTTTGCTCTTTTTTACTATTGGGGAACAACTAGGAGTCACTGGGTGGATGATGAGCCATACATAATTTACGAGCCAGGAACAATTATGGGGCAAGAGGACCTTCATCCATTAATCCAATTGGATGAATATTGTGAGTGGGAGCTGCACTCAGAAAAATGCAACAACAGCAATACATTGGCGCTTTAGAGTAAATCTCCAGGTTCACAAGGGGTATATTAAGGTATATTACCATAGTGGTCCCTGAGATTAATTGGAGAAAGTTTTCTACAACAGAATTGGTGAAATTGTTGCAGAATGAAGAATTTAAAGAATATGTAGTTGGTACACACTGTTTATTTTTGTGGAGTAACTAAGGGATTAACCCGGAACTGAACTACATTTGAAAACTACCTTAACCAATTGCAAGAAATTAAGTTGCGCACTATTGTGGTAAGTACAATACTTGGAGCAATGACTGTTTGGTACCCAGCCATACGGTTGGAAACTTAGACAGTATTTGTGATGCATGCACAATTTGAATTGATTGGTCATGATACTTATGGAAATGTTCTTTCTCATTTTGTCTCCCATTCTTCTTTTTATTCTTTTTTCCTTTTGTTTTCTTTCTCGTGGTATCCCTTTTCTTCAATTTGTGCAATTCAGCCACACCACAATGAAACGCCTATGGACCATCCATTTCAGAATTTGGCACTAAACCCTGTATGCCTGTACCAACGAGATTATAAAAGGCACTCCAATTCTTCAACGACTTTTCCAAACACAAGAGTGTGACTTTAAGGACCCCATTGGAGACTGCAATACTGTGACTCCAGACAGCACTCACGGGCAGCTTACTAACACCAACAGATGGTGTGGCCAGGATCGTTTTTCTTGTACTTCTAACAAGATAACATGGACACTATCTCTCAGAATTGTCTGTCAAGAATAATTGGAAAAGACCTCTCACTTTAACGACAGCCAGACAGTTATTACTTGAAGCTAGGTTGGGAGTGCTCCTTGCCCCAACCCCTACACACAAACAACTCCTTTTCCCCTGAAGAAGTTCCTCCCAATAATCTATAGGACTATAGGAACGAAACATGTTGGGCTTTAGACAGATACTAATGCAAAGTATTTGCTTTATAGATGCACTTTTAGGTATTCTTTGACCAAGGCATCTGAATTAGAGACACCCAACAAAGAAGGTCTCTATCTCTATACTTTGTGTGGTTTCTTTGTTTGTTGTATTGTAATTGAAAGAGTGAACTAGACTTATTTCAAAAAAGATAAAACAGCCTACAATTTTGTATGTACAATTGGAGCCATGTATGATGTTTGTACCTTGCCCTTTTGTAGCCAGATGGCTAATAGCACTTAGCACTTTGTGTTGTAAACACTAGTCATTATGTCAGCACGTATACTAGATTTTACATGTTAGTTCTACTAAGTTGATTTTAATACTTGCATGTTTTTTATTAAAATTTCTATGTGAATCGTATTCCCTAATGAGGCCAGGTTGTATTTTCCTTAGGCTTCGTTTTTTGTACTGTCTTTTAATTATCCCTGAGTGTGTTCTCTTTAGTGATTTAGTAAAACGCATGCTCACAGCCACATTAGGCGCGGCAGCCCCAATTTTGCTTTTTGTTATAATATGTCAGGTTTGCTCCCTCGAAACCTGCAGTGATACCTGATTTCCCTCTATATTTTTGGATATCCCTTTTCTTCAAAACATATAATCCTCCTCTCCTCCAAACCCCTTTTTGTCTGTCTTGCATACACACATTTATTTGTTGCACACAATCTATGATTATGTAGATCATGCCCGGTTTTGAAAAAGGCGCCAAAGCCGAAACACGTGTAAACCGTAGGGCATAATTAACAATAAAAATGAGAAGTGTCACTTGAATCTCATCTACCATTTTCAGGAGTAGGGGGCTCACTCCTTAGACACTTCCTATGCGACAAAGTTCACAGCTAGACTGATTTAATGATTCCAATGAATGCATCCAGGTCGCTATGAGATTCTCCCTGAATACCCCAAGCGTAACATTACAATTCTATCAAGAATTGTAACTTATGAAATATGTGCTGATGATGGGCTGGACGCTTCCTCTCAAGATACCTGACTTCAAACAAGGCAGAGCACTGTGATGTTAACCATATTTGCTCTCAATAGCCAATAGGAAATGTCTGTTTGCTATTTCAAGCTGAATATATTTTATTTTATTATTGTTGATTTTTAAGCTACCGGATTGGTAGGTTACTGCTTTCATGTGTAACATAGGATTTGGGGAGGAGATAAGGGTACTAAAATAGAAGGTAAGAATGCACAATCACTACCAGGGGCCAGATTACAGAACTAGCACTATGGCAAAAACCTATTCTTTCAATGCAATTTTGCACCAGTAATACCATGCAAAGTTTCACTTGCACCGGGGTAATGGTTAGGGAGAATTCTCAAGAATGTGCTAGTTTCTCTTAGTTTCTCTTACCTTTTGAGACTCCCAGCAACTTTGCTGGATTTCTAGGATTTGATTTTTTTACCTGGCAAGAGTGTGAGCCTTTTTTTTAACACACTCTTCCATGTATTTTGATGTGTGTTTTACTTTTGTGTTCTTTGGTTATGGAGTTTTAAAACAACTCCATAGGCATCATCTTATTCTGTGTGTCCCACAGCACCATCAGTGCAGTGGCACAGGGATGTCTTTCAGACTTCCCAAGGTTTAAATACCTTCTCTGGGACTGACTACTGTCTCCCAGAGCATGTAAAGTTAAATTGACTTGACTAGTCTCTTTAAATTTACAGACCCAGCACACACTGTCTTCCTATAGAGTGCTGGAGGGGTTGTCTAGCATCCCCTGAGTCAAAACACTCATGTAACAGTCAAATGTTACCCTGTCCTACTGTAAATGGCTGGTGGCAGTGGTTTAGATCAAACTACCATGATTTTTCCCGACCGCGAACAACGGTAGCTAAAAATCGGGTCATGTTTTTCAATATGGCGCCCAAGAGCTATCTGTAAAAACAGACTCCAGTCAACTTTTTTTGCCATTTCATTTAGGAAAGGTCCTTCTTGTGTTTGTCTCTGCACGCCAAACCAGGGTTGGTCCCTTTGTTCGTTGGCCTTTGGCCGGCTTCAGTGCTGAAGCCCTCCTCTGGCGCCTGAGTATCTGGGTTGGACAGGATGTGAGGGAGGTGCCCGAAACTCCCTGTGATTAGCCTCCTAGGAGACCTGAATGCACTCTGGAGTGATTGGTCAGCTGGCTGTCCGGCAAGGATGTGCTGCTGATTCTTATAACCTTGTGTTTTTACCCCTTTTTAAAGTATTTGAAGTGCCATTTTGCTCCCACTTCAGGGGAGGTGAACTTGTTCAGTAGCTTATTGGTTGTGTATTTGTAGTATATTAGTAGATGATATTGAGCTGTTCTTGCTAGTGTAATGTTTTCAAACTGATTGTGTAAATAAATGTATATTCTTTTGCCAAGAAACCTTGAGTGTTTGTTTGAATCACTGTATTTGCAAGTCCTATGTATAACGTGTTCTACTGCTCACTCACCTCTTGAGATAAGTCTGGCTTCTCAGCCACTGCTACCACATAACTGTGTAGTACAGGCGTGTACCAAAGGTGAAATTGTACTGACACTTGTAGTCTTAATTGCATGTAGTGTTCCCCAAGGGTACTGCGTGTGATTCTGCCTAACAGTAATGTTTCTGGTAATCTGGCCCCAGATTGCATGCTCGAGGTAATGAGGGCATGGGTGGAGTGCCCATGGCAGATGGTCAGGAGGTAGAAAGGGTCCGCGGGTTGTTTAACCATAACAAGATTATGGACACATATGCAGCCCCATATTTCCATTTACTAGATATCTTGCCTTCGGTGTGGCCACAGCTGAAAAAGCTAGATGCCATTCTCACATGCACAGAAAAGGGATTCCATGGAGATATTGAAACCCTCGAACAGGAAGCATGCAATCATTGCGACCCCAGGCGTCCAAAAGTATTTGATCTGGGCTGTGAATCCTGATAACAAGCGCACATTTCAACTGCCTTCCCTTGAGAGCAATGATGGCGGTTTGGGAAAATGACAGTGACATTCAGTATTGCCTATTGGTGCAACACCCCAAGAGAGGATTTGGCACACTTTTTGTTGTTTTGCTCAGTCTTTTCAGAGTTATGAGCAGAAATGCTGCGGCCACTCCTGCAGGAGCAACGGTTCTCGTAGCATAAACCCGCTTTGCTTTACTTGTTATGGGGCAGATTGCCCTCCAGTGGGTTTGGCCCTTCTATCATTTTTGAGGCCTGCTCTGAATATAAGGAAATGTTTACTGAAATTTTAAAATGTGATGTGTTGGCTTTAACATACACTAGTTTCTTAACTGTGTGCAAGGCTTGTCCTACTGTATCTGGTATTTAGTGTTGCAGTACTGTATTCCTTTTTATCGTTTACGTCTTGTTATGGAACTCCGTTGCTAGTAACCGTTATAATGAATGAATGAATCCTTATCTTGTTCATGTGGGCATTCAGACATACGTATACAGTATTTATAATGAAAAATAAATAACTAATGGAATTTATAACGAAAAATAAATAAGGAAAGAAATAACAAAAATATATGTTGGGGTGGGGTAAAGGGTTAAATCTTGTTGAGAAGTGGTTGGGGTGGGTGTTTAGCCGAGTAATCAAGGGCTTGGGGAAACTCCCCATCCCCCAAAAAAGAAATAAAATCGTTACTTTTTGTTCTTATTTTTGTTTCGTTATAGATTCATTCGTTATTAATTTATTCATGAATAAGGCATGTACCCAGACATACGTGTAGTCCCTTCATCCAGACTTCAAAGTGTGATGGACACTCAGTGATCTAGCTGTTGTTAGTGTATATGCTACCCAAGTAAAAAATATGTTCTATGCCTTTAGCATAATAGATGCAGCAAAGTCTCAAATGCTCAATGATGAAGACTAAAGGTAGCAATTAGGTGTTAAATAACCCTGGAAATAAAGCAAATACTTAAGGGACTACAAAAGTATGTGTGTCAAGTTTAGAGTGAAAAGTGTCCTCCTTGACGAGTCTCAAGGAGGTTGTGGGTTATAGGGAGGAAATGTAATGTTCTTGAGAAGTAGGTGATTAGGCCTTGATTTAGGAGATGGGGTCCAGCACTACTTTCAAAAGTCAATTAACAATACTGCATACCATAGGGGCTAGAAAGTGGGCCTGCTATAAACAGGGCAAGATTAAGGGACATTAAGGGGCATGCATTCTAACCTATTTCCCTACAATTTTACTCCATCCTCCTCTGTGACATTATTCTAAAATTACAGTATTCCTGGATCACTACCCAGACTGCCTTAGGGAGTACTACTTCTAACATAGAGAAGTTGTTATATCTGCAGCACATGAGGGATATTTAAACATTTAAAGCTATTATAGGGTCTTTTTGCAGCAGAGAGAGATAGAGAAAGACACAAAGAAAGGAGAGGGAACTTTCCTTCCCAGATTCCTGAACATAAGTGAAATGCTCCAGGCCACTCCCATTTGCATTACGTACGCATGTGGCATGTGCAGAGGGGTGAAACACTCCCACTAACTGTAACTGGCTGCGCTGTGTGAGAAAAAGGATGAAAATGGCGAATACATGAATTCTCAAACACCAGAAAGTAGGTGCCACGACTTGTATACTCTAATTTGTTTTGGAGATAAAGGGGTATGCATTAAAAGTGTCCTGATATAGTTGGCCTTCATTGAGGTTAACTATGTATCAGATAAGGACTTTTAGCATGTAATTTTGTCATAACGTGACATTTTGCCAGGAATATTTCAGTCTTACAAAATGTCAGGTTCTATGTTCTTATATCTCCAGCTTTTTTCGCAGAGTTTTTTTCCTGAATTCTTTTAGATGAAAAAACTCATAGAATTTTTTGAAAAATATTTGGGGGTGCCACCCAAACCCCATTGTTTAGTCCCTATCCCCCACACCCCTCTATCTCTTATATCTCCTTACCCCCATATTCTTTAAATGAGTTTTTTCACCTAACGACGTAACAACGTTGTAACCAGAATTTCATTTGTACCTTTTCATTTTTCAAAAATGACTGCTTCAAGCATGCAAATAAATCATTAGTAAAAAATAGTTTGTACTGATTTATGTTTAATCAATAAAGATTAAAGCCGGCCTCACCATGCTACTTTGAGAAATCTCTTGGGCCTACACAGTCGCTTCCACATGTTATGTGGCTTTTTCAACAGCATACAGGACAGTGAGCCTCTTGGATATGTTTATTCAAGAAGAGAACCAGCCTCAGTCCATGACTAATGGGAAATGTGAATTAAATCGCTGGAGTGATAACTGAACAAGGGGATGTCGGGCAGGTAGCAGAAGGAAATTAATTTAAAACGTAACATTAATATATGAAAAATACCAAGAAAATACATCTTTTTCAAACTTACATTTTCGAATTTAAAGATATAGCAAATTTATATTTTCATACGAAAGGCAAATATACACCACGAAATGTGCAGAGGTCCTTTAAAATCAGAATCAAAATAGTTCATGCAGAGATAATTGCCAGCGTATTTTGCACACACAATTGGAATGCAACAACAGCAACTGTCGAATCACTTAGTGTGAGCCCTTCTAAACTTTGGAGTTGAATTTGCTCAAGATGTTGGCAGTAGCATCAGCCTTCTTTATTCTGATCCGTGCATGATTTGAATGCTGATAAATAGTCTGCATGGTAGAGGAGGTGGTGGTTAAGTGCATTGAAGTAATTCCATTGTGTGGCCATAGGCAAAAAGCTCAGCAGGTCATTTTTTAGATGAATAATGTTACTGTCAGAGTCTATCAGTGGACCTGAAACTTTTTAGCTCATTAATTTTTGAAGATAATGCTCGCTGGTTATGGAGAAGTATGTGTGGCTTTATGGCTGCCATTTTGGACCGACAGCACCCCACTCATTTCCTGGAGCTATTTCCCTCCTTCACAAAAGAATAAACAAGGTGGTCCCGTTTCAACACTCTGGATTGCTAAGTGAATGGACCAACAATCATTTTGAGGGTTCCTTGCATCTGTTGTGAAATTGGCCGGTGCTACAACTGAGTGATGTGAACATGTACTAACTGCATGAGGGACCACATTACCTGATTAATTTAAAAGGCCAGGGGCAACATATCTCTCCCACATAACACTACTGAATGGTCTATCATACTCCTCCTTTGCCACTTTGCAAGGCAAAGTGCTTCAACGCCATAAACTATAGAAGGAGGTGTTATACAAATGCAAGGTAACATAACATGTTGTGGCTTCAGACATGCAAAGCATTACTGACATTGGTGAAAGCTGTGGGCTGGCATATTTTGCAACATTTTGCTCTTTTTCCAGCGCGAGAGCTGTGGATTCAGAAGACGTACAATCTGCCACACTTAAATGATTGTAATGAAAATCCTGCCATTTTACTTAATGATGCTTGCCCACGACGCTGTATAGATCCCCAGAGCTATACTACAACATAAAGTCGTCTGTATTGCAACCTGTGCCATTTTGGCAGTCTATTGGCATTATAATGTGTATGTGGCTTTCATGCACAGGTTGTTTTTTGCACAGTATGAAGGTTGCAATTGCCCATTATTCCTGTTAAGGTCAAGGCAATCCCAAATCAGGGGTTTCTGACAGTGGGAATGCCACAAGCTGAACTTGATATTTGGGTGGTCTGGGGTGCTCAGTACAGTGGGACAAGGACCCCTGCCCTGTGGTTGTCTTAATGATATTTGTTACTGGGAGTGCCCTTTCAGTTAACGTTGACGTCGTGTCTTGAGAGGATCCAGTTCATTATGTGTAGCGAGGAGCCCTCGTCACACACAGATGGACCAATAGAAAAAGCGCTGACTCGCGCATGTTAGGTTTACCGCACTTGGCAGTTCACTGGCGCGAAGGTTAAAGGAAAGAAGCAATTAAGGATGTCTCAATGTCATTATTTATAGCGCCCTTTCCGTCGAATGCAGCTCGTCACGACAAAGAGTGCACTTCAGGCCACAGCTCATATTGCATGCGCTGTAAACACGAAATTGGCGAAAAGATGGGATTTATCTAGCCCCACTTCACTCAGCATTTTACATTGTGCCACCACATGTTACAGTGACATCCATCCCAATACTGCCCTGTCACTGAAATGTCTGGAAGTGAAGGACCAGAGGAGGAAGTGCCCAGTGCAGCTGCATTTCACCGACCAGCTCCCTTTGATATGGGAGATCAGCAAGCTCTTGGACAAAGCTGGGAACGATGGCTCCAGAGATTTGAAAACTACATGTCGGCCCATGATGAGAGTGCTCCAGATAAATTTGCTAGAAGGCTTTTGATAAATTTAGTTGGAGATGAAGTTGAAGACCTCATTCCCACCTTCCCATCTGATGATATACAGACAAATGAGGGACTCAAGGAGGCGCTGAGTACGTATTTTGCATAACCATGAGAGACACACTTTTAACACAGCATGTCAGACGACATGTGAGTCCATGGATGCCTTCGCAACTTGACTACACAAATTAGTAGCTCGCTGTGAATTCCACAAGTTCACTAATGAAGAGGCCAACCAAATAAGAATCATCGGTCAGTGTCTGTCATCCGTATTTAGAAAATAATTGATCCGTGAGCCTCTCCCACTTGCCAACATCCTGCAGATGGCCGGGACAGAAGCTAGAGCTGACTCGTAAGCATCCCAGATGGAAGCAAATAAGGGGTCTGCAAGAGAGCAGGCATATCACATCACTCAAGGTGGAAGAAAAAAAGAAAACGCCAGCATGACCTCAAGAAAATATGCATTGACAGGAAGATGTTACAGATGCAGCCTGCCCTTTCCCCGTGAGGTAGGAGTGACATGCCCCGCATTTGGACACAAATGCACTACCTGTGGGAGAGAAAACCACATGGTGAGGGTATGCAACGCACACCCAAACTGAACACAAGGAAACAGTGGGGCAGGGGCCAGGACACGCACACACTTTGACCCCAAGGAGAAATCCCTCTGCCCGAAGGGAGCTTGTGATTCATGCTAGGCAGATCACAGGACTCTCCCCCTTGCCTAGGCCTATCTGCGAGAGGAGTCCACATGACTATGCATACATGTTGAATGATGAAGTGACAGCCCTGGAAGGAGATATTGACATTCAAATAGGGGAACACCCAGCCAAGTTCATCATTGACATGGGGGCCACTCTGAAGATCATGTGTGTCTCAGAATTTTGCAAAATGTCACTTCCTCCTCAATTGACACCCAGTTCTTCAATTGGCAGCCAAGGGGCCTGTTAGAAATCAGGAGAAATTCTCAACAATAGTCAGTTACAAAGGCAGACGTGCCATGGCAGAGCTGCATGTCCTTCAAGAAGAAGTACCAAGAAGCAATCTACTGGGGTGCCCCACTGCCATTGAGATGAACTTTGCCGCTGTGATGTGTGCCATGAGACAAGACGTGCCAATCATGAAACACCTTCTGGAATTAGTCAAGGACATAGTGTCCCTCCAGGAACACATTCTTCACATAGATGACTCGGTACCTCCTGTGGCACTGCATCTTCGAAGGATACCCATTTCCTTTACAATCATAGGTAGAAAAAGAAATTCAGTGCCTTCTAAAGGAGGACATTATTGAGCCAGCTTGTGGTCACGCGCCGTGGCTCTCGCAAGTGGTGGTGGTGCTGAAGCATGAGTCATTTGACAAGATCCATGTCTGCGTGGATATGCGTCAAGCCAACAAAACAATTGGATGTGAATGACACCCAGGCATGCACCTAGATGACATGATTAGCTTGTTGAACAGGGTGAAAGTATCCTCCAAGCGCAATCTATACAAAGGATATCACCAGATCAAAGTGGATGAACAGTCTAGATACATAACTACATTTGCCATTCACGAGGGCTTATTCCGATATAAAAGTCTCAGCTACGACATATCATTTGCAGCTGAGATCTTCCAGGAGTGTATTCAGAAAGTGATTCACCAAATAAAAAACTGCTTCAACTACAGTGATGACATTTTGTTTTTTGGACCTGACAGAGAATGACATGATTCAGCACTCCATCGGGTATGCGCTGCCTTATCTCAAGCTGGGCTGACATTGAACTTGAAGTGTGCATTCCACAAGACACACCTTAAGCATTTCGATAACCTATTATCTCAGGAAGGAATGAGCACAGACCCAGGAAAGATAATCGCCAACAATGACATCTCATCTCCACAAGACGTGAGCGAAGTAAAGTCATTCCAGGGCATGGCGAGCTACTGTAGCCGATATCTGAAGAATTTCGCCAGCATCAGCGCTCCACTAGGGGAGCTCACTAAGCAGGGAAGGGAATTCGCATTGGACTTTGAATGCGAGGAAGCATTCATCCAAATCAAGAGAGGCATTGCTTTAGCTGACGTTATGGCTTACTATGACCCCACCAAGTGTACAGATTTGACCATGGATGCTAGCCCGGTGGGTTTTGGTGCTTATCTGGCTCAACATCAACCAGAGAAAGAGACGCTGAGGGTCATTGTTGCCTACACCTGCAAAAGCCTGTCGACATAGAAAAAAAATACTCCCAGCCGGAAAAGGAAGGTCTGTCCATTGTATTCTGCTGGGAAAACCTGTTTCCATTATGACAGACCATAAAGCGTTGATCACCACATATGGAAACCCTCAATGCAAGATGCCACTTAGAATTGAGAGATGGGGACTGAGGCAGCAGGATTTCAATTTCACAATAATTCACAAGCCAGTGAAATAATTCAACCCAGCAGACTGCATGTCTCAGCACCCGCTCTCAGACCTCACGAGACAACCATCAATAGCAGAAGAATACATTAACTTTCTCGCAAAACAAGGCCGAAGCCATCCACAATTGATTTAGTGAGAGACCATAGTCTAAAAGACAGTGTACCAAAGAATGTAAGAGAACACATAGCATCCCGAAGGTGGAGAGAAACAGAACCGAATGAGACGCAGGACACACAAGGAGGATTCAAGCAGGAAGTACAGGCATTCATGCAGGTGAAGGATGAACTGTCCATAACAGCGGAATGCCTTGACACGAGAAGTGGCTGCATAGTTATACCTGCTGATTTATTAAAGCAAGTTGTGGACTTGGCACATGAGAGGCATGGTGTCAACAAAGCAACAAATACGAGACACCATGTGATTACTGGGGACTGACGTGATGGTGGAAGACACCATACAAAAGTGTCACATATGTCAATGCACTTCCAAAATGTTAGACATGCCAGAGGTACCCAGGACACACATAGCCATTGATTTCTTGGGACCCTTCAATGGTGGCAAATATTGGATAATTGTGATGGACGAGTTCTCCCATTTCTCCATTGTGCAGATGATCTCCTCCTCGGCTAGCACAGTGATCCAGGAATTGGATAATATGTTCTCAGCATGGGACATTACAGAGATATTAAAATCAGATAATGGACCAATCTCCCCAGTATGGAGTTTTCCCGGTTCATGAGCTACGTCGGCATATACGAAACAACGAAGATCCAATGGTAGGATCCTCCCATCCCCTGCACAATTTCTTTAGACTGAAAAAAAGTCAATATTAGGCAATTCTATAGACAAACTCTTAAATCAGTAGGTACACAAT
This sequence comes from Ambystoma mexicanum, assembly GCF_040938575.1. NCBI lineage: Eukaryota > Metazoa > Chordata > Amphibia > Caudata > Ambystomatidae > Ambystoma > Ambystoma mexicanum. Next base: position 1,079,767,617 of record NC_090922.1, read on the forward strand.
TTTTAAAGAAGAGACAGTGTTCAATTCCAATAAAATGTATTAGGTTTAATAGCATCAACTTTCCAAAAGATAATTATTAGGTCTGAGGATAGCTGACACGTTTTGAGGTATAAAACCCCTTCTTCATGAGCAATTCATACTGGAAAGAAGAATATCACATGAAACCAAATACATTTTGTGTACTCTCTGATTAGTTAATATATAATGTTGTACATGAGAATCTATCTCCATAAATAAATAATATTGTAGGCAACATGTTTAAAAAATGAATGGGTTGAGAACCTCCTCCCTAGGTCATTCCAGGTGACAACACAAAAGGGTGTAATGAATCACACCAGAGATTTCCAAAGAGTTTTATATTTGGATAGAATTTGAATTTCTATTTTTTACATTCTGAACATCATGTAAAAGACAACAAACACAAGCAATCATAATTTGCATAATCAGAACAAAACAGAGGCAAGATCCTGTTCTTGCATAGTGGTATTGGTAAACAAACGTATATCAATTACTGCTGTCGCTACTAAGAGTAGACGACAGGCGTCAAACAAAAAGTGAACAGATAAAACAAACAAGTCAGTAGTACATATGTACATGGGAACAAACAGTTAACAATGGTGGTACTGTGTATTGGTGAAAAATGTGTCTACACCAGGTGTTTCAGCCCTACACAAGGGCTAGGTGAGCCATTTCTTCCTAGGGCCTTCATCAGGACGAGAGGAAAACAGTGTGGCCAGGATGTTCAGGAAGTGCTGCAACAGGAATGAAGGAAATAGATAAGGGGAGGCTCAAAGCATATTAGCTAAGAAGTGTGACATAAATCACTGAATGTCTATCTTGGAAACTGGAAAGACATTGCTTAACTGTGGGGACGAGAGTCAAACCACAGGTAGGGGTGACGGAGGTAACCTAGTCGGAAAGGATAAAATAGAAAATACCCTCTGTGTTAATCTGGTATTGTGAAATTGAGAAAACTAAGTGCACAGGACTGCTCTGTGGATCTTACCTAATCAATGGTACCCGTATATCCGAACAATCGAAAAATTGGCTGCTTTATCTTCACATGTGTTGCTAATGGTGGAGAAAGCAGAGAAAGCTATGGTCACTATGGATGTGTGAGCTGTATAATATTACTGCACACTATTATCGTAATAGTACGGTGTTATTGCGCTTCCCCAAAACGGGAGTGGATGACTCGCTGTGACATCAAGCTAAGCCCAAAATATGTCTGTCTTCATGCAAACCCAGGAACAAATCCTAGGGTGTAGTCATAAAGGAAAGGCTATAAGAAATCTCAAAGGGACCTGCGGGCTGATCACACGGCTTGCAGTGTCTAAAAGAAGCGCTCGCTTCTTACCTAAGCGTGCGGGCATGAATCCAATCTGTAATGCTGGAGAAACTGCAGTCGGGAGCGTGGAAAAAGGGCTCGCACGATACTGCCGATGGAAAGGATCTCAGAGGGGCAGCCTCTGCAGTGTCCGTCTGCGATAGGAGTTCGCACGCGTATGCCAACGACGCTTTTTCTAGGTGCCGCGTCATGTTATAGTGGGCGCCATCTTGGAATGGGAAATGTTTAGTGTCATGGAAAAACCCGGATAGTTGTGACAATAAAGGTTATCAGACACAGATAATTAAATGTGGTTGAATCGTATGTCATCTAAAGAAATTAGATAAACCCGAAATATACACCTGTAACAAAAGAAACGCCCAGTAAACAACATGGTGCTATCTCACAGAGTATAATATTTATACTGAATATGCTTATCTGTCAACACTTTTCTTTCCCCTGAATGCTGTCTGTCCTCACTGCAACTGCCATTTCACTCTTGCTCCTGTTCAAGTGTGGAGGATGCCTCCCCACTTGCACTATGCTTGTTAAGCCGCCCTTTCCCTCCCTTACTTACCTGTTGTGCCTCCCCAAATCCCAAACTACCACTCCTGTCAACTGTGTCACTCATCCTGAACCCTTGAACACTGCACAGCACCGGCCTGTTAGCAGGGGTGGCATGCTACATGCCAGCATCCTCCTTCTTTCGTTTTTATGCACTGCTGTCCACCAACTGGCAATCATAACTAGTATGGTTGGTACCACCTGGTTTAACCCCTCCTTACAAATCAGGCATTGATGATCTAATATTTTCTGTCTGACAAGAGTTCGGAGGAGGTAGTATTCACTGAGATGAAAAAAAAAACTCTAACTAAGAAGTTTGTTTCTTTCATGTTTCTAATTCTACTTTCTGAGCTGGTCATGGAAATGTTTATTCCTTGGTCTGCTTAGTGAATGAATTGCTGATGGCCATGGACAGACGTTGTAATTTAATAATTGTCATGTTGGACATGTCAGTGGCGTTGAACAACATTGATCATGGCAGGTTGTTGGCCAATCTCTGGAACCTGTTGGGTATTAGAGGAACTATTCTTGAATGTAATCCTCTTTCCTACACGGCAGGGTGCAGCCATTCAGCATGTCTCTGAAGCCTCATAATGTGGCTTGTCTTTTACCTGATACCAAAGAAATCGTCTTGACCATATTCTTAATATCAATTCCAATGTTGCTGCAGTGTTTAAGGTTGGCTGTTTTAACAGAGAACATCACCTGCAAGAAGCAGACTTCGCAATCTGTTTTTGTTGTTGTTGCAATAAAGCAAATGCCTCATGTGGGGAGACCACTGAGCAACATTGAGGAATGCCAATAGAAGAGGGTCAACAATGCAAACAGTTTTCTGTGGTGTATGTCTGAAGCTGCACCAGTCTTTCAATCCTAATAAATGGAAGGAAAGCCTAGCTTCTCAAAGGGGGGGTGGCTTTTCAGGATCTATGCTCCACTACCCTCTGATATTGTGCCAGATCTGTAGGATTTGACATAGACATGGCCTCTCCCTGCTAACACTACTTTTAGCATTGAATTTCAAAGTGGATAGATAACAACTGAGCCTCCATATTTGTATCAAGCCTTTCCTCTCAAATATGAACTTCTAATAGCCAGAGCAAGTGCTCATCTTCTTTTGCATTGGGCAAGCCTCTCCCACTGTATCCATGCCTTTGCATGTCTGATACTGGTCAGTGAAAACATGAAAACGCCATCAGTATGCATAACGACCCCCATGGGCTGCCCTCAAAGGCCTGTGCCCAGTTCAAATCGATGTACGCCCCACACAAAACCATCCAGTGTACCAACTATACCTAAGCAGCTAATTTGGAAATGGTTGCTCCCCATATGCACATGCTGCACCAGCAGATCCTGTTACACAGTGTTGGGATGGACATATGGTGGAGACTGATGGATGTGTGGTTTGTGATGTGTTTCTGTGTGTTGGTGTTTTGGGGATTTGGGATGTAGTTTTGCTTATGTGTATCTGCAGGGGTGAATGTATGTGACAATGAGGTGTTGTTTGACCAGGTGTGTCTGTGCTGCAGTGCAGGAATAGCTGAATATACTCAGGAAATCTCATCACAGAGGAAAATATGGTGTTGATATTCCATATATCGGCATATATTTAGGTATTCATGTATTGCCACACACAAAGGAGATGGATATTAATTGGTATGTCATGTATTACCATCACAAAACCAGGTACTCCAACAACATTTCAGTGAATGCCATCATATGTAAAGGACCTCCTGCATCATACAATATAATGGACTCATTTTCCTTGGAATTGCAATAATATTCACTGGAACCCCGTTCACATATCTAGTCTTGCCAGGATTTCCCCATGTACTCACACCAGTTGAATTGGCACCATATCTTTATACAAACACCATATGTTGAGCAGTGCTTTTATATGCGTGTGTACTCACCCCATATGAGATGTATTGATGTCATATGGTCAGGCAATCAATGCAAATACCAGATATTACCATTTTATGCCTCGGTACATCAAACAATAGACCCATTTTACTTGGCATGCCCATAATTCTGTAATATTCCAGGCATTTCCAACATATAACCAGGTCCAACCACCACTTGCCAGGTACTGCAAAAAGGAAAAATTCTACTTGACAATATTTCACAAATAGATGGCCTTTAGAAAGCTTCTACAAACCGAGCTATTTCTTTTGCTGTTCCTTTATGCAGACGGATTAAGTGCCAATTTTATGGGTAATGTAAATACTGGAGGGGGATTTCTGTACTCCTCCCCTCTAATTGGCAGAGTATAAGCCCCGAGCACCCCAGCCAAGGTTCCCTATTGTTGGTAGCAATGGACGAGCAGCCAAGGCTTAAGCTCTCAGGGGGTGATGCGGGCTGGTTCTTAAGTACAGTGTAGTCCCCAAAACCCCACAAAGGAATGTCCACACACTATGTTATGTGATAACACAGTTCTTTGTATAAATAAGGTTCAGAAGATATAGACAATCAATAACACACTTTGTGCTTTGGGAATCCTAATATGATAAATATGTACAATGTCTATGTGGTACCACAGTTAACTCTTGACTCCTTTAAAATGCACCAACTGTTTAAATGACATGCAAGTCAAATAGTAATGTGGATCAACATCTGACATAGGAAGGAAGACAAGTTAGGTTAAACAATGGCAAAATAGTTTGTTCCACTACCATGAAACAGGTCTGTGTGAGGATTTGTGCCACCTGGGCAACCTGTAAATAAAGTGTATCAACCACCCCAGACCATATATGTTTAAAATAGTCATGTTTACTGCTAAAAATGTTCTACTACCCCAATGTACCTGTTTTAGCAGAGTTTCTTCAACGGTTCGTTGATGGATCCCTCGTGGGTGATCTCCCTTTAAAGCAGGATGCACAGGGCATCAAGATACCTTGAAGAAATGTGATCTCTGTCGTCGATGTAGCAGCTTCGACCTTTGCGGTGCTCGTCTAGGATCGGTCGTGGACGTCCTGTGAAGATAAGGAATGCAGAGCACCTTGATGACAAGAGTTTGTTGCCACAAAGCAGATCGATGAAAAACGGGTGCCGGGTGTCAGCGTTGGCATCGCCAGTCGGGACTCGACCACGGCTGGCTTTTGTATCTTTATTGGTCTGTGTCTTCGGGTGGCGGGAAACCCACCGGCGGATCTCCTCGGCTCGCCGATGACCTCGACTTTCTCCGGCGGGACAAAGCGATCACAGGGATGGCAAGGGAGTCCTTTGTTTCAAATGTCTTAGGCAAAGGTGGAGCATTGCGGCTCTGCTCGTCGAGCAGCACGGCGTCAAGCTATCCCCGCTTCTGAGCAACACGACTCGACAGGCTTCCAGTGGTTACGGCGGTCCTCTGAACCCTGGCCAATGATGATGGACTTTGATGCCCGGTTGCTTCACTTCAGATTCCTCAGTGGTCTCCGTCTCCGGTCAACAGTCTTTCACAACTGGGTGCCTTGGTGAAGATTTGCTTTTTGAACAATGTTCCCTCGTAGCTCCGGAAGAAGTCTCCTATCCAGGTCCTCTCTTGGATCAGTCCTTGACAGACACAACAGCTTTTGGATTTCAACGACGGCAAGCAACAGCAAAACCTTGTTCTTCCAGGTTAAGCATCAGGTTTCGACTTCAGCTTCTGAACAATTCTGGTAAGGGAGAGGTGCCCAGATATACTGTTCTGTCATTCACACTGCTGAGCAAAGCTCAGGCAGCCAATCATTCAGATGGGCAATCATGCAGGCAGACAGCCAATCAGGCTCACAATGCATTCAGGCCATTCACTGCCGCCCAGACATCCATAACAAGGAATGTGGATTGGGGCAAGCACCCAGCCTTTCAGCACACTACACTGCATTCATGTCAGTTTCGGGCAGGGCTGTCTCATTCTTTGTGTCACACACACAGATACCAGACACCCATAACATGAAGTGCATATTGGTCACACACTCCATTCACCCAGGTTCCTCCCCAAGGGTGTACCCACAACATACAGTCACTGGGAAGGATCCAGCCAGTCTGGCCTGGACTTCCCCACAATACCATACATGGTTCTTCCACCCAACAGCCAGTCAGGGGAAGGGACAGTGTCAGGCTTCCCAGTACTTTGGTAAAACACGGTAACAGGTAATTGAAACCAAGAAGCCACAGGGCCATCTTGTCTCCTATCTGGAATCCACTGATTCCGATAGCAGGGCCTGGGTATCCCAAAATGGAGGATACTCAGAGCACCTGTCAAATTCAGCATGGGGCTGCCACCAGCCCATACCCTGCGCTGTGGGCCACACACAGGTCCCCGAATCCATACACTAGGGGTACAGGGTTGAAACCCCACCCATGGTTGTCATAAGGGTATCCCAAGGGTCTGTTCACCACAACCAAAAAGAGGACAAGCTGCACTGCCAGGAGTCCCAAGTGGACTCCTGTACAGAAAACAACACAGAACACACATGATAAGGGAGTACAGGACAAGCACATGGAGGTGCTTTCCCTCCAATGCATTTCCAGGATCAAAGTAGCCCCCCCCCCAGACTGTGGTTGGGTTGGTATAATCTCCCACAAGATTGACACCCTCATCAATATGGTCAACATACCTTCTGAAAAGGCCAACTGCATTATCATGACTTTTCCCTGGTCTATGCTGAATAGTGAAGTCTAGCCCTTGCAGGCTAGTGGACCACCTGAACAGTTTCAGGTTTCACCCTTCATCTGCATAAGCCATTTTAGGGGCTTATAGTGTGTTTGGACCTTTCAGATAGACCCCGTAAGGTAGGGCCTAAAACGCCTAAGGCTCCAAACAATACTGAAACATTCCTTTTCAACAGTAGCCCACCTAAGTTCTCTACCTTTGAGTTGCATACTGATGAATATGATAGGATGTCCCCTCCTTTTGCCATCTAACTGGGACAAGACAGCTCCGATTACGGTGTCACAGGCATAAGTTTGAACAATAAATCAAGTAATCAGGCGAACACAACACAGGTGCCCTACCAGACTTTCCTTTAAGCCAACAAAGGCCCTCTGACAGTCTTCTATCCAATTAACCTTACTCGGTTGCTTGGGCAAAGTCAGAGCTGTCAGACGGGCAGCTATGGTTCCATATTCTCCCAGTCATGTACCTCCGGTACCTCACTGGGGAGAGGTTGGATTCAACCCCCTCCTACCTCATGACCAAGGCAAATGACTTTCCCCTGAGTTATCTGGCACTTGGTGAACTTGATATTGAGTTTAGCCCTTCGCAATGCCTACAACACCCAATCCAAATGAGTCAAATGCTCTTCCCAGGTGGAACTGTACACAGCAGTGTCGTCTAGGTAGGCCACACAAAAGGCCTCCAGCCCACTGAGCACATGATTCTTTGGAAGATGGCAGGTGCATTCTTCAACCCAAAAGGCATGAATCTAAACTTTCCTTGGCATGGTCCGTCAGAGCTATTTGCCAATAGCCTGGGGTAAGGTCAAAGGTGCTCACAAATTTGGCAGCACCTATGCTGCCCACAAACTCATCAGCCCTGGGGAATGGGTGCATGTCAGTTTTGGTGCCGACATTGACCCCTCTGTAGTCCACACAAAACCCCCAATCCTTGGTACCGGCCTGAGAACTTGCCTTGGGGACAAGGACCACTGAACTGGACTAGGGACTGGTTGAGGGTTCAATTACACCCAGATCCAACATCTTGGCAACCTCAGCCTGGATGTGCTTCTTTACAGTGTCTGACATTTGATAGCACCTGCTTTAGACAGGTACACTGTCACCAGTGTCAATTTCATGCCTGCACCATGGGGTGAGACTTGGCATCAGTGAGAACAGACGGGCATACTGGCAGGCTCTCTGCTGCTCTGGTGTCAGATCTCGAGAGAGATGTACTCCCTCCACTGAGCCATCCTGACGGTTGCTATGCAGAAAATCAGGAAGGGGCTCACTCTCATCCTCCTCTTGCTCTGAAGCTAGCAGAAGACATGAGACTTTCTCTCGCCTGTGAAAAGGCTTGAGCCTGTTAACGTGGAATATCTGAGGGGCTAACCCAGGGACTCACATGTCAACCAGATAGTTGACTTCGCCCATCTTGGAGATTATCCTGAAGGGTCCAGTCTACTTATCTGCCAAAGCTCTAGGCTTGGTAGGCTCCATCACAAGGATCTCCTGTCCGGGAGTCCAATGCACTTGTGAGGTCTTAAGGTTGTGCCGGTACTTGTTCAATTCTTGGCTCACCTTAAGGTTCGCTGTCGCCTGGCCAATCAACTGTGACATCCTCCGTCAGAGGCCTAACACATAGTCCCACACTTGCTTGGCAGGACCTGGAGGGGTGGTTTCCAAACCTTCCCCTTCTAAGGCAAGGGACTCCCTCACGCGATGTCCAAAGAGAACCTCAAAGGGGTCCACACCAACACCCTCTTGAGGCACTTCCCTATAGGCGAACAGCAGTCATGGAGGAAGAGATCCCATTTCCTCCGTAGGGGCTCTTCCAAAGCACCCAGCATGCCCTTGAGAGGTTTATTAAATCTCTCAACCAGACCATTGGTCTGAGGATGGTAGGAGGTGGAGAACTTATATGTTACTCCGCTTGCCTTCCACATTGCTTGCATGTAACTAGACATGAAGTTGGATTCTCTGTCAGAGACCACCTCTTTAGGGAATCCAACTCTGGTAAAAATGCCCAGGAGAGCCCTGGCACCACCTTGGCCGTAATGGTCCAAAGGGGTATAGCCTCAGGGCACCTGGTAGTGTGATCAACCAGGACTAGGATTAACCAATGTCCACCTGATGTGGGAGGGTCAAGGGCACCGACAATGTTGATGTCAACCCTCTCAAATGGAGTGTCAACCACTGGCAAAGGCTGCAGTGGGACAATGACACTGCCTCCAGTCTTGCCAGACAATTGACAAGTGGGACAAGTCCGGCAGTGGGACTCCACTTCTACTCCCATCCGGGGCCAGTAAAAATGTGCAGAGAGCCTTTGTTTAGTCCTCTTGGTCCAAAGATGACCAGCTAAGGGCACCTCATGCGCCAACTGCAACAGGAAGGGCCTGTAAACCTGTAGTACCACCAACCTCTTGAGAGCCCCAGGTTCAGGCTTAGTGGGCTCACTACAAAGGAGCTCACCCTCCCAATAGATCTTGAAAGACCTAGGCACTTCACCTTGTGCCTGAGCCTGGGCCTGTTTTCTTAGATCCTCGAGAGAGTGGCACTCCTCTGACCCTTACATAAGTCTCCCCTAGAGGGTTCCCCTTGAGCAAGCAGGCATTGAAGGTCAGAGTGATCCTCTGGGTTGAGCACCTCTCCCACAGGAGGGTCTTTTGGCTCTTCTCCCTCAGGAGTTGAGTCTCGGGTTACCACTCGACCCAACCCGTCTGGAGCCTGAATCCCAGGGGGTGCTGCTGAAGCAGCAGTAAGAGACGGAGCCCCCTTCGCAGAGGTGGCCTTCTGACTCTTGCCCTGGGTCTCCCCTTTGGCTTGGGTACCTGACTAGCAGTCAGATCTGGTGTGACCTGTGATCGAGTGAAGGCAGCAACAGTCAGGGGTAGTCCATCAGCGATCGACCCCGACTCCACTAGATCATTCCCCAACAAAATGTTGGCAGGTACAGTGTCCTGAACCAGGACGAGAAGCTTCGCTGTCTTGTCTGTAATCGTGATGGTGACAAGGGCAACGAGAGGTCATTTGGGAGGCCCACCCACTAAACTGGTAGTTCTCAGAGGAGCAACTACATAGTCCTCTGGCATGAGCAGGGTCCTGTCCACTACAGTCATTCTTGCCCCAGTGTTTTTCAAGCCAGTAGAAGGTTGGCCATTCAAGAGGAAACTTCTCAAAATTCGGAGGATGTTTTGTGGGATTGTAGCCAGTACTTCTGCGTACTGGTCCCAGGCCCCAAAGGACACTAGGGAAATATCTGCAGGGGCACCAAATGTGACCCCTGTAGAGGAGGGGAGGACAGTGGCCTCCACCTCAGGCATGAAGCAAGGGTAGGTCAGATGACAGCATGAACTCCAAGTGCCTTACCTTTACACGGATCCATGTGTTAATATCCCCTCAAAAATATTGCGATACAAAAATATTGCCACATGTTTGTGGCGATATTGAGGCATGGACCCAGCGGGGGACACCCCCGCAACCCATGCTCCCACAAATTATCCCCCCTAAAAAATATATACGGCTATATTTTTAGTGGGGATAATATGTAAGGATACCCTTTACACTTGGGGTCACCCTTCTTGTGGTCCAGCGCCCTATAGTCCCAACAAGTGCCAGGAATGCGAGGTACAGTACTGGATCCACTGGGAGCCTGCTTTGCAGCAGGAGGACCACTACTCTTACTCCCATCCACATAAGACTTATCCCCGCTAGATTTTTGTTTCTTAGGAGAGGAAGGTTTAGGTTTACTCGACTGTGTTTGCTTCTGAGACTCCTCAGACTTCTGAGAAGTCCCTTTTTCTTTGTCCTTGTCCTGCCCACAGGGTTTCTTAGGGGACAGCCAGTGGGAGACCAACTGTCAGCCAGCCTGGCCAGCTTAAAGGGATCCAAAATGTTCTGGTTAGCAACATACTGATGCAGCTCTGGTGAACAGACTTCAGAAAAATGCTCAAAAAACAAAAGGTGGACATTTCAACAAAAGTGTTCACCCTGTATCCATCAATCCACCTCATCATATTCATATGTGCAGCACTCACCCAGTCAACCCAAGGCACACTCTCTCTTTTCTTATATTGTTAGGGAGAATTCTCATTTTATGGCTAATTTCCCTTACCTATAGAGTCAGCCAGCAGCTTTGCCGGATTTGAAGGATTTTTTTTTTCTCCTGCTAAGAGTGAGACTCTTTTTCCCACTCTTAGGCATTTTTTGCTATGTATGTTCTAGGCTATTTTTGTGTTTAATGTCTATGGAGTTTCTCTCACAGCACCCTCCGTGCAGTGACACAGTGGTGTCGTAGCGACCCCCAAACTTAGACTCCATACCCTGGGACTGACTACTGACTACTGTCTCCCAGGGCATGTAAAGTCCCCATTGACTTTACTAGTCAATTTTTGTGAACTAAACCAGTACAACCCATCTTACTATGGAAGTACTGGGAAGGGTTAATAGTTTTTCTCTTATGTTCATTTTCAAGAGAGTACCGTACAGTCCCTCTCTCAAATGTTTCTGGCTGGTGGCAGTGGTTACTGCCGAAAATATTCAACTGCAAATAATTTCCTATTGGATTTTCCCATTGTTCGAGGCTACCATATTTTCTGACAGCCTCTAACATACCGCCGGTGTAATTTAGTATTAACTTTACTCCGTTAGGTTTTATTTGCCAGAACTTTAATATAACTTCTTTCTCGTGTCTTTCTCTAAACTCCTAACCCAGGTCAGGGATCCTTTGTTTGTTCTTTTGGTGGGCTTCTGCCAAGAAGCCTTCCTTTCGGCGCCACTGAGTCTGGGGTGGGTCCATTGTGTGGGAGGGGGAGTAGGACCCCTGGACAGGGTTGCCTCAGCAACCCATGTCGCACTCTATCCTGATAGGCTGGTGGGTCTCCCGCCAAGATGACCACTCCACTGTGTGAGTGACAGCTAGGCTGTGTGAATGGGGATCTTTTTGCATAAAAGCAGGGTCCTGACGACTGGAAGAGCAAGACGTCGCCACTAGAACTAAGAAGCCAAAGAGGAGAGAAGCCAAAGATATCTGCAATGACTGAACCACCAGTGGAGCCCTGATGCAGCGTCTCACCACTTTCCTCCACACGACGAGAGAAGATCTTCATCTGAAAGAGCCTTCTTCCCTTGAGCTGGTGGGGCCAACCAGTTTGCCAATCACCTTCCCGGACCTGCCTTGGTCGAATCTCCAGTACCCTGTACTTGGAGACCGGATAGCCAGGCACCCGTCCACACGGATCCCGATTTAGGAGCGTACCTTTTATTCGTCGGGCAGCACCGTGGCTGGTTTCCTCCCCAGGTAGTGCAGTAACTCGAACCTCCCTCCACAACGAGAGCATCTCTTCCTCTGCTGGATCCCCCGAACTGCCGGAACTACCAGGACCAATCGCCACCGCAGGAGCCACTCCTTCATTTTAAAGGTACATTGTTCCGCCAGGCCGCACTTTCTTTGCGGTAGCTTTAAAGGTGTTTTAAATCCTTTACCTACCTGTTGGGTTGGCCGCCCCACTCTCTTAACTTTGTCTTTCACCTTCTGCATCCACCTTTTCAAAATCGTTAACCAAAGACTTTACTGCAGCTACAAGAACATTTTGCTCCTGGGCTCTTGCCCTGTACCACTGACTCTGGCACAGGCCTACTGACTCTGGCTAAATTTGTTAGAACTGGATTCTCTAGATTGCTTCTCAACTAGAAATGTGTTGGTGCGCCTACTTCTTATAACCACCCTTTCCTTCTCACTGCTAAACCTTGTGAAATGCCATTTTGCTCAGTTTTCATTTACATATTTACTATACTGATGCACTGCCTTGCTTAATCTGGTTCACAAACTTATGGAAAGTGTTGCTAGGGTGTGTAAGAAGATCTTTCTGTATAACTTGTGCTTTCCCTCCCTTGTTAGAAATTGCTAGAGTGCCATTTGTGTTTGGTTTATACTGTGCCGTTTTGCTCAGTTTTCACTCTTGCTCAAACTTGTCTACAATTTACCTAGGGAGTTGTGTATACTTTCTTTGACCAGATTTAACTTGCTTTAAGAACTGTGATAGATGTGTTTACCTAGAAGTGTATTATATATATATATATATATATATATATATATATATATATATATATATATATATATATATATATATATATATTCTTTTACTACAAAGCTTTGGTCAGTGTTTCCTTGTTCCATTGTACTGAAGGCCTATTGTGTAAACCCTGAATACTGCTCATCTCCCTCTTGAGATAAGTCTGACTGCTCAGCTAAACCTACCAACTAAATCGTTGTGGTACAGACTGATACCAAAGGGGATTTATTGCTCTCCCCTGTAGTCCTAATCTTCTGTAGGGCTCCCTAAAGGAACTGCACAGGATGCTGCCTAGCATATATTCCTTAAACATTTTAAGGTATTGGGTAGGTGTTTTGCCAAACTTGACAATCAAAACAGATATCATGCATTCACACTTACACCTTTCTTCGACACTCAGTTACAGAATACAGTCATAACCAGTCTAAGGCACTCAATCTAAGGCACTCTACTTAACAAACACTTAGCCCAATCTCTTTTATCAACATCATGGATTCCACAAGCCATTTAAAATGCTTCAATCCTTTGGAGGATATCAGAACCCTCCACATACACACCAACCAAATCTTTCATAAACTTAGTGGCAGTGGACCTGACACCCTCAACTGGCTTGGCTGATGTCTCCACTCTACCTTTCTCTAGCTGGATTGTCTGAAATTGAGTGTCCTTGTTTTTAAGTTCAAGATGCCTATCTTTGAGTATCACTTGCTCTGCCAACTCTGCCTTCTTTAGTTCAGCTTTAGTTTCCAACTTTTTATATTCAAATGCCAATTTTATCCTCAATAATTCAAGTTCCAATGTATTCCCTGAAGAAACAATGCTGTGTTTTGGAACAGAGACAGGAGGTGGCACTCCAAGAAACAGATTCAATAACAACCCCAGGGGCAAGGTCCTCAATGGTTGCCCCCCCACCCCCTTCATGTTAATGTTAATGTTAAAGGATATATATTTTTTTGTATCGCGCACTATCACTACTGGAGTGGTCCCTTGGTACTCTGGCGGCTCTGAAAAGAAGGGAGGGACAGGGCTGGTAGTCCTCCAGGACAGCTATCAGCTCAGCCCTAGATTTATCTTCAAAGTCTAACTTCCTAGCTTCACAAGCACTATGGAAAGCCTCTAAGCTCACCCTAGTCAATCTACCATTTGCAATAGATTCCATTGCTTGTAATGTAGTTATCCTAGTACACACCACTAAACCTTAAATTAACAAAGTGTGGATATTTTGTAAGTGGCAAGGTTACACACTGATTCTTAAAACCATGAGCATCCCACTACTGCCACCAGTTTAAAGTCTGGAGGGGGGCTTCTGTACTCCTGCCCTCTATAGGGCAGTGTATAAGCCCCGAGCACCCCAGCCAAGGTTCCCTATTGTTGGTAGCAATGGACTAGCAACCAAGGCTTAAGCTCTCAGGGGGTGATGCGGTCTGGTTCTTAAGTACAGCGTAGTCCCCAAGCCCCCACAAAAGAATGTCCAAACACTATGGTATGTGATAACACAGTTCTTTATATAAATAAGGTTCAGAAGATATACACAATCAATAACACACTTTGTGCTTTGGCAATAATAATATGATAAATATGTACAATGTCTATGTGGTACCACAGTTAACTCTTGACTCCTTTAAAATGCACCAACTGCTAACAGGTTAAATGACATAAAAGTCAAATAGTAATGTGGATCAACATCAGACATAGGAAGGAAGACAAGTTAGGTTAAACGGTGGCAAAATAGTTTGTCCCACCACCATGAAACAGGTCTGTGTGAGGATCCCCTTACCTGGGCAACCTGTAAATAAAGCGCATCAACAAGCCCAGTCCACATATGTTTTAAAATAGTTGTGTTTCCTGCAAAACATTTTCTACTACCCCAATGTACCTGGTTTAGCAGAGATTCTTTGATGGCTCGTCAACGGATCCCTCGTGGGTGAACTCCCTTTAAAGCAGGAGCCACAGGGCATCAAGATTCTCAAAGAAATGTGAACACGGTCATCAAGACAGCAGTTTCGACCTTTGCAGTGCTCATCAACGATTGGTCGTGGACGTCCTGTGAAGATGAGGCACGCGGTGCAACAAGAATTTGTTGCAGATCGATGAAGAACGTAGGCCTGGGAGCCGACGTCGGGTGTCAGCATTCGCATCAATGGTCGGGACTTAACCATGGCTGGTTTTCGGATCTTCGTTGGTCTGTGTCTTTGTGGACTTCGGGTGCCAGGAAACCCAACGGTGGATTCTCCTTGGCTCATCGACAATCTCAACTTACTCCGGCAGGACAAAGCGGTCTACGGTGATGGCAAGGGAGTCCTTTGTTTCAAATGTCTTAGGCAAAGGTGGAGCGTTGCGGCTCTGGTTGTCGAGCCGCACAGCGTCAAGCTATCCCCGCTTCTGGGCAACATGACTCAACAGGCTTCCAACGGTGACTGCAGCCTCCGAACCCTGGTCGACGACGATGGACCTCGATGTCCGGGTGCTTCACTTCAGATTCCTCTGCGGTCTCCGTCTCCGGTTGACAGTCTTTCGAGACCGACTTCCAGGGTGCCTTGGTGAAGATTAGCTTTTTGCACAATGTTCCCTCGTAGCTCAGGAAGAGGTCTCCTAGCCCGGTCCTCCCTTGGTTCAGTACTTGACAGACACGACAGCTTTCGTATTTCGACGACGGCAAGCAAAAGCAAAACCTTCTTCTTCCAGCTGGGATTCAAGGTTAAGCACCAAGTTTTTACTTCAGCCTCTGAACAATTCTGGTAAGTGAGAGGACCCAGATATACTCTTCTGTCTCTCATTCACACTTCTGAGCCACGCTCAGGCAGCCAATCATTCAGAGGGCATTCATGCAGGCAGGCAGACAATCATGCTCACAGTGCATTCAGGCCATTCACTTCCACCCAGACACTCATAACAAGAAATGTGGTTTGGGGCAAGCACCCAGCCTTTCAGCACACTACGCTGAATTCATGTCAGTTTCTGACTGTGCTGTCTCATTGTTTGTCTCACACACACAGATACCAGACACCCATAACATGAAGTGCATATTGGTCACACACTCCATTCACCCAGGGCCCACCCCAAGGGTGTAACCACAACATACAGTCACTGGGAAGGCTCCAGCCAGTCTGGCCTGGACTTCCCCACAATACCCTATATGGTTCTTCCACCCAACAGCCAGTCAGGGGAAGGCACAGAGTCAGGGCTTCCCAGGACTTTGGAGAAACACAGTAACAGGTAATTGAAACCAAGAAGCCACAGGGCCACCTTGTCTCCTATCAGGAATCCACTGATTCCGATAGCAGGGCCTGGGTATCCCAAAATGGAGGATACTCAGAGCACCTGTCAAATTCAGCATGGGGCTGCCACCAGCCCATACCCTGCTCTGTGGGCCACACACAGGTGCCCAAAAACATACACTATATGTACAAGGTTGTACCCCCACCCGTGGGTGCCATGAGGGTATCACAAGGGTCTGTTTGCCACAACCAAAAAGAGGAAGAGCGGCACTGCCAGGAGTTCCAGGTGGACTCTTGTGGAGAAGAAAACACAGAACACACATGATAAGGGAGTACAGGACATGGACATGGAGGCCCTGTCCCTCCAATGCATTTCTAGCATCACAGGTAGCACAAGTATATTGCTCAATCCAGTACTGAACCTACAGGCCTCCCCAACTATCAATGCATGGGAGCCCTTCTTGCTTGGCTAAAATACTGGATAAAAGGGTGACATGTCAACTCCACAAATAAACAAAGGCGGAGAACCTCTTTTATGATCCCCAGTTATGGTTTTGACCCAGCAGAAGCACAACATGTGACATTATGAATATATGAGAAGACATCCTGAAAGCCAGAGGAAGAAGCCAACCATCTGTAGGGTTAAATGAAAGCCTCAACTAATATAACTGGAAGGCCAGGTTAGGCCTCTCTGCGAACTACCTTGATCTAATGGCAAGGCACACTAAAAATGTACAGGCCTAAAACCTTAACACAGTGAAAGGGTCTGATAAATGAACACAGGGTTCTTGCTGAAGATGACACAAGGAACAATGGATTTATATAAGTGTGTGTCTTTCTCCAGTTAAAACACAAAGTAGGCTGGAAAGTTAAATCAGATTGCAAATTGAAAAGGCATATCATTGTTGGCTGAGAGACTAAAGCAACATTTTTCATTAAAACTGCCACATATCAAAATGCTGTGTCAACTGGAATTTAAGGGAAACTGGGCCTCAGATGTGAAAGTTGAAGCCAAGGAATATTGTTCATTTAAAGGGACTAAAGCACACCTTCCAACACAGAAGCTCACATTATGGTAAATGGAAATGCACATTATGAGTGACCAAATATACTGCAGCAGCCCTTCATTTAACGTTTGGACAATTAATAAAAATTGTTGTGTGAAAATTAAGGGACTGAAACTGAAATGTCCTGAAGTGTGTGTATTTTGCAACTGTAAATGAACATGTGGAGAATAGTGTTCAGATGCCAAAATGAACATATAATAAAGAAGCTTCATGCCTAAAGAAAGATATTGTGGGAAGCAAAGTATATCATTCTGGTCAGTGGGGCTAACTTCCATTGCCAGATCTGTAGGTCCCTGTTGTCTCTGAAAGCACTTTGACGGGCAAATGGCCTACTCAGAGCATCAAAGGAATTTATGGAGGGGCAGTATAAACAGAGGCTGCAATCACGTGGAGCAGAATTTTGAAAAGTTCCCCAAATTGAAGACATGTTTTAGACTGAGTCTAGGTTTCAATGATGTGTGGCCTGCTTTTAATGTGCCATTAATGCCAAGAGACAATCTGGACTGAGAGATCAAATCTTTTCAGCCTGATGCAGCCCATCATTTGTCTTCACAGAAGAATATTGATAATTTGATTGCAGGCTAAAACAACAATGGGCTGTAGAGGCTCTGGGCCACTTGTCTTCGAAGAAATGAAACCTACACAGAGAAATGGGGGTTTGGGTTTGTGTAACATGTTTAAACTTTTCCATTTGTTTAAATTGACTATGATAATTGTTCATTTTCTCAGCAATGATACGACGCACTGAGTCCATTCATATGTCATTTTAAAGCTAATTTCAAGGTCACTATGTTGCAATCTAATGTATACACATGCAACTTATGGAATTTCAATAGAAATCTAAAATGTGTTTCTGGCTTCCACGAAAATGTCCTGAATCAAAATATTGGCCTGCTGATGGGTCATAAAATGATGTATCTAGAGATTAAATGTCATGTTCATAACTATTATACTTGTTGTGTAAAAGGCAAATAATGATAATGTGCCCGTGCAACATGGTGCAAACATGGCTGTCATTTTATCAAATCTGCCATGATTAGCTGAAGTGAAATATATATAGTTTGGCATAGCTATTTAAAAAATGTAAAGTTTTGCCACTTTGGACTTTTTGGATAAAACTAGACATGAAAAATGTAATGTGAATTCAAATAGGAGTTGCAATATTTCTGTTCTAGACCTTTGAACTAATTCTAACAGAGTGTCTGGATGTGGGGGTGGAGAGAAATGTAAATGCACAATTCTGGTTGCGGGATCAGAAGTTAGCAGCTCCTAATACTATGCTATTTGTATAAATGAGGCCTTTGGTCCCATTGGTTTGACCTAAGCTTCCTGTTTCAACTTCCCTATGTGATGTAATCCTCATTGCCACTGTACTTTACACCAAATCTGTAACTACCTATGTATGTATCCATCCTACAAAAAGGTTCACACTGTTAGGCCGCACGCTGACTGTAACCATGATTAATATCTTCCTGTAACTAAGACACTCTCCTGCAACAGTGCCTCGATGCCCATGGGCTGTTAGTGCGCTTTACAAATGTAAAAAATAAAATAACATAAAAAATAATGTTCTTTTTCCATGGGGGGCTTAGAGAATAAAAAGATCTTGCACTATGGAACAAGGGACAACTGCTTAAGGAGATCTGCGGAAATATCAGCTGGGTAGAAATATTGGCAGAGGGCTGGAGATTCCCATTGCTGGGGGAACCAGAAAACAGACGTTGAGATACTTCCCTGCAGCCATAGAAGGAGGATTGCTGTGGGATCCCATTGACTGATTGCGATACAAAAATATTGCCACATGTTTGCGGCGATATTGAGGCATGGACCCAGCGGGGGACACCCCCGCAACCCATGCTCCCACAAATTATCCCCCCTAAAAAATATATACGGCTATATTTTTAGTGGGGATAATATGTAAGGATACCCTTTACACTTGGGGTCACCCTTCTTGAGGTCCAGCGCCCTATAGTCCCAACAAGTGCCAGGAATGCGAGGTACAGTACTGGATCCACTGGGAGCCTGCTTTGCAGCAGGAGGACCACTACTCTTACTCCCATCCACATAAGACTTATCCCCGCTAGATTTTTGTTTCTTAGGAGAGGAAGGTTTAGGTTTACTCGACTGTGTTTGCTTCTGAGACTCCTCAGACTTCTGAGAAGTCCCTTTTTCTTTGTCCTTGTCCTGCCCACAGGGTTTCTTAGGGGACAGCCAGTGGGAGACCAACTGTCAGCCAGCCTGGCCAGCTTAAAGGGATCCAAAATGTTCTGGTTAGCAACATACTGATGCAGCTCTGGTGAACAGACTTCAGAAAAATGCTCAAAAAACAAAAGGTGGACATTTCAACAAAAGTGTTCACCCTGTATCCATCAATCCACCTCATCATATTCATATGTGCAGCACTCACCCAGTCAACCCAAGGCACACTCTCTCTTTTCTTATATTGTTAGGGAGAATTCTCATTTTATGGCTAATTTCCCTTACCTATAGAGTCAGCCAGCAGCTTTGCCGGATTTGAAGGATTTTTTTTTTCTCCTGCTAAGAGTGAGACTCTTTTTCCCACTCTTAGGCATTTTTTGCTATGTATGTTCTAGGCTATTTTTGTGTTTAATGTCTATGGAGTTTCTCTCACCTCCATAGGAACCATCTTTATTCACATGTGTTACACAGCACCCTCCGTGCAGTGACACAGTGGTGTCGTAGCGACCCCCAAACTTAGACTCCATACCCTGGGACTGACTACTGTCTCCCAGGGCATGTAAAGTCCCCATTGACTTTACTAGTCAATTTTTGTGAACTAAACCAGTACAACCTATCTTACTATGGAAGTACTGGGAAGGGTTAATAGTTTTTCTCTTATGTTCATTTTCAAGAGAGTACCGCACAGTCCCTCTCTCAAATGTTTCTGGCTGGTGGCAGTGGTTACTGCTGAAAATATTCAACTGCAAATAGTTTCCTATGGGATTTTCCCATTGTTCGAGGCTACCATATTTTCTGACAGCCTCTAACATACCGCCGGTGTAATTTAGTATTAACTTTACTCCGTTAGGTTTTATTTGCCAGAACTTTAATATAACTTCTTTCTCGTGTCTTTCTCTAAACTCCTAACCCAGGTCAGGGATCCTTTGTTTGTTCTTTTGGTGGGCTTCTGCCAAGAAGCCTTCCTTTCGGCGCCACTGAGTCTGGGGTGGGTCCATTGTGTGGGAGGGGGAGTAGGACCCCTGGACAGGGTTGCCTCAGCAACCCATGTCGCACTCTATCCTGATAGGCTGGTGGGTCTCCCGCCAAGATGACCACTCCACTGTGTGAGTGACAGCTAGGCTGTGTGAATGGGGATCTTTTTGCATAAAAGCAGGGTCCTGACGACTGGAAGAGCAAGACGTCGCCACTAGAACTAAGAAGCCAAAGAGGAGAGAAACCAAAGACATCTGCAATGACTGAACCACCAGTGGAGCCCTGATGCAGCGTCTCACCACTTTCCTCCACACGACGAGAGAAGATCTTCATCTGAAAGAGCCTTCTTCCCTTGAGCTGGTGGGGCCAACCAGTTTGCCAATCACCTTCCCGGACCTGCCTTGGTCGAATCTCCAGTACCCTGTACTTGGAGACCGGATAGCCAGGCACCCGTCCACACGGATCCCGATTTAGGAGCGTACCTTTTATTCTCCGGGCAGCACCGTGGCTGGTTTCCTCCCCAGGTAGTGCAGTAACTCGAACCTGCCTCCACAACGAGAGCATCTCTTCCTCTGCTGGATCCCCCGAACTGCCGGAACTACCAGGACCAATCGCCACCGCAGGAGCCACTTCTTCATTTTAAAGGTACATTGTTCCGCCAGGCCGCACTTTCTTTGCGGTAGCTTTAAAGGTGTTTTAAATCCTTTACCTACCTGTTGGGTTGGCCGCCCCACTCTCTTAACTTTTTCTTTCACCTTCTGCATCCACCTTTTCAAAATCGTTAACCAAACACTTTACTGCAGCTACAAGAACATTTTGCTCCTGGGCTCTTGCCCTGTACCACTGACTCTGGCACAGGCCTACTGACTCTGGCTAAATTTGTTAGAACTGGATTCTCTAGATTGCATCTCAACTAGAAATGTGTTGGTGCGCCTACTTCTTATAACCACCCTTTCCTTCTCACTGCTAAACCTTGTGAAATGCCATTTTGCTCAGTTTTCATTTACATATTTACTATACTGATGCACTACCTTGCTTAATCTGGTTCACAAACTTATGGAAAGTGTTGCTAGGGTGTGTAAGAAGATCTTTCTGTATAACTTGTGCTTTCCCTCCCTTGTGAGAAATTGCTAGAGTGCCATTTGTGTTTGGTTTATACTGTGCCGTTTTGCTCAGTTTTCACTCTTGCTCAAACTTGTCTACAATTTACCTAGGGAGTTGTGTATACTTTCTTTGACCAGATTTAACTTGCTTTAAGAACTGTGATAGATGTGTTTACCTAGAAGTGTATAATATATATATATATATATATATATATATATATATATATATATATATATATATTCTTTTACTACAAAGCTTTGGTCAGTGTTTCCTTGTTCCATTGTACTGAAGGCCTATTGTGTAAACCCTGAATACTGCTCATCCCCCTCTTTAGATAAGTCTGCCTGCTCAGCTACACCTACCAACTAAATCTTTGTGGTACAGACTGATACCAAAGGGGATTTATTGCTCTCCCCTGTAGCCCTAATCTTCTGTAGTGCTCCCTAAAGGAACTGCACAGGATGCTGCCTAGCATATATTCCTTAAACATTTTAAGGTATTGGGTAGGGTTTTTTGCCAAACTTGACAATCAAAACAGATATCATGCACTCACACTTACACCTTTCTTCGACACTCAGTTACAGAATACAGTCATAACCAGTCTAAGGCACTCAATCTAAGGCACTCTACTTAACAAACACTTAGCCCAATCTCTTTTATCAACATCATGGATTCCACAAGCCATTTAAAATGCTTCAATCCTTTGGAGGATATCAGAACCCTCCACATACACACCAACCAAATCTTTCATAAACTTAGTGGCAGTGGACCTGACACTCTCAACTGGCTTGGCTGATGTCTCCACTCTACCTTTCTCTAGCTGGATAGTCTGAAATTGAGTGTCCTTGTTTTTAAGTTCAAGATGCCTATCTTTGAGTATCACTTGCTCTGCCAACTCTGCCTTCTTTAGTTCAGCTTTAGTTTCCAACTTTTTATATTCAAATGCCAATTTTATCCTCAATAATTCAAGTTCCAATGTATTCCCTGAAGAAACAATGCTGTGTTTTGGAACAGAGACAGGAGGTGGCACTCCAAGAAACAGATTCAATAACAACCCCAGGGGCAAGGTCCTCAATGGTTGCCCCCCCACCCCCTTCATGTTAATGTTAATGTTAAAGGATATATATTTTTTTGTATCGCGCACTATCACTACTGGAGTGGTCCCCTGGTACTCTGGCGGCTCTGAAAAGAAGGGAGGGACAGGGCTGGTAGTCCTCCAGGACAGCTATCAGCTCAGCCCTAGATTTATCTTCAAAGTCTAACTTCCTAGCTTCACAAGCACTATGGAAAGCCTCTAAGCTCACCCTAGTCAATCTACCATTTGCAATAGATGCCATTGCTTGTAATGTAGTTATCCTAGTACACACCACTAAACCTTAAATTAACAAAGTGTGGATATTTTGTAAGTGGCAAGGTTACACACTGATTCTTAAAACCATGAGCATCCCACTACTGCCACCAGTTTAAAGTCTGGAGGGGGGCTTCTGTACTCCTGCCCTCTATAGGGCAGTGTATAAGCCCCGAGCACCCCAGCCAAGGTTCCCTATTGTTGGTAGCAATGGACTAGCAACCAAGGCTTAAGCTCTCAGGGGGTGATGCGGGCTGGTTCTTAAGTACAGCGTAGTCCCCAAGCCCCCACAAAAGAATGTCCAAACACTATGGTATGTGATAACACAGTTCTTTATATAAATAAGGTTCAGAAGATATACACAATCAATAACACACTTTGTGCTTTGGCAATAATAATATGATAAATATGTACAATGTCTATGTGGTACCACAGTTAACTCTTGACTCCTTTAAAATGCACCAACTGCTAACAGGTTAAATGACATAAAAGTCAAATAGTAATGTGGATCAACATCAGACATAGGAAGGAAGACAAGTTAGGTTAAACGGTGGCAAAATAGTTTGTCCCACCACCATGAAACAGGTCTGTGTGAGGATCCCCTTACCTGGGCAACCTGTAAATAAAGCGCATCAACAAGCCCAGTCCACATATGTTTTAAAATAGTTGTGTTTCCTGCAAAACATTTTCTACTACCCCAATGTACCTGGTTTAGCAGAGATTCTTTGATGGCTCGTCAACGGATCCCTCGTGGGTGAACTCCCTTTAAAGCAGGAGCCACAGGGCATCAAGATTCTCAAAGAAATGTGAACACGGTCATCAAGACAGCAGTTTCGACCTTTGCAGTGCTCATCAACGATTGGTCGTGGACGTCCTGTGAAGATGAGGCACGTGGTGCAACAAGAATTTGTTGCAGATCGATGAAGAACGTAGGCCTGGGAGCTGACGCCGGGTGTCAGCATTCGCATCAATGGTCGGGACTTAACCATGGCTGGTTTTCGGATCTTCGTTGGTCTGTGTCTTTGTGGACTTTGGGTGCCAGGAAACCCAACGGTGGATTCTCCTTGGCTCATCGACAATCTCAACTTACTCCGGCAGGACAAAGCGGTCTACGGTGATGGCAAGGGAGTCCTTTGTTTCAAATGTCTTAGGCAAAGGTGGAGCGTTGCGGCTCTGGTTGTCGAGCCGCACAGCGTCAAGCTATCCCCGCTTCTGGGCAACATGACTCAACAGGCTTCCAACGGTGACTGCAGCCTCCGAACCCTGGTCGACGACGATGGACCTCGATGTCCGGGTGCTTCACTTCAGATTCCTCTGCGGTCTCCGTCTCCGGTTGACAGTCTTTCGAGACCGACTTCCAGGGTGCCTTGGTGAAGATTAGCTTTTTGCACAATGTTCCCTCGTAGCTCAGGAAGAGGTCTCCTAGCCCGGTCCTCCCTTGGTTCAGTACTTGACAGACACGACAGCTTTCGTATTTCGACGACGGCAAGCAAAAGCAAAACCTTCTTCTTCCAGCTGGGATTCAAGGTTAAGCACCAAGTTTTTACTTCAGCCTCTGAACAATTCTGGTAAGTGAGAGGACCCAGATATACTCTTCTGTCTCTCATTCACACTTCTGAGCCAAGCTCAGGCAGCCAATCATTCAGAGGGCATTCATGCAGGCAGGCAGACAATCATGCTCACAGTGCATTCAGGCCATTCACTTCCACCCAGACACTCATAACAAGAAATGTGGTTTGGGGCAAGCACCCAGCCTTTCAGCACACTACGCTGAATTCATGTCAGTTTCTGACTGTGCTGTCTCATTGTTTGTCTCACACACACAGATACCAGACACCCATAACATGAAGTGCATATTGGTCACACACTCCATTCACCCAGGGCCCACCCCAAGGGTGTAACCACAACATACAGTCACTGGGAAGGCTCCAGCCAGTCTGGCCTGGACTTCCCCACAATACCCTATATGGTTCTTCCACCCAACAGCCAGTCAGGGGAAGGCACAGAGTCAGGGCTTCCCAGGACTTTGGAGAAACACAGTAACAGGTAATTGAAACCAAGAATCCACAGGGCCATCTTGTCTCCTATCAGGAATCCACTGATTCCGATAGCAGGGCCTGGGTATCCCAAAATGGAGGATACTCAGAGCACCTGTCAAATTCAGCATGGGGCTGCCACCAGCCCATACCCTGCTCTGTGGGCCACACACAGGTGCCCAAAAACATACACTATATGTACAAGGTTGTACCCCCACCCGTGGGTGCCATGAGGGTATCACAAGGGTCTGTTTGCCACAACCAAAAAGAGGAAGAGCGGCACTGCCAGGAGTTCCAGGTGGACTCTTGTGGAGAAGAAAACACAGAACACACATGATAAGGGAGTACAGGACATGGACATGGAGGCCCTGTCCCTCCAATGCATTTCTAGCATCACAGGTAGCGCAAGTATATTGCTCAATCCAGTACTGAACCTACAGGCCTCCCCAACTATCAATGCATGGGAGCCCTTCTTGCTTGGCTAAAATACTGGATAAAAGGGTGACATGTCAACTCCACAAATAAACAAAGGCGGAGAACCTCTTTTATGATCCCCAGTTATGGTTTTGACCCAGCAGAAGCACAACATGTGACATTATGAATATATGAGAAGACATCCTGAAAGCCAGAGGAAGAAGCCAACCATCTGTAGGGTTAAATGAAAGCCTCAACTAATATAACTGGAAGGCCAGGTTAGGCCTCTCTGCGAACTACCTTGATCTAATGGCAAGGCACACTAAAAATGTACAGGCCTAAAACCTTAACACAGTGAAAGGGTCTGATAAATGAACACAGGGTTCTTGCTGAAGATGACACAAGGAACAATGGATTTATATAAGTGTGTGTCTTTCTCCAGTTAAAACACAAAGTAGGCTGGAAAGTTAAATCAGATTGCAAATTGAAAAGGCATATCATTGTTGGCTGAGAGACTAAAGCAACATTTTTCATTAAAACTGCCACATATCAAAATGCTGTGTCAACTGGAATTTAAGGGAAACTGGGCCTCAGATGTGAAAGTTGAAGCCAAGGAATATTGTTCATTTAAAGGGACTAAAGCACACCTTCCAACACAGAAGCTCACATTATGGTAAATGGAAATGCACATTATGAGTGACCAAATATACTGCAGCAGCCCTTCATTTAACGTTTGGACAATTAATAAAAATTGTTGTGTGAAAATTAAGGGACTGAAACTGAAATGTCCTGAAGTGTGTGTATTTTGCAACTGTAAATGAACATGTGGAGAATAGTGTTCAGATGCCAAAATGAACATATAATAAAGAATCTTCATGCCTAAAGAAAGATATTGTGGGAAGCAAAGTATATCATTCTGGTCAGTGGGGCTAACTTCCATTGCCAGATCTGTAAGTCCCTGTTGTCTCTGAAAGCACTTTGACAGGCAAATGGCCTACTCAGAGCGTCAAAGGAATTTATGGAGGGGCAGTATAAACAGAGGCTGCAATCACGTGGAGCAGAATTTTGAAAAGTTCCCCAAATTGAAGACATGTTTTAGACTGAGTCTAGGTTTCAATGATGTGTGGCCTGCTTTTAATGTGCCATTAATGCCAAGAGACAATCTGGACTGAGAGATCAAATCTTTTCAGCCTGATGCAGCCCATCATTTGTCTTCACAGAAAAATATTGATAATTTGATTGCAGGCTAAAACAACAATGGGCTGTAGAGGCTCTGGGCCACTTGTCTTCGAAGAAATGAAACCTACACAGAGAAATGGGGGTTTGGGTTTGTGTAACATGTTTAAACTTTTCCATTTGTTTAAATTGACTATGATGATTGTTCATTTTCTCAGCAATGATACGACGCACTGAGTCCATTCATATGTCATTTTAAAGCTAATTTCAAGGTCACTATGTTGCAATCTAATGTATACACATGCAACTTATGGAATTTCAATAGAAATCTAAAATGTGTTTCTGGCTTCCACGAAAATGTCCTGAATCAAAATATTGGCCTGCTGATGGGTCATAAAATGATGTATCTAGAGATTAAATGTCATGTTCATAACTATTATACTTGTTGTGTAAAAGGCAAATAATGATAATGTGCCCGTGCAACATGGTGCAAACATGGCTGTCATTTTATCAAATCTGCCATGATTAGCTGAAGTGAAATATATATAGTTTGGCATAGCTATTTAAAAAATGTAAAGTTTTGCCACTTTGGACTTTTTGGATAAAACTAGACATGAAAAATGTAATGTGAATTCAAATAGGAGTTGCAATATTTCTGTTCTAGACCTTTGAACTAATCCTAACAGAGTGTCTGGATGTGGGGGTGGAGAGAAATGTAAATGCACAATTCTGGTTGCGGGATCAGAAGTTAGCAGCTCCTAATACTATGCTATTTGTATAAATGAGGCCTTTGGTCCCATTGGTTTGACCTAAGCTTCCTGTTTCAACTTCCATATGTGATGTAATCCTCATTGCCACTGTACTTTACACCAAATCTGTAACTACCTATGTATGTATCCATCCTACAAAAAGGTTCACACTGTTAGGCCACACGCTGACTGTAACCATGATTAATATCTTCCTGTAACTAAGACACTCTCCTGCAACAGTGCCTCGATGCCCATGGGCTGTTAGTGCGCTTTACAAATGTAAAAAATAAAATAACATAAAAAATAATGTTCTTTTTCCATGGGGGGCTTAGAGAAAAAAAGATCTTGCACTATGGAACAAGGGACAACTGCTTAAGGAGATCTGCGGAAATATCAGCTGGGTAGAAATATTGGCAGAGGGCTGGAGATTCCCATTGCTGGGGGAACCAGAAAACAGACGTTGTGATACTTCCCTGCAGCCATAGAAGGAGGATTGCTGTGGGATCCCATTGACTGAAGAGCTGACCAAAATCTGTGTTTCCCCAAAAACAAAGCTCTGCTCAGTCTCCATGAGTGCCAAGTCTGGAGATTTCCAATGGTAATTAGATTGTCCAACAAATTTCAGCGTGGGGATCTATTTAATTAACCTATTCCCTTTCATTAGTGAGTTCCCTTCCATTAGTGTGTGTGTGGGGGGGGAATTGTTTCGGCCCTTAGCATATTTTACTGTGTATTATTATTAACTAACTTAATAGATTGTTGCAGGGGGGAGCTTGGAAGTATTTGGAACTTACACCCTCTCTCTTAGCTGGAATAATGTGATAGCCGCCTAAAGTAATTGGGCTGTCCTTGCCACAAAAAAAGTGATAATTCTAACTATTCCCAAAACTCTTTTTTAAACAAAAGATCGACTTACCTTGTCACAAAAACAAAATTGATAATTGCCACCATTCCCAACCCTGGCCTTTAAAAGAGAAAAGTGTTTTTGCCACCACAAAAATCCCAATTGTCACCACTCTTTAAGCCTTGTATTTAGCAAAGAGGTGCCCTTGGCCCCAAAAACAAAATTCATAACTGTCCATCTTCCCCAACACAGACCTTTAGGTGAAGGGGGTCTGAAAAACTAAATGAATAGCCATCCCCAATGTTTAACCCTATCATTTCAGTCGAGTGGTGCTGCAAGTAACTGACTCTCTGGCTTTGGGGTTTGGGCAGAAAAAGTGTTTTCTCGAGGTTAAGTTGACTAGAACCTCTGATTAGAGAAAAACTCTGTGCACTAAAAGTGGGTTAAAGTAAGAACGGTGAAGCATTGCTGAGAACGCAGCCAGTCTTAATTTATTTTTACATGTAATCAAAGTAAACCAAACTGCTAGCCTTTTTGAGCACGCAGAAAAATCAAAAATGCAGAGCACTACATATGAGAATTGATGTTGCTTATTGACCAGTGTTGATTATTATTCAAATTGTAATCCACATAAATTAAAGTGTGCAGCTTGTCATTTTGCCAGGTTCTGATCGGTTACATGTTATTAAAAAGTGAATGCTAAGTGTTTTTGAAGTTACAGGTTGAGGGGTTAAGGGATTGTGATTTGTGTTCTCCAAAACAACCTGTGTTACCCATTTAATTAAAAAAAGAAGTTTCATTGTGTGCCACAGAGAAGCTGGTGGGTGTCACTGGTAGTGCAAGATTTATTGAGCCTATACTTTAAATAAATATACTTTCTTTCTGTAAACCGGCCAGGTTCTTGGCTCATTGTTGGCACAGGGGGAGGGGTACATATGGTGCTTTATGAGTCTTAAGAGGGGCATAGTTGGATCCTGAATTAAGGGTACATTGTGGGCTATTTCAAGTGGAGGGGGGCAACTCCATAGGTTGAGGGTGGTCTCCCAATATACTGTTACACAACCATGCTCATCTCATGAGAACTATCAGCTGCTTACAATTGGTTCAATCATAACGCATTGCTACATTGTCTTCAAAGAGGCATGGGGAAAAGTGTCTCACCGCTGACATGGATTTCTCCTACCCAAACAACTGCACAATCAGATTAAAATTAACCACTTCCTTTTCTCACCTCACACATATAACAATGCAGTTTCTCATGGCTCAGAACATTATCTGCTTAGCTATCTAATGTATATGTACATCAATTGGCCACCATACCAAAGTTATTCACCCCCTCTTTCCATCTTTATGCTAATGATATGCAAATCATTTGCCATCTAAAATAAATTCTTAATCACAACAAGCATGTAACCTTCTTCATGACAAAGGTCCAGAACCATCTACAAAACAGTCTCCTATGCCAAAATGTAAACAAAACATAAATACACTCCTACAGTTCTTCCCTTCACCTTGCCCTACTCAGTAGGCAAATAGTCATCCACATCAGCAAATGTAAAAAACCCAGGAATCACCTTGGACTTTAATCTCTTTCCAGCAGCATATCAACAACTTAATTAGAAATGCTCACCTGAAATGTAAACTAATCATAACTATCCCCTTACTGAACCTAAATCATAAGATCAACATGGTTTGTTCCCTAATTGTGTCCCACCTCAAATAAGGTAATGGCATTTACTTTGGCCTACTAAAGAAATCCATTCATCAGCTTCATTTGGCTTATGCTGAACCTCAGAACCAGGTACCGTATTGCCCCAGCTCTCAAAATGTTACACTGGCTCGCTCCTATGAGTACAGGCTAAAATTCAAAATGCTGTGTTTGTTCAATTGAGCAGTCTTGCAAAAGTAACATAAATACTCTGCGAACAATCTTACAAGATTTCACAAGATTCATACAGTACGGACCTCACAGATCCTCTACTCCCAGCTGGATCAATCACAAAACAGGTACAACGATAATCAAATTCTCTTTTGCCAAACTTAGATTACAATAGGCATTAAAATTGAACTGTTCATACAAGCCTTCAGCTAACCTCTTCATGGTAATAACACTTTGCTCCTTAAGATATCTCTGTACATTTATCTGATACTAGCAAATAGTAACCTGTTCTCCGTACAGGTTCTGTAGACAGACATGACTTCACTCTCATGATTTTTTGAAAATCAATGATCCTGTAGGTTGCTGTTCTGATTAGCTTATCCCATGATGTGCTTTGCACTCTGAAGTAAACTGCACTGAAAATAGGCGTGTGTGCCTGGCTGACATACCCCAGAGCAGATGTTGGGAGGAGGTGAGAGTTGGTGTGTTGCTGCATAGTGGAACCTTCTGTGTACTCTCCCCACCTGTTGCCTCACCCTGATGTTGTGCAGTTTGTTGCGGTGCATTTCAGTGCATTGCGGTGCAAATATCTTCAAAACCATGCATCCTCGCGCCTTGAAACGTGGTTTTTGAAGGTACCTCACATTTCGTTCTTCGTGCCGAGACCGGTCCTTATACGACCACATCGATATTTTGCCAATTTCAGACAACCGTCTCATGGGTTAAGGTGCTGATTTCCGGCAAAGGCGTGGGTTCTCCAAATGTCATGTAGCCAGTACTGTCCAGAGGGTCCCAACATGTAACTTTGCAAAATTTGGTGCAGATTGGTAAAATGGTGTGGAATTGTATAAGGAACAACGCTTCGCCAAGTGTTACGCTCACCTGGCTCCCAGACAGGCGTCGATTGGAACTGGACAGCTGCGGTCTCCACCAATGTGAGGCGTAGGGCAGAGATGACAGACTGGACTGGCCCACCTAGCTTTGTTTGCTTGGCCCGTAGGAATATTCTTCTGCAAATGGAGAAAGGGAATTAACCACCCGTGGAGTTGAGCGTAAATCCCCCCACCCCCGCTGTTCTCCCCACAGATCGCTTTTGATGTCCCCTCTTATAGTCTCACCTGATGGTTTGAAAAGAAGAGCTCTCCATCCTGCTTTGAGCGCAGGGGCACGTTGATAACCAGTTGCTTCATTGGCTTGAAGGAATTGGTGAGTTCCAGAATAATATTGATTCCGAGATTTTGGGCAAAATGCCGTAAGTATAAAGTTCGTAAGAGTTCAAATGCCTGCCTTTCACTCTTGTCCGATTCCTTGCAGGTTGCAGCTTGACCCTAATGAAGAGTTCCTCGTGGCAACCGGTAGTATTCTGGTAAGGATTTGTATTTTCCAACACAGTTCGATAAAATAAAGTCAATATGAAACCTGTTGCTTTCTCCCTTATTCAGGCGCTGAGAGAAAGTATGAAGTCTTGGGGAATAATACCTCTGGCGGTAAAATCAGGTAAGTCTATTGTGGTGAGGAGGGTTCCCCTTGTTAGTCCCTTTGTTTCACCTTGCTGTCCTTTTGTTTCCCCTTAGGGGCCGGGGTTCGGCGAAGATGCAGTGGAAGCTGCGTCGACCTGTGAAGAGGAATAGTCCCCCTGGTGGTAAAATCAGGTAAGTCTATGGGGGGGTAACTAATATTCCTCTGTGTATTCCCTTAGCTCACCTTGCTGTTCTTGTCTTCTCCTCAGGTGCCGGAGTGCGGCGGGAACATGCAGGAGGATGCGGTGGAATGTGAAGATGCTGCGAAGGCCGGTGAGTTCAGCACGGCGCTGCAGCAGGCGAGGCGACGCGCATAAAATAACTTCTTTCTTCCAGCTCGAAGGCATGATGGATCGGGAATTCAGGTAAGGATTAAATGTATTGCTCTTGTTCTAACCTTTTCTCCTTCTTTCTCCCTTTTTCTAGGAGCTCCAAACTCGAGGCGGGCGTGGCAGAAGACTGGATGCAGACTTGCAGGCACAGTGAGCGTTACCCTGCTGGATGCAGAATAACGCGAAGCGTGTGCTGCTCTTCGGGCGTAGTTTAAATAGCCTCCAAAGTAGTCCCAGGTAAGTATTCCTCCCCAGCCCCGCCCGAGTAAAAAATAATCCCTAAGTAAAGTAGTCCCTTCCAAGCCTCTTTTGGCTTGGAGCTCTTTCAGCATGGTCTGCATCAGGTAAGTTTGCAGCATGGTCTGCATCGGGTAAGTTTTAATCTATGAGCCTGGCGCCATAGGCGCCAGGACTGGACCCGAATAGCCCCTAGCAGGGGTTGTTGGGCTTGCTTAGGATAACTTGATGCCTGCTTCCGGGGTTGCTGGACGTGGTCTGGGTCCCCGGGGGTAGGCATCATGACAGCACTTCCCCCCCAAGGCCCCTCCTAAGGTCGTTCTTCCCCGTGGTTTCGGTTTGTCTGGGAAATTTCGGTGGAATTTTTTCACCAATCGGGGTGCATGAACATGGTCACTAGGTTCCCATGACCTTTCCTGTGGTCCGTAACCTTTCCAGTCGATTAAATAAAAGAGTTTTGCCTTTATCAGCTTGGAGTCCAGGATGTTCTTAACTTCAAATTTGGGTTCTCCGTCTACAAGGATAGGGTCTGGTGGCTTGGTTAGTCTTGTCCCTGGTTGCACTGGCTTCAAAAGTGACACATGAAAGACGGGGTGAATTCGCATATTAGCAGGTAAGTCCAACTTGACAGCCACCGGGTTGATAATGGCCTTAATAGAGTAAGGTCCCAAACATCTGGGGTTAAAGGTCTGTGTTCCCTTTAGAGGTATATGTTTTGTGGCTAACCATACTTGGTCCCCTATCTGGTATTGTGGAGTATCACTTCTATGCCGATCTATGCCGATCAGCATTTTTCTTGTATTGTTCTTTCGCCTGTTTTAAGTGTGTAGTTGCTTCCTTAAAGGCTTGTGTAATCGTAGCATGCAGATGGTCCACTGCGGGCATTTCTAAGTGTTGGGGTGAGTCAAGGTCTGAGGTTCGAGGATGGTGCCAATATAAGGTATAAAAGGGGCTTTGTCCAGTTCCAGAGTGTACTGAATTATTGTATGCATATTCGGCGATCCAAAGAATCTCTTTCCAATTACTCTCAGTCTGATGTAACATACAACGAAGGTATTGTTCGAGAGTCTGGGTGGTCCTCTCCGTTTGACCATCGGTCTGGGGGTGGTGACTGGTCGATAACCTCACATCGATTTGCGCCAATTGACAGCATTTTTTCCAAAAATGTGAAATGAATTGACTGCCCTGGTCAGAGACCAATATGGACGTAAATCCGTGTGTGCGAACAATGCTTTCGAGGAACTCCTTGGCCAGGATTGAAGCTGAAGGTAATCCCTTTAAAGGAATAAAATTAATAAATTAAAATTAATAATAAAACAAAAGTGGGCCATCTTGGAAAAAAGATCCACAATAACTAGAATGGTGTTAAATCCATTGCATGGGGGTAGATCAGTAATAAAGTCTAACGATAAGGTGTGCCATGGTGTAGGCGGAATGTCTAAAGGTTGTAAGAGTCCAGCTGGTTTTTTCTTTTGACTTTTGTTTTGGGCGCAAATGCCAACAAGACATCACAAATGATTTAATATCCTTTCGCCAGGTGGGCCCCCAGAATTGTCTTTTAATTTTAGCTTCAGTTTTTGCAATACCTGGGTGCCCCTCCATTAGGGTACATTGATAACGGGAAATGACTAGCTCTTGTAGTTCCTTGTGTGGCAGAAATAGCCGCCCTTGGTAATAAGGCAGATCATTGGTGACAGAGTAGTCTGGGCCTTTTTTTACCCAGTCCTGCAGGGCTGTAGGATCAAAGAGTTGCTGGATCTTTACCTGAATGTCCTCTAGTGTCTGTAGAGTAGTCACGCCAAGAATTCTTTGTTCGGAAATTATAGGTACTGGTTCTGGGTTCACTTCCGCCTCTCCCATCCCTATTCGGGATAAGGTGTCTGCTTTACCATTCTTACAACCTGGTCGATAGGTTATTATGAAATCAAACTCGGCAAAGAACAATGCCCATCGGAGTTGACGTGACGATTGGGCCTTGGCTGTCTTTAAATACTGTAAGTTCCGGTGATCGGTGATCACAGTAATGATATGTCTGGCACCGAGAACATAGTGCCGCCAAGCCTTAAAGGCGGATTTAATGGCTAATAACTCCTTGTCGGTAACCGCAAAGTTTAACTCGGGTGCCGAGAACTTTCTGGACCAAAATGCTACTGGATGAAGCTGACCAGTTTCAGGGTCCTTTTGAGACAGGACAGCTCCCATGGCTAGACTGGATGCATCGGTTTCCGGGCGTATGGAAGTTCAGGGCGCAGGTGCTTTAATACAGGTGCAGACGTGAATTTCGCTTTCAGCTCTTGGAAGGCATTTTCAGCTTCTTCAGTCCACATAAAGCGTTTATTTTTTCGCAAGAGTGCTGTGATGGGATGTACAACATGTGAAAAATCTGGGATGAATCTGCGGTAAATTGGCAAAGCCGAGCATGCTTTGTACTCCTTTAACTGAACTTGGTGATGGCCACTTAAGGATTGCATCCACCTTTCGTGAGTCCATTCGGACTCCCTTTGGGGTCAGGATAAACCCAAGCATTTCAACTTCTGTGGCATGTAAAACGCATTTTTCCAGTTTTGCATATAGTTTGTGCTGGCGCAGTTTCTCAAGGGCTGCTCGGACGTGCTTCACATGGTCAGATTCTGAAGAGGAGTATACTAGAATATCATTGATATATACGACAACACAAACGTCAATGAGTTCACAAAGGACATCGTTCATGAATTATTGGAAGGCTGCTGGTGCATTGCACAACCCGAAAGGCATCACCTGGTATTCGAATAACCCATACTTAGTGCGGAAAGCAGTCTTCCATTCATCGCCTTCTTTTACACGTACCAGATGGTATGCCCCCCGGAGATCTAATTTAGTGTATATACAAGCGTCCTTCACTTGGTCTAGTAGTTCAGGGATCAGAGGCAATGGGTATCGGTTGTTAACAGTTATCTGGTTCAATGCAGGGTAGTCTATGCATGTTCTGAGGTCACCTTCCTTTTTGGGCATGAAGAACAAAGCTGAAGATGCAGGGGACTTGGATGGGCGAATAAAGCCATTGGCAAGGTACTGGTCTAAGTATTGTCGTAGGTGAAGGTTCTCAGGTTCCGTAAGGGCATAGATCCTGCTACAAGAGGGTTGTGCACCGGGTATGAGATCGATTTGACAATCGTACGATCTGTGAGGAGGTAAGGTGTTTGCCTGTTCTTTTTGGAAGACATCCTGGAATTCTTGGTATTCTGGAGGTAGTTGCATGACTGCTGTGGTTACTGTGGCCAGGCCTGCGTTCTGACTTTTCTTTGGGTAACAGGTTTGTGCACAATCCGGGAAGGTTATTCTCTTCTCTCGCCAATCAATACAAGGATTATGTGTTTCCAACCAAGGTATCCCAGTATTATTTGGAACTGTGGGGCTTTGATTAGATCAAACACAATAGTCTCTCGATGCCCATCCTGACCCAATAGTGTCATCTCTGCGGTGGAATGAGTTACAGGCCCAGAGGCAATTTCAGTTCCATCGACTGTGGTGATGACATCTGAGGTGGTTTTTCGGCCGAGAGGTAGATTCATCCTGGAAGCCAATTGATAGTCCACATAGTTTCCTATGGCCCCGCTATCAATGTATGCACTTACTGCGTGCATACGCGATGGCTGCCCTGTATCTACGCGGACCATTGGTATGATGAAATGCAAGGTCTGAGTATCCTTCTTCAAGCTCGGCAAGCGGACCTCTACGCTTGTCGGGTGTGGTCGTTTCCCGAGTCTGACTCCATATGGCTTTTATCAGCAGCTCCTACCACCTGCTTGGGTGGTTTTACAGGGCAAGGGTTCTGAAGCATCTGCTCCTTTGGGGTTAGCGTGGGTTTTGACCAACACCCGATTCTCAAACTTGGCTCGATCAGCCTTTCTGTTCTGAAGTCTGTGATCTAACTGGACCACTAAGTCTATATATTCAACGCAGTCTTGAGGTGGGTTCACGACTTGAGCCAAGACATCTTTGAGTTCTCCTCGAAGCCCTCGATGAAATAACGTGATTCGTTTTACCTCAGGCCATCAAGTTTCCACTATCAACCTATTAAAGGTTGCGATGTAGGATAGAAGGTCCTGGTTACCCTGTCGTAGGGACAAAAGTTCATTATCCAGGGCCTGTCCTTGGGAGTGCCGGGCAAATAGTCTTTCCATGCTCGTTTGAAAGCCCTGAAAATCCCGAAGAATTGGGTCATGCTGAGTAACTAGTGGAATTGACCAATCAGCTGCGCTGCCGCTGAGATGTGACAATACAAAGGCTACCTTGGCTTGATCATTTGGGAAGGCTCCAGGTCTGCATAAAAAGTGCAAGCTGCATTGGTTCATAAACACGGCAAACCTTTTGGGATCTCCGGCAAAGCGTTCGGGTGGAGCTAATGGAATATTTCCTGGTAGGTTTATCTGCACAGGGTTACTCGATAACACAGGAGCTGGATTTCCCCCGGAACCAGGTAAGGGTGCTTGTCCAGCCTGGCTTTGCAATAGTTGCCTAGCAAGGTCATCAGTTCGCTCCTTTGACAAAATCAGTTCTCTCCTAAGAGCAGTGGTTTCTTGACGGGCGGAATGCACTTCAGCCCTCAGTTCCCCTAGTAATTGGGCCAAATGGTCAGTCTCTGAGGTATCCATTACGCCCGGGTGGGAATTTGTGGGTAGGCTTCGCGTTCTGTTACGTTCATCGGGCTCCCACAAAGGCGTCGATCGGAACTAGACAGCTGCGGTCTCCACCAACGTGACGCGTAGGGCTGAGATGACGGACTGGACTGGCCCACCTAGCTTCATTTGCTTGGCCCGTAGGAATATTCTTCTGCAAATGGAGAAAGGGAATTAACCACCCGTGTAGTTGAGCGTAAATCCCCCCACCCCTGCTGTTCTCCCCAAAGATCGTCTTTGATGTCCCCTCTTATAGTCTCACCTGATGGTTTGAAAAGATGAGCTCTCCATCCTGCATTGAGCGCAGGGGCGCGTTGATAACCAGTTGCTTCACTGGCTCAAACGAATTGGTGAGTTCCAGAACAATACTGATTCCGAGATTCCCAGCAAGACGCCGTAAGTATAAAGTTTTTAAGAGCTGAAATGCCTGACTTTTACTCTTGTCCGATTCCTTGCAGGTTGCAGCTTGACCCTAATGAAGAGTTCCTCGTGCCAACCGGTAGTATTCTGGTAAGGATTTGTATTTTCCAACACAGTTAGATAAAATAAAGTCAATATGTAACCTGTTGCTTTCTCCCTTATTCAGGTGCTGAGAGAAAGTATGAAGTCTTGGGGAATAATACCTCCGGCGGTAAAATCAGGTAAGTCAATTGTGGTGAGGAGGGTTCCCCTTGTTAGTCCCTTTGTTTCACCTTGCTGTCCTTTTGTTTCCCCTTAGGGGCCGGGGTTGGGCGAAGATGCAGTGGAAGCTGCGCCGACCCGTGAAGAGGAATAGTACCCCCGGTGGTAAAATCAGGTGAGTCTATGGGGGGGGTAACTAATATTCCTCTGTGTATTCCCTTAGCTCACCTTGCTGTTCTTGTCTTTTCCTTAGGTGCCGGAGTGCGGCGGGAACATGCAGGAGGATGCAGTGGAATGTGAAGATGCTGCGAAGGCCGGTGAGTTCAGCGCGGCGCTGCAGCAGGCGAGGTGATGCGCATAAAATAACTTGTTACTTCCAGCTCGAAGGCGCGATGGATCAGGAATTCAGGTAAGGATTAAAGGTATTGCTCTTGTTCTAACCTTTTCTCCTTCTTTCTCCCTTTTTCTAGGAGCTCCAAACTCGAGGCGGGCGAGGCAGAAGGCTGGATGCAGACTTGCAGGCACGGTGAGCTTTACGCTGCTGGATGCAGTATAACGCGAAGTGTGTGCTGCTCTTCGGACGTGGTTTAAATAACCTCCAAAGTAGTCCCAGGTAAGTATTCCTCCCCAGCCCCGTCCGAGTAAAAAATAGTCCCTAAGTAAAGTAGTCCCAAGCCTCTTTTGGCTTGGAGCTCTTGCAGCATGGTCTGCATCAGGTCAGTTTGCAGCATGGTCTGCATCAGGTAAGTTTTAATCTATGAGCCTGGCGCCTATGGCACCAGGACTGACTCTCCATATGAGCCTGGCGCCATAGGCGCCAGGACTGGACCCAAATAGCCCCTAGCAGGGGTTGCTGGGCTTGCTTAGGATAACTTAATGCCTGCTTCCGGGGTTGCTGGACGTGGTCTGGGTCCCCAAGGGTAGGCATCATGACACCAAGCCACATACCCACAAACAAATTGTGACTTTGAAACACAATTCCTTGATGTATAAGTGCCTTACAAATGCCCAATAAATAAATAAATATAGATGTAATTGTTTTTCTTTCATTAGACCGCAGACCCATAGCCACAGGGATGGTAGAAGTATATCTTTTGCCCCTATGCGAATACCACTCCTTTTCATTCTGTTGAAACCTCCCTCCACTACGCAACTGCTTTGAACCAACAGATCATTGTGTGGGCACATTATAAACCATACAAATACAAATAAATAAAATATAGTTTTTTATAGCACCACAATGCCTTTGAAGACGACATATTATGCTTTACAAATGTATGCTTGCATACATATACATTCCCAGGTATTTCTGGCATATTCCCTGATAGTCCCCTCATTGTCAAGGTATTCATATCCTTGATCAGCAGGCTGCAACCTTTGGCTCTCCAGTTGTTTTGGATGATCAGCCCTAGCCAGCCTAATAAATTGTGAGGGATCATGTGTGTCATAATGCAAAAGAAATGGAGAGTCCAACATTCTGCAGTCCTTTGCAACCCTTAGCTCACCAAATGTTTCAAACTAAATCTCCCTTCAGCCCTAGCCAGCATAGTCAATGGTGTGGGGTCATGGGAGTCATAGTTCAAACATCTGGGTAAGTACATATTGAAGATCCCTGTGGTAGATATTGATAAGCTATTGACATGTATGGATCTATGCGTAAATTCTAATTCTGATTGTTTGCATTTTTGATTTGTTTTTTCGAATTTGCATTTGTTTTTAAACCCTATTTTCGTTCATGGGGGTTCCTCTCTCCCTATCCTTGGCCTCCCACTAACCACATTAACTCTTACCACATCGCAAATATACATTTGTAGGCACTTTTTAAATTGATTTTTAAACCCATTTTTGTAATCAGGGAATGTATGCTCTTTTTTGTACAATATTTTTGGGAAAATCATTATACTCCCCCAAAAGCACCCCTATAAACACTGATACACCATTAGACACATACCGGAGACTCACAGGTAGGCACTTACACAGCCACATACTCTCACACACACACAAACACACATATTTACTAACACAACACCCTTCAGATATTGAAGCTGTAGTATATTGTATGCATGTTATTAT
Source organism: Ambystoma mexicanum (assembly GCF_040938575.1). Classification (NCBI taxonomy): domain Eukaryota; kingdom Metazoa; phylum Chordata; class Amphibia; order Caudata; family Ambystomatidae; genus Ambystoma; species Ambystoma mexicanum. The sequence continues at coordinate 1,079,806,646 of NC_090922.1, forward strand.
TGACTCACGCAGGTATGGCATGCCAAAATAACATACACATTTATACAATCCCATCTCACAATGCTGGGCAAGGAACAGGCAGAGAGGTAGTCAAAAATCGAAATTTATTTAAGAAAGTAATGTAACTTCTACTAAGTTTTTCTTCAGCTTTTTACCATGGATATCAATGCAAAATATTTATACCCAATGCAGTAACCTACAATATGAAACCAAATTACCTGCTCATATGAATCTCACTATTATCAGTGCATACAAGTATTCATTTCCGATAGTCTGTATATATATATATTGTACTCTAAAAGATACTGGGCGTCATCATGAGTCGGGTGGCAGCCCCTAAATGCGGCAGTAACATTATTACCTCGGCATTTAAGGACTGGTCCTATCACCAGTTGGGCTGTTCCCATTTTCCTGAAAATCTCATTTAGCACCCTGTATTACCACTGGCTGTTATAGCGTGCGGTATTAGCACCAGAAATTCCCTATTGGGTCCAAAGGACCCAATGGGGAATGGGGATTTACTGTTAAAGCCCAACCTGTGATCCGGTGGTAATACCGTCGAACTGGTGGGCGCTAACGCTATTACAGTTAGGCGGTATTACAGCCGGGATACTGCCCAACTCATGATGAGGCCCGGTCTTATTAATGAACCCCTTCTAGGTTGACATCTGTCTAGACTTCATTGGGCATCATTATGAGGTCAGTGGTGTGGGATAAATTGGTCAGAATGTGGCCGTAAATCCACCATCACCACATTCCTGCCACATTCCTGCACCGAAGTACTACGAGATTAGTGATGGGGTGCAGGATATACCTCCGGCAGAGATCTGGAGGTGTATCTGCCACCCTACTGCCAGTTTTTGGCAGAATTAGCACAGCAGAACTACAGCCAGCGGGAGTTCAACCAAAAACCATATGGAGTCCGATGAACCAGTTGTAATCCCATGGTAAACCCATGAGACCAAGCGGCGGTAACAGTAATCAGTTTGGTGGTATTTCAGTAGAAATAGCATCAAACTACTGCCAAACTCGTAATGAGGGCCAATGTCTTTCAATGATAACATTGCTGCATTGTGGCCATTGTATGAATTTGGCCACTAAAACATTTTCACTTACTTTGTCCTTTTGAATTGTCACACAGTGGCCGAAAGAAAATATGTAATCAACATTAGTTTACTGAAATGTGAATCCGGCCTTGAAATTGATTGTGATCCAAAGTTGCTTCCTGAAAATATACACAAGTGTTAGGCGTGCATAGATTTCTTTGTACTTTTCAACTGCATCCTTTTTGAACATGGTAGCGAACAAAATATGTAATCGAGCAGGCATCTTTTCTTGTTCTGCCTGCAAGGCCTTACACTTCGCTCTTTATTTAAGGCCTAATTTTTGTTGTAAATGTTTTGACAAATCTCACACAGTTACATGTTGATACAAATGTAAGGGCTTGCATTGCACTGGACCACACTGAACCCAGTGAATCCCCAACACATTTAAAAACACAAAGAGCCATGCATCAGAACATACTCACCCATGCAAAGACAAACACATTCCTGATATAAAAACACAGATATATACAACCATGCGTGTACACACAAACACACACACACATGGGTACAGAGAGCTACACAACATGCTCATCAACATTTCAGCATCCCAGTTGAGAAGGAAGCAGCTTCCATGTTCGGTGTGCAATTGGATAGTGACTGTGGGTGCATGAAGTGCCAAAATGTCATTCTGCCTGCATGTTGAGGCAGGGGCACATATATCAGCTGCCACAATAAGCCCCCCTCCAGTGTGGTGGCTGTGTCGGTATTAGGCAAATTGGCAAACCCTAAAATGAATTCTGCATTGTTGTCAGTCTATATGACTTAACCTGACACAGCTCCCTCTAAAGAAGCACTCTTTAAAAAGCGACACAAACATATGCAGCCACTGTGCATACTAATGGTACATTAGACGTTAGCTCTACATGATGCATGACAAATGGAACCTTGTTTAAGTACAAGTTAAGTGAGACATAGTTTTGAATTTGCTTCGAACACTGACACGAGCTCTGCAAGAGATCTAAAAAATGTAGTAACTAGATCTAAAATAACAACTCTTTGAGGAACATTTTACACAGAAGCCCTTTGCTTTTTGCCAGGAGGAGTAGATGGTGAATAAGAACATTTACCATTTTATGTCAGAACGGATGTTGTCACTGTTTCCATTAGATAAATGAATGTGGCTTGAATGAAAGCCCAAGAAAAAAAATATTGGTTTTTAAGATCGGGCTTGATTAATGTCCAGACAATTCCATGCACAGAGGTTCAAAAGGTTTAATATGATTATCTCAATAAAAACCAACAAAAATCAAGTTTTATATGATTATCTCAAAATAAACCAACCAAACCCTACATTAGCTAATTAACTAGCAAATGCAAATATTTCGCCCGTCAGGGCTTTATCCAGGCAGTATTTTTAACAGTTGTTCAATATCCCAGCACAGTACAATACTTGACAATCTTACTAAGCACCTATATGCACAAATTATAAATAGAAATACATTCCCAATCATAATCATTTACACAATACGTGTTTAGTCCACAGTGTTTTTTATGAGTGCAAAATGGAGAAAGAGAGTAAAAAATGGTTTTGAGAGACATTAAGAGGAGATAGGAAAAGACAATTATTCATTAAGTACTACATACAATGCATTCATAAGTGGCTGAATATTGATTATCCTATTGAATCTTGGTCATATGGTTCTATTCTTGAACACACAGTACTTGTATCGTCTAACTATGTTGTTAGCTTGGGATTCCAAACCAGCACGACTGGCCACCACCTCCCAAGAATAACTAGACACAAGATACTGCTTGTGTGTGTGCCTCCCTGGCATCTATTCCCTTATGAGCAGTAACTAGAGCCATTAGAAAAGTCAATAATTGACAATGTACTCCCTTCTTACCTCGCCAATTGTACTTCCAACCACCACATAGGCTATAACCATTCCACTAATTCTGGACAATCAGATGTACTTTCTATATCCTATGGTATAACACAGATATCAGCTGGTTTGATTCCTTCTGTAATCCAGTTGAATTAATCCTTTTTATTAACAGCGACTAGATGTATACCAGTGGTTAGTTGATCCCTTGTTTTAAGCATCCATATATATACACAGTATCAAATCTCCCTATATGCTCAAAATTGGGGTTTCCATAAGAATCTATAAAAACCACAAAGATACATCCCATTACTTTGAGTATCTGTAATCTACTTCCTGAGTTGTAATTATACCTTCTTAAGTCTTATTGTATCTTAAGTCTGTCTGCCAAAGTCGTTTCTTCATTAACATTGTTTAGTAGTTTCCTGTTTCGTTCCACATTGAGTATTCAAATCTAAAACGGGTAAAGAGCCACTTTAGTAAGTGGTCTGATGGACCAGGGCTTCAAAGCCCAAGTAAGTGATCCTATCCTTGCTATTAGTCTTATGTCTGCATTAGATTACTGATACTAATTAATGGGCTCTTCATAGTAAGTTATTCAAACTGTGTATCACGTTGAAGAAAAACTGGGTGCACTCTTAGCCCCTGGCCGTCTTGAGTCTACGCACGCAGCCAAGCCAAGACCACGTTTTGTCACTACACTAACTAGGGCCATTAAACATTTCTCCTGACAGATTGCTCCTCCCAGGATTGTAATGACAGAGACGCCAGATGCTAAGAACACTACAGTGATGGACCCCATGCATTTGACCACACAACCACTGCTGCCTGGGGAATTCGGCATGCAGATGAAATAACTCTCAGTTCCAAAGCGCTTACGAGGTGGTGTTATGTACTCCCCTTGCAATGAAAGAATTGCGCTACTGGGTCCACCTCTCTGATGTTCGTAGGGCACCTCCAGAGAACACACTGGTGCATCAGTTATCTTAAAACGAGGGGTAACAGTACTTGTATCACAACTATCTCACCGGCCTGTCCATGGGCGATACGGGTATGGTGGCACGCTCAAGTGGCAGGCCAAAGCTCAGATGCTAGCTCCATATTTTTCTTTTAACTAGGAGTGCTTTATTTTTCTTCTTTCTCTTTCTCTCTCTCTCTCTTTATCTTTCTTTCTCCCTCCCTTTTCTCTTTCTCTCTCTCTATTGTTCTTTCTTCTTTTGTTTACAAAGTATGTTTCTACCTTTTTGTTGTCTTGTGTGTCTGTGCTTCTATTTCAGAAAAGAAGAAGATGGACGTAACTAACGTAAATTATTTGTTAAGTAGGGACCTGAGGCGCAGATGCACGAATGAGAGAATGTGGACCTATATCTATTATTGTGGGTCAGTTATTGCTGTAGGATTGTGTGTGATATTGCTAATACTATTGGGAGTATATTGGGGAAGGGTATTATAGGTGGAGGTCCTATAAAGGGGGGAATGGGGGAAATAAGATTATATATTATCCAAATGGAATGATAAATATAAATGTTAATAATACAAGTAGATTTACATATATTAGCACTAATGTCAACACTAATAGTAATAATGGAAATTAATGTAATGACTCTAATATGCACAATATGTCAGTGGGGAAACAGAAAAGGTGTTTTGCAACAAGTAGGGGATTGTCTACCACTATGAAACAATATAATGTTTTTCCGATAGTATTGCTAAAGCAGCCATCTCTGAGACTGTGTATAGAAGAATGAAAAGAGAAGTACGACAAAAGTATGACATGTATCAAGGGCTGGGTTTTGATGTGGTTGAGGATATTCATCACCCCGAGTTCACTAACCCATGGTACTCTGATATGAGTGGTGTGGGGAGAAACGCAGTGAATTGGAGCTGTTATGTGTGTTGACTCATTCAAAATGTGTCAGGGGCTGTCAAGGTATTAGTACCACAATCAATCCCAATTATAGAGCCAACAATGCCTAGTTCATCCTGCACTATGCAGAAAGGAAGGAATATTCCAGGCACATAGTGTGCAACTGCAAATGTTGGACCCAGATTTTGTAAAATGCAATGATGATCCAAAAACATCAAGTGTGTGGAGCTACCCTATCTGATGGCGAAAGGGTGGAAACATGTCAATAACAACTAGATGGACATCACATTTCCTTGCTTGGCAGTGGGACTGGTAACAAATAGCAAGGAAAGAATAGCATGAGTGTCCACCATCTGCGCGCAAATCTGGACAGAGCATATCACAAAGATGATGTGGATTGCAACAATGGAAAAGCTGGTGCAAGTGCATAAGGTAGAACAATGTAAACTCTGTTTCCGCTGCAAAGGTACAGTCTTTGTCTATACAAATGAACATTGCAATAAGACTCTCTTGATCACAGACATGAAGAAAGGAATGGCAGCGCTGATGGATTACTAGTGTGTCTGCAGCCGACAAGCTTACTTGCACCTTCACCATCATGGAGGGGCTGTTGTTCGGTGGCCACATTGCACTCAGAGCTATTAGTAATCCCAGAGGAACACCTAAAGGGGGGAGCAATGCCTGCAGAGGGACCAGCGAGTTTACCCACAGTCGGAAATGAAGATAAGAGCTTGGTACCCGCACAAGAGCCCCACATCCGGCTAGGAAAAGGAAATTTCCAACAACCGCAGAGGATAAAAACATCAAATTACATATCCAAAGATTTTTTTTACATTGCTTGCTGGAATAGCAGAGGAATGCAGGTTTTTCAGCTAAGCCGAATCATTTTTTGCATCTTTACTCTTGCCGGGAGTGCAGGCCGCAGCAAATGCCAAATGGTTGCAAATAGTATGGTGGGAACTGGTCCAGCTCGCGAACGACACAGAGCATGGCTTCAACATGATCAAGGTTGAGTTACGGTCATTGAGATTTATGACAATACAAAATCGTTACGTGCTGTGCATGTTAACAGTGATGGAAGATGGGGTTTGCAAAAAAATTGGCGATTTCTGCTGTACATTTGTGTCTCCAGAAAAATGTGGAGACTGTATCATTATCCCACATCATTGCAGCTGTCCATGGCCTGGGTGTTTGCATGAAGGAGGAGGGAGGGATACAGGACAATGATTGGCTGACTATAGCATTTAACTGGGCCCCATCGTGGCTCAGAGCGGTTGTAAAGATGTTAATACCCATCATTGTGTTCATCCTAGCCATCTTCTGCACTTGTCAGCTGGTCCTTCGATGCTGTGCTACTGTGGCAGCTGATAGCGCAAGAATGATGGTATCAATTGGGGTTCAAAAAGCCCCTAAGAAAACAAGAAATATTGAAGTACAAACTGATATTTTACAGGATGGCCCGAAGTATGAAATGTTCCCCATTCTGTATGGAGATGAAGTTGATCCTCTGTACCACACCATTCCCCACCCCCTGACCCAGAAAATTTCACTGAGATTTGGGTGGTCCTGGCAGGGAATGGTGGATGTATTTATATGATTTGTTCACCTGAAGAATACACGCGTAGGGGGGAGGGTTTGTGATCAGTGTGTAGGGCCTGGATGCCAATAAAGGGGACTTAGCCATAAGTGGATGCAGAAACGGAGGAGCGGGAGTGCAGAAGCATTCCAGAGTTCATTACTGTAGAAGTGATGAAAGGTTGAATGTTGGGAAGGAGACAGCTCTGTCCCACCCCCAGGGGCTTTAAAGTGAGGAGAGATGCCTTCGAGGCACTGTGATGAGCCAGGGGGGAGCGGTGACAGTGAGAGGGACGTCTTCCTGTGTAACAGGACCCCATTGTTATATAATCAACTATACTCTAACTACATGATATAGCCAAGGGCACAAGCAGCATTGCTATTTTTGCATAAATATTAGTAATCAAAGGTAGAAGGGAAGGCATGCGCAGTAAATGCGACATTGCACACACTATGCCTAAATTCAAAAGACCAGAGAAATCCCCAGCCAGGCCTGAGCTTCCATGAGGACAGCTCACACCCTTAACCTCCACAAGGTCTATTCATTGTTCTGACAGAGTTGCAAAGATATGTTTTACCCAAGAGGTCTGGCCTTCAGATAAATACAGTTAAAGACATGATCATCGGAGCACTATCAGAGCAGTAAATACAGTTAAGGACATGATAATTGGAGCACTATCAGAGCAATAAAGATACGGAGCAGATTCTGGGGAGCCAGGGGGCTTCAGTTGTTAAACTTAACAGTGAGCCAAAGTTTAACACTGGTTTTGAAGGCATTGAAGGAAGGTCCCATTCTAATGGTGAGAGGTAAGGAGTTCCAGTGGTTGGCAGCTTGTACAGGTAAACTGGCTTCACCTGCCATTTTTAGGCTGACCCTGGGAACTGAGAGGGGGTGAGTTTGGGAAGATCTAGTGGATCGGGCAGATTGGTATATGGAGAACTTGTCTGAAAGATATTTAGGTGCAGCATTGGAGATGCATTTATGGGTGATTGCCAGAGTGCGAAGTAATATTCTATCACGCATTGGGAGACAGTTAGAATTCTGTCTGTGGCTGGAGATATGGCTGAATCTAGGGATGTTGAGTGCAGCTCTTAAGGAGTTATTTGTAAGAGTCTGTTGAGATTCTGTTCAGAGGTTCCTAAAAAGAGACTGTTACAGTAATCTAATTTAGAGAGCGCTAGAGCTCTAGCTAACTTCAACTAGAAGGGGATAAGTATGATTTACAGGCATTGATTAGCTTTTTTGTGTGGGCTGTTGATGAGGCAATGGAGCTCACTTATTTCTTTAGGGATAGGGTAGAGTCGAGGTAGACACCTAGGGTTTTTATCTCCTTTGCAACTTTGATTGGGTTCCCATCAGTGTTGAAGAACATTTACCGCGGATCAGGCTTGTTAAGGCGAGCCTGGGTGCCGACAATCAGGAGCTCTGTTTTTTCATCATTGAGGCAGCGCTGTGGGCAACCATCCATGCCTGTATTTCCAAGTAGATGTCGTTAATTAGTTTAGAGTCAACAGCGTAGCATCCTGACAACGTGATGAGAACCTGGGTGTCATCTGCGTAGTTTGTGTAGATGACATCCATGTTGTCGAGACGGTCGAAGAGGAGCTTCATGAATATGTTGTATAGTGTTGGGGATATGCAGGAGCCTTGGGGCACCCCACAGAAGATGGGGATCGAGGCTGCAGAGGCAGAGGGTGAGAAGGCTCTGGTGGTACGGTTGGATAAGAATAATTTAATCCAAGTGGATGCATTAGTAGAGAAGCCTGCTGCAGTGGTTAACTGTTCAGTGAGGATCTGGTGATCAGCCAGATCAAATGCAACCGAGAGGTCTAACAAGAGGAGAATGGCCAGTTTGCCTTTATCTCTCGCCTCATCCATCTGTATTTCCAGCTCCAGGAGGGCAGTCTCAGTGCCATGCCTGGGCCGAAAACCAGATAGTCGGAGACCAAGTAAATTGTTGTCCTCCAGGTGTTTCTGGATTTGCAAGTATGCAACTCTGTCCAGAATTTTTAAGAGGAAGGGGATAGTTGTGATTGGCCTATAGTTTGTTGGTATGTTCGGGTCTAAATTGTTTTTTTTAGGAGAGGCATGACCCAGGCCTCCTTGAGGTTGTTGGGTACGAGATTGTCTTGAAAGAGGAGTTTATCATTGTGGCGATAAATGGAGACAGTTCTTTAGCGCATTCCTTGATGATGGGAGCCAGGTATGTGTCTACATGGCACCTTAAAGGCTTAAGACCTCTGATGATGTCCTCCACTTCCTTGGGTGTGACCGGGGAGAATGTAAACGGCGGGCACTGAGGGAGTCGAAGCTTGGGAGAGAGTTTATCAGATGAGCTGTTCAATAGGCTATTCTTTTTGGCTTCTATTTTGGATTGGAGTGAGACTATTTTGTCCGCTAGGGCTTGTTGTATTTTGCTACACCAGGTAGCATCCTTTGTACAGTTCACTGAAGGCGGAGCTGGGGATTCCAGTTCCCTTAGGATGCTGAATAGCTCATTGGTCCAAGATTTGGAATTAAGGATTCTGTTGTTATAGATTTCTTTTTTGCTGGTGAGGATGGCAGATTTATAGCTGGCCACTGCTGTGGAGAACAGTGCCTTGTTGTGAGTGGAAGGTGCTTTACGCCAGGCTGATTCTGCTACTCTTTTTTTATTCCTCAGTGTTTTTAGTTCTGGTGTGAACCAGTTATTGAGATGGGTGACTGCTTTGGCTTTTTTTAGTTTGAGTGGAGCGATACTGTTCAAGGCTGACTCCAAAGTATTATTGTAGTGGTCGACCAGGTTAGTGGGATCTAGGTTTTTGTAGTTGGTATCATCCAAGATGTTATTGATTTGGGGGTGTAAATTGGGCAATGTTATGTTGCGGGAGTTCCTGCAGAGGGAGGGGGGGGCGATAATAGGACTCGGGGGTGTGGTCCCCTGAATGGTAAAGGATATATAGTGGTGATCTGTCCAGGCGATGGGTTCATTCTGAAGAATTGTGATAGAGCAATTCAGGTCAGACAACCAATCTAGGGTACGTCCCTTGGCCTGTGTGGGCTCCGTGATTCGATGTTTGAAGTCGAGCTGGGATAAAGAGTTTTCGAGAGTTAGAGCATTGGCATCATTATGGTCCTGGAATCCAAGGTTAAGGTCTCCCAGAAGAATGATTTGGGAGCCTGGTTGTTTACATTGGAGGTTAAGAGGCCTGTGATGTCTTCCTCAAAGGAGGATCTGGTGGTCGGTAGACGAGGTGTGGGAGGATGGTTTGGGTGGCTGTTAATGGGATTTTAACTGATAGGAGTTTGGCAGATGGTAGGCTGGTGAGGGTAGTATCTCTGAGGCTCAAATAGGTTTTTGCTATAAGGGCAAGGGCTCCTCCCCTGCCGGAGTTTCTGTCCGCTCTGATAATCATGTATCCCTCTGGGTGGGCTAGGGAGAGTGCGGAACCTGCCGCCTGGTGGAGCCAAGTTTCTATGATGGCCAGGAAATCAAGGCCGTTTTCAGCGATGGGTTCTGCAACATTGGGTGCATGGGCAACTAGAGACTGTGCATTGATCAATGCACATTTAATGGTAGGTGGCATTGCTACAGGGCTTGGATCGCACAGGCATGATGAAGCGGTAGGTGGGGGTACCCTAATGTGGACAGCGGTGGAGATAGGCAGATTAAGTATTTCTGTAGCTACTGAGGGATGTGAGGTAGGTGAGCACATTTTGTATTTAGAAGTAAGTTTTGATGTTTGGGGAGAAGATGTTGTGTGAGTGGGGAATCGAGATCCTAGTCTCATCTTCCTGACGTTCATGGGGCATGTTATCTCACACTGGCCAAAGCATGCCCCGGCCCTTTCCCCGATGACCACGGGTTATATCCCATATAACTGACTATACCTTAAGATCCACCGAATTCCATGGCACCAGGTGCCCTTTGACCACCAAAGTAACACGTTCAAGGCATATCGTTGAAGCGACAATCATATGATTTGTATTGCGAGGTGCTTGGAGGTATAAATTATAGTTCAAAACGAGGGTGGACACCTTGGAGCCAGATGGCGTGGAGGGGAGTTAGTGAAATGTGTGTGTGAAGGTTAGAGTGTCCAAGAACCGGCTTTGTGTCCATCCTAAAAGCCTGCCAAGTGCACAGCATGAGTGATAAAATATTCATATGGTAGGAATATAATTAATTTGTTGTCTGACCTTCGATGTTTCACGGTTTTATTACATGGCATACTCCAGCCAGGGCTCCTTCCCCGACAAAGAATGTGGCATACAATAAACCACCTTTTATTTTTAATAAACCACAGAATCTTTTTTTGAGTAGGCCTCTAACCCGTCTCGCACCCAACCTCCACAAACACCCCGTGTCACAATGGACTAGGAACCAGGCTGGTGTGTAAGATATTTATTAATTTATTATTTAATAAAAAAAAGAAAATAATCAATATACAGCAGCCACCAAAATTGTGGCAACACAAATGCAATATCCTATCTATAGCGGCCAAGTGGAAATGGGCTGTTACACTCACTTTTGTTATGTTATAATGACAAACAGGGAAATACAATCAGGTTTAAATAGACTGTTACACTCGCTTTTGTTTTAATGACAAAACAGGAAAATACAATCAGGTTGAAAGTTATGTTGCCACAGTTTTAGCACTCCCCCCTGCAAAACTCACCCCCAAACATCAATGAAACTTGATTACTTTGTATGGAAGGCAGTGGCAAGGTGTAGGACTAGAGAGAGAAAATCAGATTTGGAGTAAAGCCCACCACCCCCAGATGAGAAGCCAGCATAGAATGTGAAAACCCGTTTTTGGAGAAAAATGGCAGAATGGGATTTTGATTCTTACTCACAACTGCAAGGGGACAGAATAGAAGGAAATTCGGATTGCTTACACTTAGAAGATAGGAAAAGTTTAGAGAATACTAATCAGCACGCCATGGCAAAAATAGAAATTAAGTGGGAAAATCGTTTTTGTGAGAAAGCAAATGCAAAGGGAAAATACACTGGCAAATGGAAATGTGTTTACACTGGGTTTACAATGTAAGCTCACAATAGGAAAATCGGTTTTCAATGACAAGGACAGAGGCACATACAGGTAGACTTCTAAGCAAAAGGGATTGCTCACAATGGAACAACAGTTTGGGATTTAATAGGACAGATGCAACTAGGAATTCGTTGGGTAATGCACACAATACACGGCCAAATTTGGTTTTCGGTTACAAGGAGACAAATTCTTATGAGGCAACAATTTAATGACTATAATAATTAAATACAACACCAGGGGCAAGATGGTTGGTTTCGAATGGCAACGATCTTGCACCGTGAATTTCAAATAGGGAAATGTATTGATTTACGTAAGAAAAATGCTAAGGATTTCCACAGACAACTGAGAGGTTTTTTAAAAGAGAGATGCTAACATACACAGGCTAACAATAAATTCTTCCATGGGAAGTGACTGAATTACACTGGCAATTTTGGGTTTTCAATGGGGTTTTCACTTGGGGAAATATTGGATGCAATGCTGCAAAAATGAAGGGGTTATGCAATTTTGGGCCGGGGTTATTGCTACTTACAAAGCAAGCCTTGGTTTAAGATGCAGGACAGCCAGCTGGATATCAGGACACTCTGGACAGCTAGGGCAAGGGGGCTGGTCATTGCACCCTCGAATATGGTAAAGATCAGCCGCCTTCTCTCCGTCCTATCTCCCCGGATTTGTGTCTGTCTAACCTAGTACAGTCCCCCTTATATAGCATGAATGACATCACTAACTTTACAAACTAGAGGGAGTACCCTGTAATTATACCTGCTGCCAGGATTGGACAGTTTCTCTCTCTCTCTCCGCCCCCTGTCATGATTGGTTCAAGGGAAGAGAGCACCATCTGTCTTTTTGCATTTATTGGACTTCTTTGTTCTCTTGACCACTTTTTGTCAAGAAAACAGTTATGTCTCATAACTCCATACTTATACAAGCCCCAGCCAAAATGAAATAGATATGCAGTTTCAGTTGCTCATAAGGAATTTGGTAAGCGATCGTCAACTCGAGGTAGCATGGCCCTTTGGCATATTTTTGTCATTTTCATAATATGTATAACAGTTATGACACTGCAAATGATCCAGCATGTTCCTAATTTCATCTTCCATCTTTCCATCAACTGTCATATTTGTCACCTGTTCAGATCAACCAAAAACTAGTTTAGTGTTAACAGGCTTTTTCAGTCCCCAAAGTCCTAGGGAAATGCAATTAGTCTCTTTAAAACTGCCTGGAAATTACATGAAAAAATTGCATAAAACGAAATTGATTCTTATTCTGATTGCTGTGAAACATGCCTAAAATGGAATCAGTCTTTTAATGTAACTTGGGAGTGTCTTGTTCCATATGGGGGGGGCTGCTTCCTCCCGCCACAGCCATCTGTCTCCCTGGGCTCAGCCTGTCCCCAGAGTTGTTTATAAGTCTCTTTGAAGTGGTGTGCGTTCTTTTAATGGGGGTGCAACAAGGAGCTCAAGGGATAAGGGATGCAGGATGAAGGTTGGCACCACGTCAGTGATTCGAATTTGTTCACTTAGCAATGTTGCGTAATAGGAATTACTATTGCTTTATCCTGGGGCTACCAGTTAAAGAAGGTCCTATGGCATAAGGACCAAAAATCAATGGAAAAAGAAAAAATAGAGTGGATCCACCCTATTAGAACTGGTGCTCTCAGTTGGCCTTGAACCAGGCTGCAAACATGGGTACTGTAATATCCGTGCGTTTTCCAAAAATACTAAATAAATGATAAATATTCTCAACAAAAAATCATTGAGATTTTCTCAAAAGAACTGTTTATTCACATTCCTTTTGATTTCTTTCATTAAATAATATAATTTTAAATTCAATGAGGCCAGGCAAATATACTGGTTAAGAATGTATGTGCATGAGCCAATGCATTTCAGTTCAAAACCTTCTTCAGGGGTGTACACAATGTGTTAGTTTGACTATAACTAACAAATTCTATCATTATCAAATTGGATTAAATAAAGACAACCAGATATCAGTTCAAAAAGATCATGCAAAGACAGAAAAACACATACCAATGTTTATGATGTCCATCAATGTGTCCCAATGAGTTGATGAGAAAATAAAATAAAACTTTATGTCAGCAAAGTTGGAAACAAATTTTGTGAAATCTAAATACATTAAAGTGCAAGGGCTGTACCTTATACTTCATGTAAGTCTTCAACTGACGTGCAGAGCATATATGCGGTCGTTGCTCCTGTCAAAACGAAGTGGGAGCTGGTAAGTATTCGGCAGAATCTGAAATAGTATGTGTAGCTGTGTGTGGCTGGATCGCTTACCTTTATCAGCAATAAACGTTGTCTCGAAGCCAAACGCATTCGCAGAAACACGAGCGCGAATGCTGTCTCAAGCATTTATGCGTTGTCATGGAAACATGGGGCGAGGCGATGCGCCGCAGCTGGGCTGCCGCACGTACGCCTCATGCCCCATGTTTCCATGACAACGCATAAATGTCATGTCTGCAGAGCAGGGAATTATGACGCCTTCTCCAGCATCACATTTTATTGTGGGATGGTTATAGGATACGTGTGATATTCAGCGGGATGTGGGGCTTTGTCATTTGAAGCTCCTGCCTCAGCCCAAACAGTTTTTTCCGGTAGTGAAGGTTTATTCAAAGGTGACTGGAGTTTTGTGGGTGGGAACATAATCTGCATTTGCTTTGGTCAACCCCCACATGATATTTCCCTGTCATTTTATGCGTGAGCAATGCTATCTATTCAATGTGGCTTTTAAAGCCGTTGTTCTTTTCACATGTGTGCAGGCTTTTAGCTTCTAATGTTTAAAGTCATGTCTTGCAGGTCACAGGATTCTTTGATTGATTTCTCCTTTTTGAGTAAGTTTGCATTTGCTGTTGGTTTATTAATAATGAGGGGTAGGCCCCCTTCCACAAAGTTCTTTAATTTGGTGTGAACAACTGGAAAAAGCCAAGCCGTTTTTTGTTTGCAGTGTTTAAAGGGCTGCTGTTCATGTGAAAGGGAAAACAAAAGCCGTTTTTCTTTGTAGTGTTGATATTCTTGCCCCTGATGTGAAATAACAGTAAAGCAGGACTGTTTTTGGTTGCTGTGTATAACTTATGGTTATTCAGGTGAAAAGAAAGTAAAGCAAGGCCGTTTTTTGGTTGCAATGTAGAACTTCTTGTCATTCAGATGAAATAAAAGCAAAGCTGGGCCGTTTTTGTTTGCAGTGTAGAAATTTGTGTCATTCATATGGAAGAAAAGCAAAACAAGGCCGTTTTTGGTGGCAGTGTTTAAATGCTGCTGTTCAGGGGCTTCTGTCTAGGGCCTTCAAATACAACCCACAGATGTGAGAAGAAGATGAGCCCCACAGCACTCACGTGATGGAAAATGGACAGACTGGGCTGGGACCAATAGACTGGCACTCCTTATGGGTAAAGGTGGAATGTGGATAGGGTCCATCCAATCAACCATGCATGCTTTTACGGTGCTGTTGCTTCATTATGATGCTGTCTATCTTTAAAAGTTTCTGTTTGTACCTATTTTTGGCAGAACGTTCATGGCAGCAGAATTCTTTGCTGTTGCTCTCATCTGCGTGTGAGATTAAAACGTGTTATCCACACAAGATCGACTTGGGCCTTTCTTCCCTAGCGGGTTGTATTCTCTCTGGTGTGAGCATTTAGGGGCGTGGCTTCAATCGGAAGATAGGAACCAAGGTAGTTATGTGAGGATGGGGTGAGGCTAGAGGGTGGATCAGGGGGGTAGATTGGGATCTCACAGAGAGGGATAGTTTACATCTCTGCAGTTGTTAAGATCCAGGTAATCTAATGGCACAAGTTTGGTATTTTCCCGAGGTTGGCACTAGGACCCATGGCCCGGCCTGGGTCATTGTGAGGTGGTTGGAGATTTGGGGGTGGGTGTGGGAGGGTGAGCTGTGGGGCATGTGAGAGGGTGAGAGCAGTTGAGCCAGGTAAGACAGTAAGAGGTACAAGGGTTCAAAGAAGGTGGAGGCAAAGTCTATGCACAGGAGGGGGTATTTCAATGGGGCTAGTATCAAGGGGCCTAGGGGCGGGATTATGATATGATCATTTATTTATATCGCGCCCATACACAAGTGTTTCAGGGCATGACAAGGCAAGGGAGGGGTACAAGGGACGACAAAAACAACGATCTTATTAGGCCCAGTGACAATAAGAACGAGTAAGTGCAGGGGCAAGAGGGAAGGGGAAAGTGCAAAGGGGAGAGGGTAGGGGAGGAATGGAAAAGTGCTGAACACGTGATCGGAACAAAAACAGGTAGTACAACCAGCTGGTGGCAAGTGCAAGAAATTAGCACAGACAACGGGTATCAATCAGTGCAGGTAAGGAGGCTGTAGGGTTGCAGATACAAACCCAACGGCAGGGGTTGCCAGGTGGTAGTGCAGGTATGCAGCGGGTTGGGCAGAGATCTGGACCCGAAATCAGAGGGTGGCCAGATGCCCAATTCAGAAAAACAGAAGGGATCAGCAGGGGAGAGGAAGGGAAAAGGCAGAAGCAAAGAGGAAGGTCTTGAGGTGCTTTGGGAACTGCAAATGGTTCTCCTCAAGTTTCAGAGGGACAGGGAGGCTGTTCCAGAGGAAGGACCCAAGCGAAGAAAGAGATCTACCACCAAGGTGTTGCTTGGAGAAGCGACTGACCCTGAAGGAGTTGGAGGTGGAGGAGCAAAGAGCTTGAGTAGGAAGATATTTCCAATGGCAGAGTTGAAGGTATTGCGGATCCAGGCCCCTGAAGGCCTTGTGGACAATGCAAAGGGTCTTGAACTTAATCCTTGCAGCCACAGGGAGCCAATGAAGAGATTTCAGGGGTGGAGAGATACGATCCCTGGGCTTGAGGCCAAAGACATGTCTTGCAGTCCTGTTCTGGATATGTTGCAGAGGGCGGGGAGAAGAAGCAGGCAGATTTAGAAAGAGGCTGTTGCAGTAGTCCGGCCTAGAGAGAACCAGCTCTCGAGAGACAATGAGCATCTGGGGGAAGGAGAGGAGAGGAAGAATACCTCTAAGGAGGTGCAATTAGTAGTTTGACTTCTTGGAGATGTCAGAGATTTGTGGAGAAAAGGAAAGTGTGGAGTCGAAGATAACCCTGAGGTTCTTAGCCTCACAGGTGGGAGCAAGGAGAGGGCCAAGGGAGGCTAGCTAGAGAGTGACAGGAAAGTAAGGTGCAGGAGTGCCGATAAGGAGGATCTCTGTCTTCCTGGCATTAAGACAGAGGTTGTTAGCGGCACACCACTCCTAGATTGCAGACATACAGTCAGAGATGAGAGAGAGAGGGGAGGTGGCAGAGGGGAGCCTGACAAGTATCAACAGCAAAGCATTGGATGTTGGAGCAAAGAGCAGCAATGCAGTGGGCGAGTGATGCCAGGTATTGGTTGAAAAACCAGGGAATGAGGTTAGACCCTTGTTGGACACAGCAAGTGGAGAGTGAGATAGAGGAAAGGAAGGACCCAAGTTGGACCTGGAAGGGTCTGTCAGAGAGGAAAGAGGTCAGCCAGGCCAGAGGCTGATCGGTGATACCCAGGTTACCACGGAGCCGGTTGAGCAGGATGGCATGGTTGACCATATGAAAGGCAGAATAAAGATCAATCTAGGATGAGGACAGAGGGGAGATTGGAGTTGAGGTTATAGAGCAGGTCTTCATGGATATTCAGGAGAGCAGATTCCATGCTTCTGACTGCTCTGAAGCCATACTGATGGTCATGGAGACAGCCAACGGATTCAGTGTGAAGATTAAGCTGGGAGATGGCCAGCTTTTCCAGGAGTTCGCCCAGGGAAGGAGTGATAGAGATTGGGCGATAGTTAGCCGGAAGAGAGGGGTCAGCAGAGGGTTTCTTGAGAAGGGGGTACACAAGAGAGTGCTTTGGGGGAGGGGAAGTTCCCAGAGGCAAAGGAGTGGCTGCAGAAGTCAGCCAGGGCTGGGGCAAGAGTGTCAATGTGGTCCTTTATGGTTTTGGAAGAACAGGGAAGAGCCTGTTTAGAAGAGGTTTTCATAGATCGGACTTGTCTTGAAACCTCATCTGGGGAAACGAGAGGAAAGGCAGAGAAGGGAGGGGGGTGGCTACTTGAGGGACGAAGGAAGAGGGGAGAGTGGGCAGACAGGCTGAAGAAGCCGAGAAGGAGGACATGATATCCCTGATTTTAGAGATGAAGTGGGAGGAATAGCATAATTTTATGGCCACTAGGATTTCCATGTATAACATTAGAGGGCTAAAGTCACCAGCAAAAAGATGCAAATTGGACAAGCTCCTGAGGTGTGAGAAACCAGATTTTTTCATGCTCCAAGAAACCCATATTTCCAGGAAAGATAGACTGCGGATTTGAATAAAGAGGTACCCTCATATATTTCAGGCCAATGCGATAGACAAGAAAGCAAGGGTGTTAATAGCGTTTAGAAATAATCTGAACATGGTAATCCCGGGTTCCACGGCAGACAAGCAGGGGAGATACTTATTAATCAAAATACGAATCGAGTCAGACGTTTTCACTGTAGCAACGGTATATGCACCTAACTCCGGACAGTATGCCTTCCTCAGGGTCGCATTGACAGCGCTTGAAAATATAACTGAGGATTTGTCATATTAACAGGGGACTGCAACCTAGCTTGGGACTTGGTGAAGGATAGAGGTTGAGCAGGGTATGAGCCCCGAGGCACCCCATCCCAACATCTTAAAGAAAAATTCAAGCAATTAGGGTTGGTTGATATATGGCGGGTTTGCAGAGGAGAGGAAGCAGGCTTCCTTCTATTTTCACGTCCGTAGATCCCAGTTGTGTATAGATTATATATGGGTCTTTTCCAGACTGTCGGGTCAAATACAGGAAGTATCCCTGGGGCTGATTGTGCTTTCAGATCATGCACCTTGCAGGCATCACTCAAAATGACACTTCGATGGAGGGGGTTGTGGCAGTGGGTGATACCGGAAAGGATCCTGGCAGATACGGTTGTATCAGCACCGATCGGGGAGAAGATTCAGGCCTATTTCAGTAAAAACAAGATGACAGACACCTCTCCAGCTATATGTATGGTGCGATGCCTTTAAAGCTCGAATAAGGGGGGAATTGATAGCAACCAAGGCCTTGAGGGAAAAATTAAACCAGCAGTTGGAGGAGGATTTGCAGGCACAATTAAAAGATATTATTCCAAAAATGGGAAGTAATCCAATGAGGTAAACTATGACATATTTTAGAGCAATTCGGGGACAACTAGAGATACTAAGGGGAAAACGAGCAGAGAGGACCCTTCTCAGAGAGAAACAACATTAGTATATAAAGGGGAACAGAGCCGGGAGGCTATTAGCATGACAATTGAGCCAGATGATTCTGAAAATTAAGAAGGGGGATGGTGAAGACGTTGTAGATACAGATCATACAATCATAACAAAATTGAGCCAACCAACAAAGACCTGCATGTGGGCCACCACCCCTGCAACAGCAACCTCAAGCCCGAGAGAAACTCAAAGGAAATATAAACTGATCAATTTACAAGCAATGAGACCTTGACAAGCCAAACACAAACCAAAAGGGAGAAACACTCTGACATCAACCCCACAACCGACGCCAAATAACACAAAATGCCACGAAAACAAATAGGACCATGAGAAAGACACAGGGCAGAGAGAGCCAACCGAACTGAACCCCACCACAGATCCACAATGGTGGAACACATCCCCATCAACAAGTACGAAAACAAAACTAGTGCCAGCAGAAGAGAAAGGTCCCTATACCTAACACCATACCTCGCAAACAATCACTCACCAGAATGAACAAACCCAATGAACGAATCAAGAAAGACCAACAACAAAATACAACCACACAGAAGAAGAACAGACCAAACTATGGGGTACAAGAACACGATGGCTGCCCTAACACCATATATCACCAAAACAAGAGGACCCACCCTTCAGCAGCCACAACATTTAGAGGAGGAACCTAATGAATACAAAAACCTAAGTCTTAACCTAGAAGAACTATTTGACAATGACACAAACACAACTGTACCAACACCACAACTGGAGATATGCATGGAAGAAAGCCAAAACACCAGTTAAAAGACAACACCAATAATAAAGCAAAACCCAAATTATACCATAAAAATCCACTGCAACCTAATCAATGCAAGATCAATGTCAAAACACTAAACAGAGATCTTGGGCCTGCTGTGCAACAATGGTATCGACATCCTATTCATCACAGAAACATAGCTGGACGACAACTAAAAAATCACACTCCAAAGCTGCCTCCCCACCAACTTCAAATGCCTACCGTTAAATAGGAAAAAAGCAGGAAGCCTCACAATAGAACACCTGCAAATATAAACAGACAAACCTCTAAACATCATAAAATGTGAATCTATGGTCATACACCGAACAGCAAATCCAAAAACAAATATCAAATTCATACTGGTTTACAGACCACCAACATACGATGCAACCTTTGTTGACAACGTCATTGAATCCATCACCAACATAGCCATCCAACATGAGCATCTTATAATCCTGGGGGACTTCAACATATGGTTTCAAGAAAAACATGCCAACTCATAAAGCTCACTAATCGGGCAACTAACAACCATGAAACAACAACACTGGTCAAAGGAGCAAAACACTCGGCAGGGCACATACTTGGCGCAAACTTCGCCAAGCAAATACTTGTCACCACTGCACTGCCGATACAGATATATTGGAGCGACCTTCTCATCATTCCAATCGTGATCACGCTACCAACTAAAGCTACCAACCAGCCACTCAAACTCCCAACCATCACAAAAAGAAATTGGAAAACCGTCAAAGCAAACAACATAATAGAACAGCTCCAGTTGACAAAACCATCCACGACCGAACTGGTGAAGGCAGACCTAGACAAACAAACACACCTACTACATAAATGGATTGCAGATACAATTCAAACAACTCCCTAGAAAAACTGTTTACCCCCTCAAGAAAAAGAGCAATGGCAAAACGGTTCACCCCACTACTAAGCACCATGAAAAAGAACAACAAGAAGCTGGAACTAGAATGGAGGAAAGAATATGACCAAGATAAGAAAATTCAGTTCCAGAGACAAATACGATCGTACAAGAAGGAAGTTCAAAAGGCAAAGAAAGGGCATTGTGACGACAGAATCACCAAAGCCACCAATACACAAAAAGAAATGTTCAACATCATAAACGAAATGAGAAACCCACCAGGTTGCAACAATGCTCCAATACCTTCACAGAAACTATGCAACTACCTAGCAGACCATTTCAAAAATAAATTCAACAACATACGACAAATCATACAAAACAGACAGACCAACCGTAACACACAACCAACCAGATCCAACGAGGAGCCAGAGCACAAACTCCAAAACTTCCCGCAAATATCAGTGGAGACATTCGTCAAGCTGGAAAAACATAGCAAGAAAGCAGTCTATCCCATGGATCACTTCCCCCCGACATCTACAAATCAATCCTCACACCAGGAAGACCATCTGAATATTATATAAATCTCTTGAATCTGTCGCTCAGAGTGGCAACGTGGAAGACCTCTCCAACTACAGACCGATTTCAAACATCCCCTACCCGGCAAAACTCCTAGAAACCTACATATACAAACTAACCCAAGAACACATAGAAAAACACCAGTTGCTGGACTAAGCCAAGATGGCTTAAGACCTGCAAGAGAAACAGAATCAGCACTCCTATCCATCTGGGACGACCTAGAAAACAAACGCCGAATCCAACACATCCTCAGACCGGACTCTGCTCGACTTTTCTGCAGCATTTGACACAGTAAGCCATGACACCCTCACCAAGAGACTAGAAGATATAGGCATAACAGATTTAGCACTAATCTGGATTAAATCATTCCTAGCAAAC
Organism: Ambystoma mexicanum; assembly: GCF_040938575.1. Taxonomy (NCBI): domain Eukaryota; kingdom Metazoa; phylum Chordata; class Amphibia; order Caudata; family Ambystomatidae; genus Ambystoma; species Ambystoma mexicanum. Next base: position 1,079,827,895 of record NC_090922.1, read on the forward strand.
AGAACAGAAACTGTATGGATAAAGCCATTCAAATCACTCCACGAGTTAACAACTGTGGAGTACCACAAGGATCCTCACTATCACCACTATATTTCAACATCTACCAGACTCCACTAATCAAGATCTTCAATAAATACAATCTTATGTGCTACAACTACACAGACAACACTCTAATCATCTACATAATCAAAGATGGACAAACAGAACACTCAACTCTAGGAGAATGTCTAAAAGAAATCTACATCATCCAATTAGATGGGGAAGCGCCTGCGTGGGTCCGCCCACGCCTACTCTAATTTAAAGAAAGAAAGAAAAGAAAAGAAATCTATGACTGGATGAACACCAACAACCTGAAAATCAACCCAGGAAAGACAGAAATCATGATTATATCCAAAAACCAAGAGAACAACCCCTACATACTGTGGCCAACAGAACTAGGAATCGCGCCTACACCATCAAAGGTAGTCAAAAACCTGGGAGCCCTAATGGACGACGCACTAACCTTAGAACCACAGGTGAATGTGATATTTAAGAAATGCTTCTTCCTACTTCACTCTACACAAAGAATCCTACCACTCCTGTCCTTCACCCACAAAACACTGACAATCGTCACCCTCATCATGTCAAGAAGCAACTACGCCAGCAGCCTCTACCTCAGGATGCCGGAACACCTACTGGAGAAATTACAACACATCTAAAACTCAGCAGCTAGACTCCTCCTCAAACTATCTAGAAGAGATCACATCACACCAGTGCTAAAAATGCTACCTTGGCTTACAATCAAACAACGTATTACGTTCGAAACAATGTGCATAACATGCAGGGCAATCAGCGGACAGGGAGCAGAATTCCTACAGACAAAAATAACCATCTACAAGCCAACGAGACTCCTCAGATCAAGCAATGAAATCTGCCTGGAACCAAAGCCATATGCCAGGAATAAACTAGGGGCTCCTCTTTCTCCCACCTGGTGGCAAAAACCTGGAACAACCTCCAGAAAGGAATAAGAAACACCGAAGACCACCTAAAATTCAGATAATGACTAAAAACCTGGCTCTTTAACACCTCGGAACCAGACGGAAGCAACTGAAACAATAAAACAGGAAATGCAAAACAACAGGCTGACAGATCCTTGACGGTATAGACAACACCCAGAACAGACAGAGGGGAAACACCCACAAGAACAAGAGAGACAATGCTAGGTGGAACCGACCACGAGGGACACCCAATCTAGGCAGAACAATAGCAAACAAGGGTGACACAAACAGGCACCACTACCAACCTTAAGCACTCAGACAGAGCGATGGGCGTAGGTCACAGGTAGATAGATCCGCGGGGATCAGTTTGCATCCACCACAGACTAGGATGTATGGGCTGGCCTGAGTAAGAACAAAGATAGAAATATCCTATACTTAACTAACCCAACATAATGAGAGAGAGATGAGAGTCAGCCTTATCATGATGAAACTAGATCACTGTGAGCAAGACATGTTTGTCTAAACCTTAAAACACACACAATAGGAATGTGCATTTTCTCCGGACAACAATGCTAATAACCAACCCTACCAAAACTACTAAAAACCTCACCCCTCTCCACACACCTCGCAAACCCTAACTAAACACAACCATTTCTCTTAAACCACAGCAACCCACACACACTTCACCACACCACAACAACAAACACACCACACAGCCCCTCACACAACAGCACACGATGGATTCCGATGCTCTGCGAATGGTGTTAACCGAACTGAAGCTGCCAATTGCACATCACAGCTCCCTTGCTCTCTCTCCAAACTTTGTCCTACTAACGCGCCCTAACCTAACCCCCTTTCTTTCAGGTCCGCCAGAGCGGCAGGGGACCACTCCGGTGGTGATAGTGTGCGGTACAAATATCCTTTAACATTAACATTAACTATACAAGCTATTCTGGAGTATTGAAACTGCTTAGTCAATTCCTTCCAGCTGGAGTGACAGTATTATTGTTCCCGTCTACTAGAAAGGCAATCACAAAAATCCAGGGAACCATAGACATCTTGCAATGCTTGATGTCTCGTCTAAAATATTCCCCTGCATTCTGCTCAGAGAACTTGAAGACTGGGCAGAAGATCATAACATCATCCCATACAATCAGACTGGTTTTCGTAAGGGTTCCAGCACTATCATTAATTGTCTGGCACTAGTCACTACGGTGGTGCAAACTTAGAGGGTAAGAAAGATCCCGGTGTATGCGGCCATGGTAGACTTTAGTATTGCCTTGACACCGTAGACAGGGGACGACTCTGGAATAAGCTACGTGGCTGGGTGATACCCCTGGGGCTCCACAAGATGCTTGTTCTAATTCACGACCAGACTAAAGTAAAAATAAGATTGTCTCAGCAAGGGAAGACCACCTCATCGACTAACACCTTTAAAGCCCTCAAACAAGGCTGCACCCTGGCCCCAATCTTGTTTAATCTCTATCTCTCAGACATGGGTAGTTCACTCAATAATGCTGCTACTATTACACCAAAAATATGCCCAATCATCCTACAATGGTAAGGCTACGCGGATTACTTGTTTATCTTGGACCTCACTCCAATTGGTCTCCAAAATGCACTGAACAACCTTAAGAAATATGTAATTCTCAACTCCCTAAAAATTAACACTACCAAAACTAAAATCATGGTCTTCAGCCCGTCTAGAAAGCTACCCCAATAGGTAAAATGGAAATATTAAGGGGCACTGATTGAGGAGGTATCTGTCTACAAATATCTGGGGAGAAACTTTGATAAGAAGCTGAAGGTTTATGAGCACCTTGAACAAGTGAGATCTTCTTCATTATCTCCTTTGTGTTGCATCATCGCAATTGCTAACAGGGGAGGAGGCTATTCTGTTGCCAATATCCTACTGTTTTACCAGACTGAGATCTCTTCCGTTATTCTGAATGGAGCGGCCTTCTGGGCTATGACCCATTTGGATAGGGTGAACAAACATGAGCAGACTCTGCTCAAGAAACTTTTGAGGCTACCCGTTTGGTAATCCATAGAAAGGGTCTGTCTTGAATATGATATTTTGCCTATGGCAGTGACGATTCAATCCAGCTGCCTCATAACACACTGGAAACTAACTAGAGCGCCCAATAACACATTTCAGGCCTGCACATGCAAGGTTATGATGTCCAGACTTCATCTCATGGGAAGCAGTCGAGTTGCAACGATTAAGGCTATTGCATCTCTGTGGCTACCCAGAATGCCAGTGGCAATAGCAAACTTAGATTGTCCATTAACTAAGACAAAAGTGAAGAGCATCTTCACTGATTTTAGCAAAGAACAGCTAATTGTCAACTTGGCATCACATGAATGGGGGGCAGATTTCATCTACTATATACTGTGGAGGGGATCTTCCCCAAAGTATATGAGAAGATTCATAGGGAACATGTTGGCTTGGGACTACATTAAGATAAAACTACATACTTTTAAAACATGGGAGTTGGAGGGGAAATGGCTCTGCCTCTCGGGAGACGATAGGGTCTGTCACTTATGTGGGGATTACACATCCAAAATGGCAAAACATCTCCTGACACAATGTGAGTCCCTACTGCCACTTGGGTCCCTGGCCTGACTGTCCACAGGCCTATGAGTCAGCCTAACCACAGAATAAACATGGGCCTTGTACCTAAGCGGCAATCATGAGCCTGCATCATTTATTTGGCCAATATGTGGAGGAAAGTCTGTGAGATTCTATGTGTCTGACTTAACCATCTCCACCACAAATGCTCAGGTAGGAGGGTTAATTTATGTTCCAATCTCTATGGCATTGGTGTTTAACTCTTTGATTAATTGGGGAAGTATGCCCACCTGCAGATGAAGCGTGATTTATTTCTACGCAATATTTATTGACATCGACTGTTGTTTTATCAGGAAAGTCTGTAAATATTTGATACGGATGGGAAGTTTACTGCAGTGCAGTATTTGATTTTTCTGTCTGTGAAATGTTTGCATAAACTGTAACACAGTAATAATAAATAAAAAATGCTTTAAAAAATAAATTGTAACCCCTGTAACTACAGGCCCATCGCTCTGCTAGATTTCGATAGCCAGATCTTTCCGCTTTGGTTTTAGAGAAATACAAATTTGGATAATGGCGAATAACATTTTACCCACTTGCCAAATGGGCTTTAGGAAAGCAATGGCCTCATATTATAATGGGGTGATAAAATCAGTGCTAATGGATCAGAGATAGACAGAGTGGAAACCCCCATTACCCTACATCTTTGTGGGAATTATTGACTTTTCTAAGGCATTTGATACAGTGAATCGCCAAACTCTTTGGGCTAAGTTAAGAAAATTAAACATCCCTCCGGCCTTACTATCATACTTGACACCCGGATTAAGATGTGCATGGATCTAGTGGGGAGCCTTACAGAAAATATCACAATAACAAGATGACTAAATAGTTTCTTTTTACTGTGTTTACCTCTAGTTTGTTTTAGTTCTTTACTGTCTTTTTCACAGACATTTTGAGTCTGTGTATTTTGGTTGATACATTTGTCTCTGTTGTATCATCCTGTCTTGATTTGTTCTGACAATGATATTTGCTAAACTACCTCTCTGGATACCCCATGACTTGAATGACATCTTGTCAGGATTGGGAATGAAATCATACCATTTCCAATCCACCCAGTATGGCCAACTATTTGTCTACAGGGAGAGTGTGAATTTTTTTATAGAGGTCTTGTGACCTCTTAATAGAATAATATGATGCAGACTGAATTTGTTAAATGATTCCAGTTCAGTAATGTATACTTCTGTTATGTATGCAGGTGAAAACTCAAGGTTTAAGACATCGGTGTACAACAATCATTTAGAATTGCCCTTCCTTGAAGATTTCATGTCATTCAACCCCTGATGAATTTCCACATAAATGACTAAGATAATGGATATGGAAAGAAACATGTTGGGTCTTCTTGTGTTCATTTTTTAGTGATAATGACCTATTTCAATTAGGTAGTGACTGGGATTTCGAGTCATAGGAATTATTGTATTGAACTGCATTTTTGCTTTTCAAACATCTTGTTTAGCTTCTGTTAATTTTTGAAGTTATTATTTGATTCATTTCAGTGTTGATTTATGTTCTCACTGTGATTATTTTTGGTGCATTTTCAATTTAGGTGATTGTTTGGTATGGATATGCCGTGTGAGTAATGAATGTATGAAGTGACTTTGAGGTGTATGCAGTTCTTTTTGGTTTCATGTACACTTTTTGATATTGATTGTATTACATTTTTTTGTTTACAATACTTGTTTGTTTGATTTTTATTCTTGCGTGTGACAAATAACATTCTTTATAAAAATGTTATAATCCATGAGTGGATTTTATAGGATTAAATATATTTATTGTAATAATTATTCAATGAATGTGAATTGAATTGTTTCACTTCCCACTGATTTGGTATCTGGTTGTGTAGCATATTCTTGATGCTGTGTTAGACAAGTCGAGTAGCCTTGATTTTCACCACACAGAAGCATACCAACTCTGGTCTTTCAGTCCCTCTATATATACCAGTGTTTTTCAGATTTAACCAGATTTTAGATGTATCTGGGGTCCCTGTACTCTTGTTTTTCATGACTAAAACAGGGATGCATTTTGGCTCCCTGTCTTTTCAATCTCTACCTGGCAGATTCGAAAGGGATATTACGCCATGTAGGTGTGGTTAGCCCGAAGGTGGGTGGACAATTTATTAACCAGCTGGAGTAAGCTGATCACATTGCCCTGGTGGATGGAACACCAGTTAAGCTACAGCGGATATTATTGGCAATAAGCACCTGTGCCATAGCAAACGACCTGCTGACTAATCAGAGAAAGTGTAGCGTTACCCACTTTCGAAAACGCCAGATTAGAGAATCCCAGTTTAAGTGCACCATTGATGGTATGCACATTGGTACAAGGAATGACATAGTATACCTTGGTTTTGCTTTTACCGCCTATCCTAAGAGAGAAGAAATGGTGCAGCGACTCAAAAATATTCTGGATAAACTGGTTTATCAGATGAAAACAATATACCAAAAGTTCTGCAAATTCTCAATAAAACCACTTATAAGGTTCTATGTGGGGAAAGTCATACCGAAGCTGTTGTATGGCCTAGAGGTAGCACAAATGCAGTTGAGTAACTTTGCTGAAAATGTTGGGGGGGACATGACATCTGAAGAAAAGGTGCCCCTACCAAATGAATGGGGACAAAATGATGTGCCATGAAAGTTGGGGGGGACAAACACCCCCGTTCCCCCCTGAAATTACGCCCATGCACAAATGGCTTATGATCTACAGTGGGAGAGACTAGAGGGCCTAGTGTGGAAGAAGGTCCTGAATCTGCCCATGTCTGTACCCATGGCATCCTTGCCCTAGGAACTGGGCACTACCTCTATGCGTGGATGGTTTCAATGGAGAGCCATCGCTCTATGGTGGAAAATACAGTCTGCTGAGAGAAATACACTGTATGAATTGCTAAAGCATTCTAATGGGGATAAATCATCAGATCTCTTATACACAGTGTATGGCCCTCACTATAAGGTTGGCGGAATGGGTTTACCGGCACTGGTAAAGGTGCTGGTGCCGGTAAACCCGTTCCGCCCTATTACGAGGTCTCCTCGCGGGACCCGCAATGGGCGCCTGGAAAAACCAAGCGTCCTTACCGGGTCCCGCGAGGGGACCAGGGAGCTAACAACGGGCCCGTCATTAACGGGCCCGTTGTTAGCTCCATCCCCATTCCCATTGAGCCCTATGGGGGCTCGAATAGGAATGGGGATGGACCGGGTCCGGGTTCCTCGGACGGGGAATTACCGGGTCTGCCAAGGTTGCGATGGCCCGGTAATTCCTCATTCGAGGAACCCGGGCCCGGATTGCGCTATGGAGGCAATCATGCCGCTAAAAGCGGCATGGTTACCTCCAACCTTCTAATGAGGCCCTATGTGTATGTTGATAGCACTTTGTGACGCTAAGGTGACAGACGTGTTTGAAAAACCATCAACGGTAAAGAAGTCTTTGAAAGAGATGGATTGGTTTGGCACGATTCATAAACCACGAGATTACAAATTGCATTCCACCTTTTCAACAACTGATAAAGCCTTGGGGCCCCTTCTGAAATACCTCACACAATATCCATGTTCGGTATTGAGAGAACCGTATTAGAGGTTTAGACTTAACCTCCTGTCCACAGGGGAAGTTATGCATACCAGAATGAAACATTCTACATCTGACGAACTGTCCTGCAATTATTGTAAACTTCCGGGTTATGTTAAAAACTTAAAGCACTTGGTAACCGAGTGCCCATCATTATCTGAAATTAGAACCAGATATGTTGGACTTTTTTTTTTACTTTAATAGCGTGCACACCTGCTGAATATGTGTGGGAACGAATGAGTGCGGGACACACATTATTTTTAACAACGGAAATTATTAAAAAGGTTTAATGAAATAGGCGTTTGTAAAAATAATGTATTTTCCTAAAATAGGTTGTTTTAAATTATTTTAAGTTTGTTTTATCTTGGTCAAGTGAGGGTTTTGTTTTTCGATTTTGTTTTTTTTTCATTTAAAAATAATGTTTGTCTATTTTATCACAGTGGACTTTTAATTGAGTGTATAGGTGTGGGATACATGTAAATTTGCAATTGTTGTATCGATGAATTTCTGAAAAACCATAAATTTGGTCATAACACAATACAAAATACAATCATTTAAAACAGTTAAACTTGTTGCCATCTTTGGGCATTGCAGACAAACTGGAGCTGGGTCTTGGTATAGCCCAATATTGCCATCTTGCTTCAAATGACAGATATAAAGCAGCGAATGCCCTTCTACACATGGCCTCATATATCATGTGAGTATGGATTTTATTTTGGGGTAATACAATGTTACTTGCTGGCGCTGTAGTTAACAGATTTTAGGGGTTAAAGCAGTGGTATTCAAACTGTGGGTCGCGACCCCCTAGGGGTCCGCGGGTGCATCCCAGGGGGGCCCTGAGAGCTCAGCATGAAAAAAGATTTTTTTTTTTTTTTTTTTTTTTTTTTTTTTTTAGATTGGAAGAAATGGGCAGGGGTGGCCCACATGGGCGGGCTGAAGCATGAAACTGTCTCAGGCAACAATGAAAAAGTGGCCCACAGTTGTAAATGGATATTCATTCCGTTAGTCACAGACTGGGCCTCATTACTACTATGGCGGACCAGTAACAACGGTGCTGGTAAGCTACCGGCACCGTTGCTACCGTTCCGCCATAGTAAGAGTTGTGCTCGTGGGTGCTTGACAGCCCCCGCCAGGTCTGACCTCAGCTCGTCGGATGCACCAGCACCGTTATTAACGGTGCCGGTGCATCCGAGCTCCCCCTTCCCATTTGAGCCATATGGGGCTCAAATGGGAATGGGGATCTACCGGCACCTTCGAAAGGGCAATTATCATGTCCGCCTAACTCGGCATGACCTAGTAATTGCCCATTCGCGGGTGCCAGACCCGGATGCAACTCCAGTGGCAGCCGTGCCGGTTTTACCGGCACAGCTACCGCCAGAGTAGTTATGAAGCCCACTGTTTCAATAGTACCCAAAGGGGTGCTTTGTGTTAAAATGTAAGTAAATTGTGATATATTCAGCAACAATGGTCAACATTACTAACTGCATAGTGGCCCCTCACCCATTATGGAGGAGCTAAGGAGCCAGCCCAGTGAAACAGTGAGCACTCCCTCAGCTGCTTTATCCAGCTAATGGAGTGCTCCTGGGCTGGCTGAACTGTCAAAGGGAAACACTGTTTCCCTTTGACAGTTCAGTTTAGTTCCCCAGCCACACATGCTCACTGAGCCATGCAAGTGCTGGGGCGTTTTGCTTCGCCAGCATTGCATAGCTCATTGGAAATGCTGGCTGGGGCACTGCATGTCTGTATGTCCGAGGGGGAGCTCCTGCGCCTCCTCGCACATACGGACAGAGCAGCTGGAGCAGCACCCACACACAGGCCAATGCAGAAGGTACGTTTATGTTCATTGTTTTTATTTAAACATGTGTATGGATGCGTTATGAGTGAGTGTATGGTGATGGATGCTCATGTGAATGATAGAGTGATTGCTGTATGAATGTGCAGCGCCTTGCATATACACATAATCATGTTCATTGTGTTAGGACCAGTGGGGCCCAGGGGACAGGGATGGTATCTTTTTACCGGACATCTATCATTCAAAACCCTCTGCCTTGTCCACAAGGCTTTCTGGGGCCTCGGTCCAAAATACCTTCAGCTATTCCTCCGCAAATACCTCCCCTCTCGAGCTCTTCACTCCTCTACCTCCAACTCCCTCAGGGTCAGTCGTTTATCAAAGAAACGAGCTGGGGTAGATCTCGTCTTCGGCTGGGGCCTCCCTCTGGAACAGCGCCTTGCCACTCTAAAACTTGAGGAGAACCATCTTTCTTCCTGCACTTATCAGACCTACCCTGTCTGCTGCCTTAAACGTAGCACTTGCAAATTGCTGGCTGCACTACCACTGTTTGTTGCCTTTATTATTTATTTATTGTTATTTATCTGTTTCTCCTCTGCTTCGCACTTTCCACTTCTCCCCCCTTCCATGCACTTTTCCCCTCACACTTGCGCGTTCTCAATGTCACTGGGCCTAGTAAGATCGCTGTTTTATTCTCCTCTGTTCCCCTCCCTTGCCTTGTCACGCTCTGAAACACTTGTGTACGAGCGCGATAGAAATAAAATATCAATGCCTGCCCCCTGGACTCCCAGCAACAATTGCAAACTGTTTGGCTATTTACCCATTTTTTGTTAAAAGTATGCTCTACAATGCAACATTTTAACCTATTATTTAAAAAAAAATTCACAGGGGGAAACCCCCCTGAACCTCCCCTTAATGCCCCTCCACTTAAAAAAGATTCACCAGCCGCCACTGGCCCTCAGACTGTGTTGGGAACGGGATGGGGGAACTGAGGGACTATGGTGGGAGCACAATGGGCGGGAACCATGGGATAGTGATGGGAGCAGAGTGGGGAGAGCCCTGGGTGTGTGATGGGGTGGGGAGAGACCAGCGACTGGGTAGGAGTGGGATGAGGGAGCCCAGCGACTTTGATGGGAGCAGGTGACGGCGCGCAATATATACTGTCCATTTGGCATTTCTGGGGGGTCCCGACCTGCCCAAATTTTGCTCAGGGGGGCCCTGGCCAAAAAAGTTTGAAGACCACTGGGTTAAAGCATTCTGTTGGACTTTGTTTACAGGCTTGGATATTTGGGGCTAGAGCCTCCATAGCACGGAGTGTAGGCTGTAGGCTTTGTGCCTCAGCTACTGGTGTACAATGTTAGAAGTATTTCAGATGACAGCTGAGGGTAGCAGGTCACAGAGCGACAGTCTCATGATGACCGACCCTGCAGTTCGCATGCTCTTTGTGCGAGTCCATTCTCTATGGGCCGGCACAAATACATGCCTACAAATATAAAATACAATGAACAATGGCAAAAGTCAAAACTATTGGCTTTGAAATGCTTGTTTTCTATTCTCTCTGACATGCTAAATATCAAGCCAGGAAATCTATTGATCTCTAGGAACCATGTCTTTAGTGGGGCTGCTTTGTTCACGTTGGCATGCAAGCATGTGTACATTTCCCGTCAACGTGTAAATGCCACTGAACTGGCAGAGGCATCTCAGACCAATACAGCCCAGCCTTCAGGCGCAGCATGGGCTTTTGTAAAGCAGATGTTGATTGGACTAAACTTCTGTCTGACATGGCTCTTCTGGTAAATACCATAGAAAATACTTGCACATCCGTATCTTTCACTCCTATTATGGTGGTGGGCAAATTGATTCGTTTTAGACACACAAGACCTCCGAGCATCCCCCAGGATTCTCCAGAAGGAATGTGCATCGTTGCCCACTGGGCAATTCTTTATCTTTCAGCCATCTGATCTCTCCTCTTCTCTTCAGATTGCTTTGGTTATTTATTGTAAACTTGGGTGATCCTACAATGCATTTCTGCCTGTCCTGGATAGAATGGTGTCTTCTGTGATGGACTTCATGGGCCCAGCCACTGTTAACTTTTCTTCTGCTTGAGTTCAGGGGTCATTCCCTTAGCCTTATTCCCAGATGGCTTCACTTCTCATGCTGGTCACCAGGAGTCGCAGCATGTATTTTCTACAACCTTTCACCTTGGTGCCATCTCTTGCTATGCTGGTGAGATTTGCGGTTGAATGTATGCTCTGGCGCGGCATTTGTGGTATACAGAAATATAAGTTGCCTATCACATTGTCCATGTTTCAATAATCAGACGTCAAAATGGTTCAACTAGATGTGGACTGGTGTTTGTAATGTTATCTGTCTGTCTGCTACTGAGTGGGTTGTAGCATACTTATTGAAAGCCTAAAGTATCACGCTGTGACAACTCACAAACCTCACACATTTACCCCATGCAGTGCAGGAATAAGGGCCGAGCACCTCAGAATGACTCTTCTTGAGCATTTGTCTCACTGGTGCAGGCACCTCAAGGGCAGTCTTTTCCCCGAAACTTAACTGTCTGATCGAGGGACAAAGCGCCCAGACTACCTGCATACTGCAAATACCAAACTGCGTCTGAGTCCAGTAGTGGGGCATGTCAGGGGCCAGGGTCTCCAGCCCCCCAAATGGGGCCTCTTTACGAGGTTGCCGGCAATCCACTGGTGCTACTGGCTGGTTACCGGCAACCTTGCCTTACCGTTTCTGCCACCTGACATCCCGGTGTTTACGGTGTTAGTAAGTGCAGGCCTGGGAGCAGGCAGAGGCTGAAGGCAATTGGGTGTGGTAGGCCAGGACCCAAGAGGTCACATAAGAGCCCTGATCACCAATCTCAGCAACTGTGGGGTTCAGCAGCTGAGGAAGGGAAGGAGGAGGTGAAAATGAAAGTCTTGGGGAGCTTCTGGAATTTGAGGAGATCCGGCTCAAGACAAAGTGGAAGGGGGAGGTTGTTCAACAGGAGTGAGCCTGCCGAGGAAAGAGATTGGCCACCCGCTCGCTGCTTAGCAAAGCGCTTGACACACAGAGTGTTGGTGCCGGAGGAAGGTAAAGATCTGGTGGGAGAGTATTTAGTGAGGGCAAGTTGTTGATAGCATGGACCCCTGCCCCAGGCAGCCGTAGTGATGATGCAGAGGGATTTGAATTAGATCCTGCAGCAACCGGGAGTCAGTGGAGAGTTTTTAGGGCTGGAGAGATGCAGTCCCTGGGTTTGAGGACAAGGATAAGTCTTGCAGCCCTGTTCTGGATTAGCTGGTGGGGTCATAGAGACAAAGGGGGTAGATTAGGGAAAAGGTTATTTCTAGCAGTCTAGCCTAGAGAGAACCAGGGTTCTAGAGCCATTGAGATCCTGGGGGAAAGTGAGGAAAAGAAGAATTCCTTTGAGGAGGTGGAGTTGAAAGTGGGACTTCTTAGCAAAGTCCAAGATGTGAGGGAGGAAAGAGAGAGAGAGAGAGAGAGGAGTGAAAGATGACTCCAAAGTTTCTGCCTTCAGATGAAGGAGAAGGGGGTGGCATTTCAGTGGAACTATATAACGTTTTTAAACAATCTTGGCATATTGAATGTGTTAATGTTATGTTGGAAATGCGTTTCCATCTGCTACCCTCCTGAGCCACTCCTGTGCTTGCCTAGTTTACCCTCTAATGCATGTGCCCCACCCTCTAGACATTAGTTTTTCCTTGAATGGTTTAACAGGCTCTTCTGACTCTTTCACCTCCTTTCCTAGAAACTAAGTTTTTCTAAAACATTGTCATTGTAATATCCAAAGTAAGGGGACCCCCGCTCCATTCCACCCTGCATCTACCCACCTAACTACACTAACTATATTTTCTTTGGGGTTTTTTCAAAACGTATTCTTGCTTCTTCTGATTTTTGGTTCTCTGTAGCCTTTTGTATTTTCAAACTTTAAAAAAACGTGAATCTATCAAACTTTTATTTTCGAACTAAGCACCATGTGGCTTTGAAACAGGCCTCTAGGCACATATTATCGAAACCCCCGGACAACCTGCAGTTCTTTTGTCTCTTTATGACGCAACCTAAGCTGAAAATATTCTTGTCTCTTTCTGCGCCCTGATACCCTCGGGTCTGGCACGCATTATAAATGATAAAACAAACAAGCAAACAATGGATATCTAATTCCAAAAATAGAAAGATTTTAAGAAAATGAGATTGGAAACCGGATTAGAATCAACTCCACTCCTGAAAAGCAGTGTGTTGTAACTGAGGTCAGGTTTCCATTCCGCATCACGGGCATTGAAATTGCATTAACATGAATCGCCTGTCGGTGTAACCTGCACTACATGCAACGAAGGTAAATGCAGTGAAATTAATTGCAATCTTTGATCAGTGCGAAGGGGCACGAGGAAACAGCAGGGTCCTCGGCTGATTCCTGCTATCATGCAAATTGATGGAAGTTTTCAAGTGGCCCTTGCTCTTTTTAACCCCGAGCAGGATTGCTACAAAGGAGGGTCGGGTTTAATTGTGAGCCTTTCATTGGCCGGACATCGCCTGTTATGCGAAATGCTGAACGCGCAGCTCGCGTTTCCCTGCTCCACAGCGGCCTCTGCTGTTCAGTCGCGGTGTTTACACCCGTCAGGTAAAAACCAAGACGACACCGCGGACATGTTTAGTAACGTGCACACACACACATTGTGCAAGACCCCTGATGAACAAGAAGCGACAACGCAACCGCTATCCCAAAATGAACTGTGATATCCTTTTGATGGCTGTAATTTATTCCATATGATCCCCGGACTGAAACGATCAATTAGCAGCTTGAAACGGGCTGTGAAGTAAATTGTCACACCATCCATTGCAGCGCGGTTATCGTATATGTGTAAGGTGTGTTTTTTACAATCAGAGGCAGCAAGGTGTTGAGTGATCAGTCGTAAACGGAATTCTTGAAAAAAAGAAGTAAAGCCGACTCATGGGCTAGTGGAAATGAGAATGTTTCTGACAGCGTTCGCACCTTATCCACGGGTGCTGTGTTATGCGGGGGAACGAGAAGCGAGGAGAGGACGGGGTTTCAACTGTTTTCCGGAAAGGACCCGCTAGGAAAGGGGGCAAAGACCGACAACGGGGCCTGGGCGGGAAGAAAACACGTCGCATCTAAAATGTCTCTTGAAGAACTAAACTATATAAATGCTGTGTGCTGTCCATCCACCGGAAATGAGCATATTGACATGAACCCGCGCTGGCCCTTCTTTCATTTTGGCCAATTTCATCAAAATTGTGTGTACACTACCAGAGAAATATATTATTAATAGGGTGCACTGTTCCATATTGACTTTAACAATAATTATGGTTATATTTGGTTTACAAAAAATGTTGCTACATATAAAACTGGTCACGGCACATCTGCCACATCATGTGTTATATACATCACAAATACTTGAACAGTGGCTCCAATCGTAGGGACCCCACGCACAGACGCAACTACCCCCTCGAAACCCCGTGTTCTTTCTCTTCCCTTTTAAGACACATTATAGAATGATAATTGCTTATCAATGTATACGTCAATCTATAGATCTAGATAGCATCCGCATCTACTAACGCACATGTGTCGCGCCACAGCCGGTGTGCTAATCCATTGCCATTGTAGGGTGTGAGGAGTGAGTCCTGACGCCCCTCCTCGCCCTCGAAAATAGTGATAAACACCCCCGTGTGCATGTTGTATGCCACGCTGTTCTTTGGATGTGTGGCCTGGACTCAATTGTGAACTGCAAATTGCACGTTTCAATGTGGTAAGCACCTGCGCGTGTATGTTTTTTTGTTCGTCGGTTTTCGATAGCATGTTTACCGCGCCGTGTTTAGGATCACGGGCATATCATAATCATATAGATACATGCGCATGTGTGTTCGTGTCGTATGTCTATCAACCACAACGCAACCAATGTGAAAACGTGTGTTCTCTAAGATCTGACTTCTCCAGCCCAGAGCCCCACCACATGTTAGTTTCTGTTTCTGTTGTATTCGCGTTATTGGTGTTAGCGTGTGTTCGTGCGCGAGTGCAAGCATGCACACGCACGCACGCGTGTGTTGACCAACTTGATAATTGCACTGCATTATTTCTTACTGGAAGTATATCGCGCCTCCTCATGCAGCATTAATACCCCGTTGAGAGGTTTTTTAGTCAATTATTTCAGTTTGGTGCGCAGGAAAGCCTATTGAGTCCCCACTCTCACCCCGGCTTTGTTCGCCTCAGCCCTCCCTGCGTCTCCCGGTGCCGGGTGTAAATATGGCGGGAAGCACGGAATGTGCAGTAAAGAGATGGGAGCGTGAAAGTGGCGAAGGAAATGAGGTCAGGTTATGCCCCGGAGTGAGGTGCGATGCGGGGCAGCTGTTCGGTGACCAGCAACCCGTCACACCTTGCGTCCACTCTCGCGGCATTTTTAAGTGCGTGATGATTAGCAAACCATGGCATCGCCAGCGGGGCCCCGCCATCCCCCAGCACATCACAGGCCGGCCAGGGCGAGGCACCGCATTAGCATTTTGACGATCTTAAATACCACTTTGTCAGGAGCTCTTGGGTGAGGATGACACAGACTGCGCCTCCAAGGCCGTAGAAATAGCAAGAGAGGTTGTTGCTACCGCTCAGAGTGGGCGCCCGACGCACATTGTGTGCTGTCACCAAGCTGCGCCATGTTCACATTTGAAATGGCACTGATCTGGGAAAGCATCATTCATGACAGTAAACATAACAGCTACAACACGTGTGCACCCGGCTACTTAAAGAGCACCCTATCTAAAAAGCACTAAAATCGTTTTCTTTCTCCCCCACAAACAACGTCTGCCCACATAGTGTTGTGATTTGGACAAATAAGGTTTATATTTTGGATCAAAACATGGGCCCCAGGCTGTGACGAAATGACTACTGCTTCTCCTGGAATGTATGGATCAGTAGCAGGGGAGCAGATAGGTAAATATTTGGTTTGGGGGTAACCTTCCAAATGTTGGGTGAGCGGCTCATTTCAGAGACTGTGGGGAAGGGGCAAACTTACTTGTGTGGGGTCGTCTAACTTCTATATACATTCTAATAAAGACTGTTCTAGTGCAGCTTCAATGTTACAAGCAGTTCCCTCTCTCCTTCACGCCATGATCCACACACTTAAGAATAGACTTGGGCGAGCCAGGGAACTGGTTCTAGGTGCCCAACGCAGGCCGAGCCCAAGCTGCGTGGAGGCTGGATCGGGATGGGGGGTCTTTTCTATGGTAAGGACTACAGATGGTGGTGCTTGGGGGGGGGGCAGCACTGTCTTGGGACTATGTAATGGTGTATCCCCAAGAGGCGCCAGACACTCAAAAAGTTGTTTTAAGATGAAACAAATATATCATGGTTTGAAGCTTAGGTACAAGTGGGCATTTATTAAATGATCATAAATGTCCATTATTTCCATGCCTAAATGTGACACGTGTTTCGGCTTGACTGCGGCCTTTTTCAAACTGGGCTTTACTTGTCAAAATTAAAGTCATATGTGATAAGCATAACACATCATGATATGTTATCAAAAGAAAATGTATCAATAGTAAATATATAGATCAGAAAAATTCAGTCATGAATAAGTCAGTACAAGACAAATAGTTCAGACCATTATATCAATTAGGTCAGACCAAAGTGGATTGTATTTACAAAATATTATTCCATCAGACAAAGAGCCATTAATACATACATTAGACAATGAAATGATGCACAGATAGCAAGGGGTTGGAGAAGGGAGGATTGTTCAGGAGAGAGAAAGGCAAAGAACATCCAAGCAATAACCTTACATGTGTCAAGAACGGTTGGTTTATTTGGCAGTATCACAACCACTGTTAGACTATACTGTGACTCTTTTGCTACCACATTTGTGGCCCACTCTCCTTGTGCTTTTCAATTGATGGTGTTTGTTGCATGCTTAACCCCTTAAGTGCAGGCTATTATGCAAGTCTATGTAAAAAAGGTTGAGCATACTCGTCCGTGCTTCTTCATCAAGGTCACGATTACTGGTAACAGTGCGCCAGTTCCTCGTCACCATTATCTCTAGTGGCCTTGTGCATGTACACCACATGCTGGGGGTTTATTGCACACATTTTGTTGCTGAACACACTGGACCGTGCATATATATTGCTCTCAAACCCTACATCTGTCAGATGATGGACAGAGTCCCACATGCACGCTCACTTGATTTAATTAGCAGTCCTGGGAAATCTGGTAATGCAAATGCTCGTCATCAAAGAGCAGGGATAGTTAACTTGGCCGAAAAAGGCAATTGATATGTCAAAGCAGCTCTATGCTGAGAATCCATCTTAAATATTCTCACCTAAACAACAAACATTCTTTCCCCTAAACCAAGATAAAGTTAACACTGACTCAGCACTAGTCCGTTAGGAGGTTAGCCTCCCTGAAATCTGGTCTCATGTGGCTTGCTTGTATACCCAACCTCCTATCCCATTCAGACACCACCCTCTAGGATAGAGAGGAGTTTTTTTCAGTGATATCTTCAATAGAATTACCCCAATCGATTCTGAGCCCCCAAGATACCGCTTCTTAAGATAGTTTGTTCACCCACTTACCTTCCTTTTAGAGATGGTGCCACTCATTTGCCGCATCCACGTGCTATTTTACACTGCAGTTGCCATTTTAGGATCCCTTATATAGTCAATAAACATCGGATGACGTCACGCATAGTGCGCATGACATGAGACATCCTGTCAGCCATTTTGTAAGGTCGTATCAATAACAGAGTCACGGAACGGTATGCCGTTTGTTAAATTGGAGCAATAATCTGTCAGTAAATCCACCTGTTATACCAGGATCACTTCCAAAAACCTGATCCTGAGTTTATTAACTGGGGAAAACATTACCCCCACTCCTGGATCACTTCTTAGTCTGCTTGATATCTGCCATTCGTGTTTTATGTACCCTGTATGCAATTGATTAATACATCAAATGGATAAGTGCCATAAAGATTAAACCTGATATTGTCTATATGGCATACATATATAGTTGGCACAAACATGATACTTGCATGGAGTTCCCACGGCTACAGATTGTCATGCTTAAACCCTGGCCTGGATTGAATACACAGCTAACTATTCCTCAGAAGTTAATCTAAATCTGAAAATATGCATTCTTTATGCACATATGTTCTCATAGGAAAACCCCCATCTCGAGATCGGTGTTCAGCCCATATTCAGTAGATTGCATTTTACATATCATTTTGGACTTCATTTGTCTGAATTTCAATTATTTATCCCCTATATCCCCAATAAATCGCAAGTCTTTCTTATCCTCCATCTGGTGGGCTGTTTGACAATACATGGCCAATGGGAATATGGGATCCTGGCTTCCAAATGTTGCTTTGTGTTCTCGGATCCTGATTCTGAATTCTCGGATTGTGCTACCAATGTAAATCTTACAGCAGACACATCTGATTGCACAAATCACACATTTGGATCTACAGTTGATATTTTCAAATATTTTGATTTTAGTACCTCAAGAGTCGATGAATTACTGTGTATATGGGTGTTTATATTTGCACATATTGCATGTCCCGCACTTGTAGAAGCACTTTCTAGCGGGCTGAAGCCAATCCACTGCTGGTTCTTCATTGATACATAGAAGAAAAATAAGGGCTCAATTTGCTCTTGAGTGTAGGTGCCTTTGTCAAAATAATTTGTGGTTTCTCATCAAGATGTTCCGTCAAATGTTTGTCCAAATGTAGAATATAGCAATGTTTGTTCAATATTTTGATGATCGCCTTGTTGTCTTTACAATATTTTGTGATGAGTGCGTTGACCGTGTTGCTACACTCTTTCTTTGGCTCCTGAAGCTAAAGTCTGTCTTTGATGCCTATTGCACCAGGAAGTTGCTTGTGCATGTAGACTGAGCCCAGATGTAGGGAGGTGTGGAGTTTGTCGAGTGTTGACCCTGTTGCCCGGGTTGTCGGTGTCTAACTTTATTACTCACTCCACCTCTGACTTGATTACTGTGCTAGAGAGGAATCATGGATCCAAGAATAGAGCCACCTCCAGACTAGGTCAGCACAACATAGCAGCCATGGGCCCAGTGGCTTCTGAGATCTCAGGTGGGCGCTTGACCTGTCAAACCTAAGAAGTCACACAAACAGATGATTTTGCCTGTATGCTCGTCAGGCTATATCTGCAAAAGGTACCCCTGGTATTCAACTTTGAAACACACTAAGACGTGGCTTAGCGATTCGATGGGGGGGACCAAGAATGCAGGGACTTGGCAAATGCGCTAAAAAGGGAAAAACGCACCTGTTACTGAATTAACAATGTTTGAATCGGTCAACGACCACGATAAGGACGCTAACTGCGCCATTAAGCCTATGATTACATCTGAATTGAAGAGAAAGGCTAAGGCAAATTGTGTGGTCTTCTTACCTACTGATTCCTCTGTAAGATTGAAAAACAAATGCCTTGACCTGACTGAAGCCGATATTGTAGACAGTGTAACTTCGCCAGTCCAATTGGCTCAGAAGAGGGGGGGAGGCCCACACACATTTCAGCCAGCTGTCAGTTTGACATTGTACACCTTAAATGGGGAAAGGTTAGACCCTAAGTCTGATCAATGGGTATCCCCTGCATTCCCAGTATTGAAAGATTTGGCTAGCTTGAAGTAGCAGCTATTGGACCGCCTCTTGGACTCTGTCAAACCAACTAATTCAGAAATAAATATCTCCCAGCTTGCATCAAGATCTCCAAACAAGCAGGGAGGTCTCCCGGCTCCTCAAATTGTTACAGAAAGCAAAACAAAGGCTTTGTGCTCTTGCATGGAGGCGACCTCATTGAGCGACGTGTCCTCCAACAATAATCCATTTGAGGCAAGCTTGACAAGTCCCAAAAAGGAGTCTAACAACAACGGAATAACAAACAAGAGCCCAATGAGGTACTCTACTCCCAGATAAGGATGAGTAATGCAAGTGGAGAGTAATGGGACAAATAGAGATGCCTGAGGTTAGAATGAGGCAGCCTAATAACCAACAAAGGGTAATTTCTTTCTCAACAAATCCCCAAATGCCGTTAGGGATCGCTCAGAGCAAACACATGATACATCAGCTTAATCTGTGGACAAATCAATGTTTTCTCCCAAAACGCTTCGGGGACCAACTCCTCTATTAAATTCCATGGATTTCAACTCTCATTGCAATGTTATGACGACCCTAACAATCTCATTGGCCTCCTTTCTAAAGAATTAGAACAGTAAGGATCAAACTACCCTTTTAGCTATGATCCATTCTAAAATCATTTACTTTGAATCATTCATTATATCTCTGCAAACTAGAGTGTACCACAAGGTGGAATGCTCTAACCAGATTCAGAGGAAGCTTCAGGAGGCTTTGGATTTGCAAAGGGCTGACAAAAAGTGCCTATTGGGCTCACTGTTGGACCTGCTACAGGCAAAGTCCTTGGTGCAGACCCACAAACCACAGTGATTGCCTCATTGTTTATGCAAGAACCTATGAACCAGAGAGGAGAAGCTAGTGTGATTCCTGGGGCAAGCTGCAGGGAGAAAGCTAACAAAAAAAGCCCCACAATTCCAGAGAAGGACATGAAAGCAATCAGAAAATGTACCCCTCTGGCTAGAAAAACAACATGAGAACCTCAGGAAAGTTATCCAAACAAGGATGTGCTTCCTGTTAGGGACATTTTGGAGAGTTCAACTGCACTGCTGTCATGCCGGCTTCCGATGACCGCGGTGTCAATTTGTAAAGAGACTCGTTTTCCATTTTCCAAACTTATACATCTGTGAAACTTATTAAAGAAACTGCAAAAGAGATGCCTCAAGGAAAAAAATCAAAATGTTTTCCTGATTTAAAGCCCAGGAAGTCGAATAGCTCAATAGCTTTTTTCAGAAATCTGGTGCTACCGCAAAAGACCCAACACAAGACATCGGCTGAGCAAACATATTCTTATACCAAACAAGTTAAAAGAAGTGTGGGGCAAGGGCTCCGGAAAGTCCTGGCTTAGAACACTGCTGGAGGGAAATCAGTGCTGGGCATATAGATATACTGTGACCGCCCATCTTGCTCCAGTGGCCATAATGGCCGACTAGGTTAAAGAGCTGAGCCCTGTTTATTAGCATTGCCAATTAATAAATGCCTTGAAAAAGACCCCTTTTGCGTCGAAACACATGTCGGCACAAGTGACTAACAAAAGCACCTACAATTTAACTTCTACGCAAGACTCAGCTCTAACTTCAGATATGAGCCTAGATTCAGCAAAGTGTCAGCGCACGGTTTGTGTTTAGTTCCCCCGCCCAACCCAATTTGAATTCTAATCAAGACGACAGGGCCGCGTCTTTCCTGGAATGACTTATCTGCTGCAGTACGCATCAGTTAACACCGTGTAAAAGAGCAGTGATTTTCTAATTTCCAGAGCCCCCCACTTCCCTGCATACCTGCCCATTGGTCTCTGAGCCTCAGAAACGGATAACAGCGGCTGCCGTGGTTGACATGGAAGCTCATAGATCAAGGGATGGGAGCAAAAGCTCTCATGTGGCCTTTGCAATAGTTCCTAGGAACCAAGCTGAAAGCAAACATAAAATATGCCCTTTCTTGACCTTGGAGGAGAAACGCAGAGAGTTGGACAAGAAATGGGGCTGTACCCATGCCCCGGAGGACAGACACAATAAGCAAACAAGTACAAACTACCTACTTACGGAAAGAAACAACACAAGAGGAAACAAGGTGATTTCTTTGAATGTGGTAAACCATGACAATGGGCCTCATTACGAGTCGGCCAGAAAATCCGGCACAATTACCGGCATGGCGGGAAGTGCGTGTCCGTGCCCTCGAGAACCCGCTACCAGCGGCCGATCACGAGTGCACGAGCACCCGCATCCCCCCATGCTGGTAGTGGAAAAACCGCCATCCCGGTAACGTCCCACCAACCCCCCATACCGGCATTGTGGCTTGCGTCCACTCCATAACTGCCTTCAATGAACCCCTAAACACCGGCACGGTAACTCCGGCACCGAATAACCGTGTTCGCAAAACCGGACCCGGAAATTACGTCATCGCGCTGGAACGGGAAATGGGCCGGCGGCCATCTTTAAAAACACAATCCATTGCAATCCTCCACACCAACACTCCTCCCGTGTCGTAGTGTGTCAGAGGAGCATCATCATGTCCAAGGCCAGCAGGAAATCCACACAGAGGAAGAGGAAGCAGCGTTTCTCGGACGCTGAGCTCACCATGCTCGCCAACACCCTGGAAGAGCAAACCAAAACCTGCAAAAAAGAGGTCTGGCTTGAGGTAGCTCAGAGGGTGACAGCAGTGGGGTGCGCCCCAAGGAGTGTGCGCGACTGCCGGAAGCGGTGGGACGACCTCCGCCAACGTGGCCGGAGGATCATGTCTGAGAACCGGAGAGCCGCAATGGCGACAGGCGGTGGCCCACACTCCCCAGTCTAATTGATGCCATGGGAGGAGACGGCAAGTGGCTTCATTGACCCCGAAACCATTGAGGGGATCGGAGATCAGGAGGTCGGCGCAGCAATCACCACAGAGGAAGGTGAGTGTACCATCACAACCACGTATCACGACACATGACGTGGCCCAACTGGGGAAGTTAGAGTGGGCAAGGTGATGCATCAACATATCCATAGAATAATCATTGTCACTCCCTGCACCACATGGACGCTGAGTGACGACCCCAATCCCAACAGAGGTTCCACATGACCCAACCATGCCCATGCACCCACCACACAGAGACCAAACTAATGCTACCCCACCAGCCATGCATTGATTCCCCACACACCCCCTTAGTACACCTAAAGCAACAAACCAGAAATGAAATGATGGCTGAATGCATGAACATATCCCACCGCATTTCAACATAGCTGCCATTTGACAACATCACTGATGACCTGCATCTCTTCTATCCCCCAGGCACCGATGATGAAGGTGGACCACTGGACAGGGGTGCATACACGTCCAGTGCACGCAAGGGGACAAGGGACACCCCAACACAACCGGCCAAGGAAAAGACAGTTGCCAAAGCCAGTGTGCCATGCAAGGCACCAACCCTGCAGGGGACACCTGCACCCACTGCCCAACAACAAAAAACCACAAAAGTGGTAGCCCTGCCGCCAGCCAACAGGGACGTTGTGTCCACAGAGGTGGAAGAAGAATCAGACATGATGCCTGGCACACCCACCCCAAGCCACATTGCCAGCCCCCAACCTCTAGCGGAGTCTGAGTGCCTCGATGATCCGTGTCTACATGATTCCGACCTCGGGGAATCAGACATTGCGCTGTTTGAGGACAGTGCCCCGGAGGATGGCTCCGCACAGGCCCCTTCCTCCACTGTGCCTTCCTCCACTCTGCCTTCATCCACTCTGCCTTCCTCCACCCTGCCAGCAACCTGAAGACCTGCGGACGACACCTCATTTGATGCCCACCTGACAAGGGTCGAGGCCCGGCAGGAGTACATGATCCAGATCATGCGCCAGCAGGTGGAAGCAGGCAATGAGGCCATGAGTGCCATCGAAAGGGCAATAGCAGCCAATACTGCCGCAGTGGAGGCATCCACGTGTGCCTTCCGGGAGTGCATGGGGACACCCACGGAGGCCATCCTTGCAGGTAACCGTCCGATGCAGCGGCCACACCTTCGCACAGACAGTCGATTGACAATAGACTCCTCCGCAACTACTAGCCCTACCACCTCGGCGCAATCCAGTCCGGTGCATCACATAAGGAGGAGCGCACGACAGTCGGCCATGGCACCACCCGACACTAAAGTCCGAAAGAAGTGAATGCACGGACAATGACATTGTGGCAAAACACATAGTGGAAGGGAGCACTGTCCGTTGCACACATGGGGACACTTTGCATCTGTGGGGTGGGAGAAGGAGTTAACAGGGGTGTTTTGAGGGTTTGTGGGGTGGGAGAGAGAGTTAACAGGGGTGTTTTAAGGGTTTGTGGGGTAGGAGAGGGAGTTAACAGGGGTGTTTTGAGGGTTTGTGGGGTGGGAGAGGGAGTTTGTTGGGGGATTGTGGGAGGGGGGAGTGGGCACAGTTTTGCACTTTCATATAATACACACGTTTTCTGGAGAACAACCCATGGCTGGACATTGTTATTTTTGGTGTGCATCCATTTAATGTGTTACGGTGTTCAATGTCCAAATTAGAACATTCCCTTTGTGCATGTTCACATTGGTCCAGTGTCTGACTGACAAAAGTCATTCATGGTCCCTGTATCTTAAAAGTATTCGTCAATTAGTGCTTGGCGTACAGCATGGCCGTCCCGTGCATCACGTACTGGCAGGGGGGCTCCTTCACCTCCGTCTCCATCCCCTTCATCCTCACCCGGGCCATGCATGTCAATGTCAGGTGGCAGTGGTACATTCCTTTGGACGCACATGTTGTGCAGCATGACACAGGCCATGGTGATCTTTGCCACCTTCTCAGGCCTATATAGGAGTGCCCCACCAGACCTGCTTAGGCAGCGGAACCGCGCCTTCAACAGGCCAAAGGCCTGCTCAATCACAACACAGGTACGAGTGTGCACACGATTGTACTCCTCTTCATGGCTGTTCTGCGGGTTCCGCACAGGGGTAAGTAGCCATGGCCTCAAGGGATATCCTCCATCACCTGCAAGCAGATACAAATAGGTGTGTGTCTCGCTGAACTGACACCTTCAGGGAGCACGGTCATGGCAGCAGCTATTAGGTCTGAGAATGCACATGTCACTGTACGTGTACCAAATAGTCACCAATATGGAATGTATACTGTAAAGAGGTGTGGAACACTGGATGGAGTTGAATAGATGATGCAGGGTGTAATCATGCATGCTGAGGCAGATGTGCTGTGGCAGTGCGACAATGTTTAACCTCCAATTCATGCTGTATACTCTTGACTATGCATGGTCACACAGGCCGCATTGGCACAGTTGCCATCCTATTCAGTCATGCATTGCTTGCCATCACCATGGTGCCCCGGTTGTGCCTCTTACTTGTTGTCTTCCATTTGCATTATTTGTGATATGTGGCCCAGTGATGTGTCATTTTCCGTTTGGCTGTGTCAGGTGAGGAGTGTTCAGCTCTGCATTCATTCTCCACTCACTGGCTATTGCCACCCAGGTAAACTACCCCCCCCCTTTCCCACCCAGGTGTACTATCCCCCCCTTCTGCATCCGCACACACGAGTACCCCACAGCATGGCCATGGGCCTGTTGTGCAACTCACCGAGCAGCCAGGCACGTGGTCCAGCATGTCGCTCCATATGACGGGGTAGCGTGGAGTTGCGCCGGACCATGGCATCATGTGTGGATCCAGGAAATCGGGCGCAGCAATGGGTGATGATCTTGCTGTAGTCACATACCATTTGCACATTGATGGAGTGGTATTGCTTGCGATTGCGGTACACCGCCTCTATGGCATGGCAGACTACCAATTCCACATGGGTGCAGTCGATGGCACCGACATAATTGGGCATGCCTGCCAGTGCATGGAAGCCTACTTTGGTTTCGGCTATCTCCTGGGCAGTCCGTGGTAGGGATATGTGGGTGCTTGCGTGCTTCAGGAGGGCATCCAGCACTTGGTTCAGCATGCGTGAGAATAGTGGTTGTGAAATGCCATGCAGCTGGTCCACTGTGTGTTGGTAGGTGCCTGTGGCCAGGAAGTGTAGCACAGACACCACCTTCAGTAGTGGGGGGATGGCAGTGCGTATTTGTATGTGGCTGGCAATGTCGTTGTGTATCATGTCCACTATGGTGGTGATGGTGTCACGGTCCAACCGGTACAGGGTGTGGATCTGCTCAGGGGTTAGGTTGAATGGGCTGGGTCTGGTGCAAGGGATTGGTGGCTGCCTACGAGGCGCTGGTGGCTGGGCTGGTGGTAATTGCTGGGCCTGTCTCACCCTCCTTCTCCTCCTGCGTCTCCTCTGTGCTGCCTGTTCTTGCAGCTGTAGTTGTTGTTGTTGTTGCTGTTGTTGCTGTAGTTGTAGCAGTATAGGCATGTCCTCCAGCGCCATGATTGCAAATGCTAGTGGTAGCATTTTGGTGTAGGAAGGGGTGTGGTGTGTGGGTGTGCTCCTTTTGTACTGGGCCACTCTGAATTGCCTACACCTGTGGGGGGGTGTGGTGTGTGGGTGTGCTCCTTTTGTACTGGCACAGCCTCCTTTGACTCCACCTGTGGGGATTGTGTGCACCTGTGGCAGCTGCCTTGTATCTTGGCTGCTGTTTGCGGGTGGTCCGCGATGCCTGTTTTTCTGGCATCATGCAGCCCGTTATTTACGTGTTCGCGATGCCGGTATTTGCATGTTTGCGTGGGTTGTGATTGCCCCCTATTACCGGCATGCCGGTATTTACTACCCGAAGAGGCGCGTGTATGCGCCTATGCCGCTATTAACGGCACCGTAGATAACGGTGCCGTTAATGCCGGGTTTGCGGGTCAGAATGCTACAGGACATTAAATGATGCCGGTATTTACATACCGGCATCATTTTTCCCTTACCGGCATGACTCGTAATGAGGGCCAATATCCTTAACCAGCAAAAGCGGGAGGAAAGTGCCCGGGGAGACAACACCTTATGTCTTGAACAACTGCTGCGGCTGACGATGATTTGATTTTTAATCAGGCAAGCGTGATGTGGCTTTTCTACCACATCCCTCTTCTATGATATCTTAAGTCAGAAGACATAGTGGTTGTGGAGTTTGAGAGAGAAAGTGGAATGGACGAAGTGATTTTACACCTGAGGTTGAGCACAGTTAAATCATCTCTATTGGACTTGTCACATCTGCTCCTTTCGATGGGATTTGAGTTAAGTGAACTGCTAACTAAAGGAACGTAATGGCAACCCACATTCTTAAACTCAGAGTAACTGCCCCGGGTATGGCACACCCCAAATACGAGAGCTATAAGGAAGGACCTATGGATGGGAGACAAACCCTGTACCATGAGCAATAGAAATAGAGTGACCGAAGAAAGCTTCCTAATGATCACCCCATCCATCAACACCGTGATACATCCTATAAAGTTCACATTCAATTGTGCAAGTATTGGTAGCCATATGACCAATGGCCTACCAACACAGCTTAACAAGATGGAGTTAACAAATAGGAATCTGAGAAGCACCATTGGAAGAGTGTCTCTTGATAACTAAGAATGAGCAATGCTCTGGAGTATGACTTTATACAATACAAGAGGATTTTCCCATCTTTGCAGAGACCCAGATATCCTCTCTGGCGCATTGAATATAATCTGCCTACAGGAAACTTGATCACGATCTGCACCGAGCTTGGATTGCTTCGCAGCTTGTTTTAACCCTGCATACCAGGGAGTAAGAGGCTGCCCTTCTGCTGGCTTGCTCGCCTTGGTAAAAAATGTATGAGGGATAGTAGTGATCGAATCTGACTGACTGAATCCCTTTATACAACCCATTGTTATCAAAGTCAAGGGAAAGGAGGGGGTTGATTCTGAATATTTATTGGAACTCGAAGGCCATATCAGACGATTCTTTTTTAAAGAAAATTATACAAGCCATAGATAACTTCAGTCTGGTGCATAAAGCCAGCTTTATATTCCTGGGAGGTGATTTGAATAGCCCCTGTATTATGAGTCAGAAGTGTAGCTTGCCTATGCAACATGGCCATTCAAAGGCAAGACAAATCAGAGCAAAAGAATGGCTGGCTGAAGCTGATGAATGAAAGGGTCCTACCCATGCTCAACGTACAATCGATGGGAGATCTACCAGCCAACACACCTGGTCTAGCGGTTCTTATAGTATTCTGGTTTCTGGGCCTCATTATGAGTCCAGCGGCAACCCTGCTGGTGCACGTTTTAAGGATCTACAACATGAGTTCCTCCAAGGGATGCTGTTTTTGTGACGATATTGAGACGAATTAAACATTAAAGCACATTACCTTATTTTGCCTGGGTCTGACTTCATTAAGATACAGATATTTGGGCCAAATGATATCTGAGAGGTGACTCCAAGATGCAGCCAAAATTTGATCTGTTATTGTTTGGGGCAAAAACATCAAAACAATATTTTGCTTGATTACATTTCTGTAGGAAGTAATTACGAAGATCCCGGACACTACCTAACCACTGAGAGTCTGATGTCAACGTCCTTTTGAAAAAGCATCTCCGTTTTAATTTTTCTGTTGAAATCATGTGAATGTATCAATGTAGGATTGCTAATAGCGATTTCAAGATTTTGAAGTTGGCCTTCCGGGTGATCCAAGATAAAGGTTTGTAAGAAACCAAAAATCTTCACAAAAAAAAAGAATGTTTGTGATGATTCTGGTCTTGTTTTGCACAGTGGAGTCTTCCCTCGTCTTCTGAACCAGTGTACTATATATTTCCATGCTTAAAACTGTCTTATGCACCTTTGCTATGCCTTGTTGCGGGTATCCATGTTCTTGAAACCTACTGGTTAGAAGCTTGCATTCATTTGTTAAAGCAGTTGCATCCTCACAATTTTGTCGAGCTCTGGTGAACTATCTGATAGGTATATTATTTATAACTGTCTGATGGTGGCAACTTGTAGCATGGAGGTTTGAGTTAACCTCTGTTGACTTCCTGTACGTATGTGTCTTTAGTTTCCCATCAGATACGTAGAATGTCAAGTCTAAGAAGTCTATTATATTCTCATGACTGTTGCAAATGAAAGAGACCCCGAAATTGTTACAATTCAATCTTTTCACAAAGTCCTCAAAATTTTGCAAATGGCCTTTCCATATAACAAGGATATCATCAATATACCTATGCCATGATATTACACTGGTCCGTATATGCCAGGGTATCTTCCAATAGACCCATAAGGGAGTTTGCGAGTGCTGGTGCATATTTCGACCCCATGGACACACTTTGTTGGTTGATAATAGGTATCATCAAAAATGAATTTGTTATGGATTAATGTAACTTGCACATTTCTTTAAGCATCTCCACGTGCTGACAATGTGATGCCGAGCTCTCCCTGAACGTGTACTCTAAGGTTTTGGTGTGTAGAAGGCCTTCATGTCTAAGGTTACCAACTGAAAGTCTGGCTGCGATACAATGTCATTTGTAATTTTAAGAACTTGTGTGTTATCTTTTCAATAAGATAGTAATTTAAGACAAAGGGGTAAAGAATATTGTCTAGAAACTCAGATATTGGCTATTCCACTCAGAATCGGTCTTGCTTTAGGAATATTGTGGTATTGCTTGTGAATATTTGGTAGAACGTACATGATAGGTAATGTTGGTTCTTTTACCGTAAGGAGTGCCTTTTCCATGTCTGTCAAAAGGCCTTGCCTGTGCCATTTCACTTAACTCTGATGGAACCATCGTAAGTATTTTATAACAATCTGGTGTCTCGAGGTGTATTTGAGCCATTTTTATATAATCCTGATGGTGCATTATCACAATGTTGCCCCCTTTGTCGGCTTCTTTGATAACTATGGTTCTGTCACTAGCCAGTTCATGAAAGCTTGATGTTCCTTCCATGATAAGTTATCAGTCTGAGTAGTCCTTCTTGTTTTTTGTTGTTTCCCTGTTGTTTTATTGATATAATCAACCACTGCTTTATGAAAGGTATCAATTACGTTTTCAATTGGCATCAGTGGATTGTATCTTGATTTCGGTTGCAAATATTTCATCTTTAAATTTTGAGGTCAGATGTTCAGTTCTTGTAAGGTGTCCCTCATTTCAAAGGTATCCCCTTCGTCCAAGCATCTGAGTATGCATATTTTCAATGTCAGAAATTGTCAGTATACTGGGATGCGGTCTGCGATCTTGTTCCTCTCTCTGAGTTAGCATGATTGTGAAGAACTTCTTCAATTTGAGTTTTCGGGTACATTTGAATAGATCAATTTGGAGGTCTATAGGATCAAAACAAATAGATGGTGCAAATGTCAATCCTTTGTTCAATAAGGAGATTTCGTCAGATGGTTTTAGTTTTTTTTGCATTTGGTTAATTCAAAACCTTTACAAAAACATTTTAAAACATTAATGCAACAAATGCACATTAAAAAGGAAAGAAGAAAAAAACTAGACATTACATAATCCATTACTTAATCCCTAAAACGTTTTTAGAAAAAACCTATTGAAATTTTACATTCATATTAGCTAAAAAGCGAGCAAGGGCATCATTTTCACCCCACATGAGTCGTAACCAAAAAAGGTTTCTAGAAAGCTCAGATGCACCAAGGTTGTCCCATCCAAATATTTTGAGCCTAATAGGTTTGAATGGGGACAAATGGTTATTAAGTCTCTCAGAGTTTCCAGATGAGAAGAACTGTGGCAAAATCGAAATCTTGTAGTTTGTCCTAAAACCTTTGATCCAGTCCAATGTTTGTGTCATTGTCTAGTTGGGAAATGGTTATTTAAATCTCACGGAAAGTGCCTGTGCATTGTTACAGGGGAAGCACATTAGATAGGGGCTCAAGTGTTTCCTTTCACAAATAAAGCAGGCATACTCTTTGTGAAGCTTATAACCACACAATGAGTCGATGGTATTGAACCAATCATGATTATAAAGCTTCCTTTTAACACTCCCTGGACGACTAACTAGTTCTTCTTCAGAAGCGTCGATATCAGACAACAGGGAATGCATTCTTAACCCATATTTTAGAATCGATTAGGGAGCATTTTCCTTCATCATTCTGTTCAAGTCCTCATATAAAGAGTTAAGAGGCAGGTTTAAAAATTTAGAATAATTAAGTAGTAGTCTCCAGAGAAGTCAAGACGATAAGGATACAAGTCCCAGTTCATGCCTAATTATTGCGTTGGTTAGCGAGCTTGAAAACCCAACCACTTCCTTCCATAGGCGACCCTGCAGACTATTCAAATAGTCCCCCAAATCAAGAAGACACATGTCAAGCCCATAGAGTAGAGTAGTTTCCACTTTAGAAACATAATATTTAATGGCTGGTAACAGAGAAAATGTGCAAAACGTACTAAAGAGGCACTTCATCTGAGACACCAAAGGTGGTGGTGGTTGTGGTGTTGGACCAGTGGTGCTGCTGAGACCATGGGTGGTGGTTGCACTGCCTGTTCAGCCCTGGGTTACATTTTCTGTTGCACTCAGCAATGCATTGGGTTGCGGTGGTGATGTTGGCTTTGGGACATGTGCTGCCACTGAGGTCCAGGCTGGTGATGGAGGGCTTGTGTTGCTGATGAGGCCACAGGTAGTGGTGTTGCATGTTATGTCCTGAGTAATGATACTGGCTGTACTCCTAGCATCTGGGGATTTAGAGATTTGGTTGTTGGGATGGTGCTTCTGATGAGGCCCTGAGTGGTGGTTGCAATGCTGCTTCTATAGCCCAGTGTTGTGGTGTTAGTGGGGCTAAAACTGCAGGAATGCATTTTATTTTATGTTATGTTAATAGAATGTATTAAGTGCAACGGTTGCCAAAGGGCATCTTGGCGCTAATGACCAAAAAGTAGCCAGCAGAGACAGGATGAAGATGATTTATAAAAGAAGACTCTTCAGAGAGTGGCAAAAGGAGAGGTGTTTCTCAATCGTGCAAAGGGAGAGTGGGAGAGAGTTCCAGGCTTTTGCTTCAGCAACCGAGAACGCTTGACCGCCTATCCGGTGTTGAGAAGGAGCCAAGTACCCCCATCTCAAGCACCACTCCCTTTTTGCCTATATGTTGGGAGCCAGAGTGTGAGACATGTGCAGTACCGGTGAAAATACCTATACCGCAAAGAATCATGGAAGTAAGGCACCCATTAAGGAAGCCATATATGCAATCACGACAATATGATGGCTATGTGAATGAAATCCCGGTGGAAGTGTGGAAAGAAAAAAGAAGACTGGTGACATCATATGATGCAGGGCTGATGCACCCAGAAGAGGTGCAGAGGCGAGAGAGCATAAACATTCTATAAAGATCTAAGGAGGAGGTGTTAGAGATGAGTAACATTTCAGGCTTGAGATGAAGATACTCATACTACAGAAACAATGAAGAAAATGCAAAGTCATTTTACACATGTACAGATGCAGTAAACCCAAGCAGACAAAGTAATCATGAGGCTAGTTATGTAGTGAATAGATTGCGGCGATGCGCCAAATGTATATGTATAGGAATGTATGGACTATTGTGAAGGCTCACTCTCCGTCTTACACATGCAAATCCAAATAAATATGGAACACCCCATTGGGGAATGAGATTAAGAGAACAGGTTGCAAGAATTATTTTTTCTTTACAAAGAATTGGCATCCAGAGAACTCTGCAGCCCAGAGAGCGCTCTGGCAAACTTTACAAAGGCATGAACTTATCAAGGGACAAAGAGTCATCACTGACATCACTCTATATGGGACTACAATTGCTTGGGATTGTATGAATAACATTGATACATATGGAGCTATGGGTGCTGCTTCATCTGGATTGGTTGCTCTGTTGGCAGCAGGGTGAGCATCACGTGGTCAGGCTGCCAGTGTCCAGGAGGGGTGAGGGTCAGGTCTTGGTAAAGTAGGGCAGACACTAATTAAGCTAGCATAAAAAAGACCATTAGACATGTAATAAACAATGATCATTAGTATATTCTTAAGTAAATCCTTTTGAACCTATAAATTGCATGCATACAATCAGAACATCACTCATTGGGACTTATATGGAGCACCAGGTTTAGGGGTCTTGGTCACTGTGATAACATTGATCATGGGGTGGGCCTGTGCGCATCAAACCAACTATAGGGCACGCTGACATTTGTTAGTTCTAGGGTGCAATATATTGTGACAGAGGTCTGGTTTTAGTAGGGGGCACAATGGGGTGGGCCTCACAGCAGGGTCACACTTCTGGTACATCAAGGGAATACCTTAAGGGGCACAGGGTTATAGTGGCAGTAATTTTCCAACAGCAGGGGTGAGAGGGCACAGGCAGGTTTGTGGAGATGGATGGGCTACAAGTCATGGTTCGGGCCGGTTCACCCCCAGGACAGTGATCTCAGAGGAAGAGTGAGATGTTACATTAGTATATTTGTTTCATTCATCCCCGGCAAATCCGTGCGAAATGGAGCTGTGAAGCTTTCAGACAGAGTGAGAAAAGGTGGGGGCCATGAGTGCGGTGCTGCAGAGGGGAGAGAAGCCTTTTCGTATTATCGCAGTGAGGCCCAGTCCAAAGATGGAGTTGAGGGTATACAAAATGGAAGCCAAGTGTCTCTCACAACAGCACCGCTTATGCTACTGTTAGCATGCAGGCAATGGAGCTGTCCCCCACTATTGTACAAGCAAGTGGTCCACATTGTGCTGAATGTATTTAAGGGGGCCTAAAGGACCCCTCACTCCCACACATTCCCCCCTTTTGTTACATATAAAGTAACAAACTAATCTTTTTTATTATTCTCCCTCCGATAATACTCTGCTTCTTGTACTGCCTCATCCCATGCCGGTGTACCTTTTATTGGCATCCAAGCTCTACAGACACCTCTTAGGCTTTGCCATCTCCTGGCGTACTCATCAGGTGTGCATGTCATATATATATATACCCCATCCCCATCTAGATCCACCCACACCTCCCTGTACCATTGCAACTCCCGTGGCTCTTTAATCGTGGTGTGGTATAGGTTGTCTACCCTGCCCCCATGCTGGTGATAAAGAGCTATCAGGCAATACTTTGGTGGGTTTGACTCCCCAGTTTGTATTTGCGTGTCTATCACAGTTGCTACCGTTGTCGGTTTGCCCATTGTTACCATCATCATTGTTGAACTAGGCATAGATTTTGCACAACATTGTATGCCCAACTGGCACACACAGAAAAATAGCAAAAGGAAAATGATGACTGGAACAAAAATGTTCATCATAATGCTGAACCACGAGGGTATCCAGTTGAACATGTTGTTGAACCAGTTGCTCGGGGTGTCCAGTCATTTGGTCGACCGAAAACTGGTCGAATGACATTTGGTCGACGTAATTTGGTCGAAAACCAAATGGTCGAATTTTTTTTTTTTATTTATATATTTATTTTTCGGGTTTTCGTTTTTTAAAAAAAGGGGTTTTTAGAGAAAAAAAGGGGGTTGGGGGGGACCCCCCCAAAAAAAAAAAAAAAGGGGTGAAAATAAAAAAAATAAAAAATTCGACCATTTGGTTTTCGACCAAATTGGTTCGACCATTTGTCTGGTCGACCAATTTTTTTCGACCAAATGTCTGGTAACCATTGCTCGGCTCTATTCCTCCTTCTTTCCTCATCCTTTCCCCCAGGCTGTGTACTGCCGAGATGACGTGGGAGAGGGTCCCGTTATCTGCCTCTTCAGAAGGTACGGATGTACAGCACGCGCTCCCGATTTTTTGGCAAACAACGCCATCCATTGCTGTGAAAAGGTCGAGGAAGTACCAGTTCTGTATTCTCATTAGGCGCAAGGCGTGGAGTTCCACCTTGATCACATTGAATCCCTCTTCAGTGTTGTTGGCCAGTTGGATCAGTTCCTAGCTGACGATTTGCAGCCATTTTGTGTTTTGTTCACGCCTGAAGTCCTGGCATCAGGATGGAGGCAAAAAACGTTTCAGCCGAACTGAATAATTTATATTTATCAGGAATCTCAGCGAGGAGGTTGGATGATTTGCTGGAGATATAGTTGGATGACCTCCTTTTGTGGGACACACTGTCTCGTAGCTAATTTTCGGACAGAATGTTGTATGTGGAAGGCTCTGTGGTTACTGGTTGGAGTGCTGCCGATTTGCCAGCCGAATCTCCTGTTGCCGATATGCCAGCTGAATCTCTCCCCCTTCGGAGATGGCTTTCTGGAATTACCATTAGCGCTGAGCGCAGGGTGGCCAGGGTGCAGGTACCCTTCCATGATGCCGGTAGATGCAGGTAGGCTTGCTTGCCACACACCCAATACATGACCATGAGCGCTGCTGTGCCTTTTTTCATATCTGGGATGATGATCATTTTGTTGCATTTCCTGTTAGAACTCATTTGTACCTTGCCTTCGCCATGGAAACAAAGTTTGTGCGGAGTTTCCTTCTGTATTTTGATGGGTTGCGCAATGCCTCTGCTTTACATGTGATTGTCTCATCATGCCACCTGTTTTCTGTGAACCATGTCCCTTTGATAACAAATAGTGGTTCTTTGATGCAAATCACTCCTTGCGGCTCGCTCGTGCATGTTCTCTTGTTCTGCAACATTTCTATTGTAATTGTGTGTGACTGGAAGGTGCTCCAAATCCTACATAATGTGAGATGAATCAAACATTTGGCATCCAACAAGGGCACTTCTTGAGGTATAAGTATTTTAGGTGTACCTGAAGCGTGCGGTATGAGAGAGCAGACATAGCAGCTCTCATTTGTGGCTTGTTTTGCTGTTGCACTCATGTCTGAGTACCACTTGTTTGACTAATCTGGGTGGTGGGGGTCTTCAATTTCATCTAATCACAGGCCATGGTATACAGCATATCTTTTCCCTCCTGCCCCCCCTTTTCCATCTCCTCCTCCCCCCTTCCCTGTTATTTATCATTTTCACTCTCCGGTAATTTATGGGAAAGACATCTGCCCAGGTTGCATCACTGAATTCACTAGCATCTTTCCAGGACTGTGGTGCTGGAGTGTTTTGTGTAGTTGCAGTGTCAGGATTAAAGTGCATTACAGTGCCTTGTGAGGTAGGTTCTACGGTTGTATACACATCAGTATTTGTCAGATCAGGCTCATTAACCCAGAAGCTGTCCCCATTATACTGATTGGTCTCGTTATCTTTGCTTAACTCAATATCAGCAAATGAAAAGACAGGAGTTTCGGCCGTTCGTTTTTTATGCAATGTGGTAATATTGTTATTTACAGAGCCATTATGTTTCCACATAGTTGTGACTCTAGCCCATCTGAGGGTTGAGCCTTCCCGTATCAGGCTTATCCCACTCCCCCCTCTTTCATATCCCCAGTTATGAAAGTGAAAGTCCAGTACCAAGCCGCAACAAACAACAATACAGAAAACAATATTGCTGCAAGCTTAAGTCCACATTCAAAACTATACCAACTCTACTGTCTACTCTATCACTATCTACATTTGTGCCATTGTTAGTGAGGGCCCTCCTTTCTGCCATTTTTCCACCTGAAGGGGCGATATAAATTTGTTAAGTACATTGCAACAATACTTTACATCCTTTTTTACATAATTTTGGCTTCGATTATTACCATATTCATTTCTTATTCTTTTTCAATTAATCCTTTATACTTTTAATTTCTACAACTCTATTTCATTGTATTAATTTTTTCCAAAACACAGAAAATAAACTTATCTGCAAACCATAATCAAAATCTTAGTTAAACACAGGAATCGAAGAGAGAGAGAGAGAGAGAGAGAGATAGGTAGCTGTATTCTGTATATTATATATGCAATTCTTTACATAATTTTTCTTTATCTTACAATTTTATTTGTCCACTTTTTCTTAATTTATTGCTCTTTAATTTGTTGCATTTTGCACATCTGTATTTTAGCCATTTGCAACTTTGTGGCTCTCGTGTTGCTCACATTGAGGGGTTGTACTATGTGCTCTCCTCACATCTGAGAGATGCACACAATATTTCAACCCCTTCACTTTCACCGCAGTTGGTGTGCAATATACAACCTTGTAAGGCCCATGAAACCTAGGAGAGTTCCACCTCCACATGAAACTTCGCACATAAACATTTTCACCTGGCATTAATTGTCCTGTTGGGCTGTCCTGCGCTGGCGTGGTAGTATCTGTCTCAGTGTTCTGTGTGAATGGTGGTGCGATCTGTCTTGCTATGCTATGCACTGCGCGTGTTAGTTGGGTAATGTATTCCTTAAATTCATCCCCCAGCACTGTGGCAGCTTTGTGAGCGTCTGATGCTCTTCTTACTTGGGAAAGTGGTATATGAATGCGCCATCCCGTTGCTATTTCGTGCGGGCTCAAATGGTGGTCCTTACTTGACTGCGTTCCCAGTTGAAACAGTGCTAGGGGCAAGCAATACACCCAGTTTTTCTTGATGGTGTTACACAATTTTGACAGTTTGCTCCTGAGCAGGCCATTGATTTTTTTCTACGATCCTGTT
Organism: Ambystoma mexicanum; assembly: GCF_040938575.1. Taxonomy (NCBI): domain Eukaryota; kingdom Metazoa; phylum Chordata; class Amphibia; order Caudata; family Ambystomatidae; genus Ambystoma; species Ambystoma mexicanum. The sequence goes on from NC_090922.1 coordinate 1,079,864,818, forward strand.
TGCCTGCGGGTTATAAATCGAAAATAATTTGTGCTTTATACCCAACAATGTAGTTACCTCCTTGAAAAGATCATTTACAAAATGCGTGCCATTATCTGACCTTATGACATCACATATGCCCCACTTTGAGAAAACCTCCCATACTAACAATTTGGCAGCGCACTTCGCGTCTGGGTGAGGACATGGTCCAGCTTCCACCCATCTTGAGAACGGACAAACTATTACAATCAGATAGCTTGCTCATCGCGTCTCTCCCCCATATCCGTGTAGTTGATGTGGAGCTCTCTAAACGGGCCCACAGGACGTGGTAGTATTCCTCGCAGTGTTCTAAGAGTCATCCCTGAACTCTATGTTTGGCATGTAGTGCATTCCACTGTGAACTTTGACAAATGTTCCTGCAAATTTGAAACAAACCAGTGTTCCTGTATTTCAGCTGCAATGTGCTGTTTAGTCACATGTGTTGGGAAGTGCAGTTGTTGAAATGCTATTTCTAATAATTCCACAGGCATTACTACCTTCCCTGTAGCTCCGATCACCATATCAAATCTGTTGGTGACTGTTTACATCCTCCTTTTCCCCACAATTCTTGTTCCTCCACAGGTGCACTTGTTTGGAGCTCAATTGTTTGGGCAATTGGTGTATGACTGCATCCCTCCTCTGCTGTATCTGTACTGGACGTTTTTACAATGCACTCTAATGCTTGCGGGATATTAAAATATGCTGCTTCTTTTGCGGCGGCATCCGCTGCCGCGTTCCCCAATGAGATTGCGTCCGTGTTATTGGTATGTGCTTGGCACTTCACCAATGGTACCACTGATGGTTCTGCTAATGCCTCTATTAGCTCATTCAACAGTGCTGCATGCTCTACTGGGGAACAATCTGCCCTTCTAAACCCTCTTCGCCGCCAACGTAACAATCCTGAGTGCACTGTTGTTGTTGCATATGCTGAGTCAGAGCATATTGTCACAGCACACCCTTTGGCTGTATGTAGTGCTTCAATTAGTGCTATCAATTCTGCTGTCTGCGCTGAATAATGTGAGCGGAGGTGTTTTTGTACAATCACTTCATACTCTTCTTCTTCCATTCTTACCACTGCCGCCCCAACATGTTTTTCATCTGTCTCACTGTCTACTGATGCTGACCCATCCACAAAGTATATTTCCCCCTCCTCCAGTGCATTTTCACTTGCTTTTGAAATGTCATCTTCTTCTCCTTCATATGTAGCACAATCGTGTTCCTGTATATCTTCTACTGTGCATGGTTCAGCAATGAATATGGCTGGATTCACTGTTTTGTGCCTTACTACGTGAACGTTTGGGCTTGAACTTATTTCATATGCTGTTGCCCTTTGTGTGGTGAGAGTGCTTTTGGACCTTTCCATGGCAAACAGTAAGTGTTCTGCGTATAGTGTCACTGAACAACCCATCACGATGGTGGCGCTTTTTTCTATGGCGAAGGCCACTGCGGGGAGAGCTTGTTCGCATGCAAAGTGGCCTTGCACTACTGAGTCTAGAGTACCACTGTAGTAGGCCAATGGCTTGTGGCCTAATGAAGTCTTTTGTGTTAAAACTGCTGTCATTAAAATGCCATTGCAATGTGAAAACAAGTAGAACTCCCGATCATAGTCAGGGTTCGCTAAAACTGGTACATGCGCAATGAGATCCTTTAACTTGAAATACTGTGTTATCATCTCTTGTGTCCATCTTAATGGAATGTTGTCTTTCTGTACTTCTTTTAAAGCCTGTAATAGTGGGCGTGGGTATGCTTGTGATGCTTGAGCTAAAACATGGCGCTGGTGCGCAGTGCATTCTGGGGGCACTCAGAGCCATAATGGATATTTATTCCATGCATCAATGAAAAGCTGAACTTGCTTTGCTGAAAAACATGTTTTCAACGTTATTTGTTGCTGAGCCTGGTATGCAGGCCTCAGCCAAGGACACTGCCCTGGGAAAGCTGGGATTCACAGGTGCCGGCTGGTACCCGATAAGAAGGTAATTCCCATGCCAAGGTTGATGATGAGTTATGGAATTGTTTTCCGTGGAGCTTTAGGAGAGGGAAGAGCTTTTCTCCTTGGGGTTACTGTTGGTTGGCCCTGCCAGCAACCAACGGTCACTCATCAATGCGCAAGCGCTAATGCCAGAAGGTTCAAGACATTGCCACCCCTTTTGAGGAGGGCATATATGCGGAGCTCTGGAAAGGTCAGGCGGGAAAAACAGTCGGAGGGGGGACACCTTGTTCCGACCTTCCTGTGGGCTGTTGTGCTCTCGGCCTGGCTGTTACCGGGGTATTCCAGCCGCTTCTGGTGAGATGAGGGATTCAGTTACACTTATTGTGATGTATTCTTTTTAATTCACTATCTTTTCTGTGATTTATTTCTGTGTTATCACTTGTTGCTTATGCATGCTTAACTATGAATAAATAGCCGTATAAGTGCTCATTATCCTCTAACTGCGTGTCTGGTTGTGAGTTACTGTTCCGTCTACCTGCGTTCAAAGTATTTGCTCTGCTCTGCAAATGTACTGGTGATAAATAACTGTCCGTGCACTCTTGGCGAGCAATACAATGCTGCATAGTGAAGTATCCATGTGCGACAGTAATTACAAATACCAAGGAATTTTTGCAGGTCTTTTACTGTTTTTGGCATCATTAGGTGGCGTATTGCTGCTAATCTGTCAGTTATTATTCTTTTGCCATCTTTTGAAATCAGTTGTCCTAAGTAGATTACCTTTGCTAGGCAATATTGCAACTTACCTTTGTCCACCTTGTATCCTTTTGTGGCTAATAAATTCAGCAATGATATTGAATCAGCCCTGCACTGTTCTTTGCTCTTGCTGCAAATGAGCAAGTCATCTACGTACTGAATTATCGTGCTCTCTACATTTATGTTACCAAGATCTTCATGCAATATTCTGTTAAAGATACTGGGGCTCTCACAGTACCCTTGTGGTAGTCTACAATGTTCATACCTTTTGCCCCCCAATGTGAATGCTGTGAGGTACTGGCAACTCGGGTCAAGTGGTATTGAGAAGAAGGCATTCTTAAAGTCCACTACTGTAAATCAAGTAGCATCTTTAGGTATCCTACATGAAATTGATCCAAGATTAGGCACTAGTGGAAATTCTTTCTGTATGACGTCATTAAGTGGGCGTGGGTCCTGGATCATCCTCCAAGCCCGCCCCTTGCTTTTTTGATCGGGAAAATTGCAGTGTTACATTGTGATGTGGACGGCATTATTATCCCTTGTTGTAATAATGCATTTATTGTTTCTCGTATCCCTTGCTCGGCTTCTCTTGATAATGGGTACTGTTTTACTCTAGGCGGTTTTGCACATGATTTAAATTTTATTTTAATGGGCGTAGCCTCTTGCAATAGTCCCACGTCATGGGGGCCTGTGGTCCATAATTCTGGCAGTACCTTTTCCATATCTTCTTCAAATATAATGAGTGGCACATTCACACTAGCCATGAGAGAGTTGTGTATTTCTCTGTGTTGGATCATGATGTCACATGGTACACTTATAGCCATTATTATTTCCCCATCAGTATCATTGTCAGTAAATAATTATTCATCAGTTAAATCACGTAAAGTTATATTTGGGTCTATGCACAGCACTGTTTTCCACTCGCAACCATGTGTGTCCAGTCCTATTACTGCAAAACGTTTGCTTGATACTTGCACTCCTTCCAGATCAATGGACAAAATTGTGCCTAGTACGACATCTGTATTTCCAATTGGACAGAAGACAAAATCAGATGGCACTTTCCACTCCTTTCGTGTTCTCTCTGGTATCACCCGGGCAAGCACCCTTAAACCATAAATGAACATATCCATGTCTATGGGCATCCCCCTTACTGCAATTTCTTTTGTCATAGTGCTTATCATCAACATCGCCCTTATGGGGCACACCCCTGGAGTGGAACACACTATCCCCCGCTCAGTAAATGAGATGGTCATATTCCACTTACTCATGAGGTCTCTTCCCAACAAATTTATTGGCGAGTCTTCATGATATAGTAGAGGTGCTCGCACTGTTTTACCCCCCACCGTTATGTCAAGATCTTTTGTGTAAGGAACTTTTAAAATAGCCCCAGAGAACCCTTGCGTTTCCAAATTATTTCCCGAGAGCGGGAACCGGCCTTCCATGAGACACGATTTTTCAGCTCCTGAGTCCACCTTAAAGATGAACTGTTTGTTGCCTATCTCTGCCCCCACTAGTGGTTCCTCTTCTGCACGTAGGGTAGTGGATGGGACTGGACACGCAAGTGCTTTCTGTGGGCTGTCCTAATCTGCACATGTCTCCATTCCTGGAACAGAGAATACATTGTCCCCCACTACGGCTGCGCCGCGAAAAGGTGCTGGCGCGCCCTTTGCAGACATTGCAAAAATATTAGTGCTTGCGTTTCCCACAGTGTTCTGCCTTGCCATTTGTTGCTACATACCTCTCTGCTGTGGTTGCTCTCTTTGTTGCATTTGTGGTTCTCTCTGTTGTGACTCATTATATCATTGTTCATTCTGCCCACTCCCTCGCATTGGTAACCCATAGAGACTGCCTGGGCGTGGGTGGCCATACTGCTGTTTGTTTCCCATGGGGTGTTGCCCTTGGTAATAACCCATTTGTCGCATTCTGCACTCTCTCGAAAAGTGTCCCTACCTTCCGCAGTTCCAACATGACCCTTGTGGTCCTCCTCTCATCCCTTGGCCTCCAAACCTTCTATTTACCATCCCTCCAAATTCCCCTCTCTGTCCTCGGTACCCACTCTGTTCTCTTGTGGGCCTGCCTTGCCACTGGGGGCCTCCGTACTGCTCCTCTCCATCCCATTGCTCTTGTCCATTTGCAGACCAAGCTGTTGCCATCCTTGCTGGTGTGTTTCCTACCCCCTCCTCTCCTTCCCCTGCCTGTCAGTGGATGTTGTTGCATTCATCGCTGCAACCTTCACTAATTTATTTTGTACTAACTTTGCTTCGTCTGCCAACCTTCTCTGTGCTATCTCTCTTTCTCTTTCTTTGATCCTCCAACAATGGTGCACAATTATGCTCTGAATCTCTGGCCAGCCTTTGGCTCCTATCCCAGCTATTTTATCCAAGGCCTTCTGTACCTCCTTCGGGAGCCATTTTTTGATTATAAAGTAGAACAGGGCAGTGGATTGGTCCCATGCCGTGCCCGTTTCAGATCTCCACAGGTCTTGCACCCGGAGGATGAATTGCGTAAGCACCTCCTCCTCTCCCATAGTGCATTGCATCACTATGTGTAAATCTGGAGTATCTGGAAAAGTTCTCCGCAATGCATCCCATACTTGTGCCCTTACGTTATTAAAGGATGACCCATCATGGCGGTCACAGTTCATGGTAACCCCCGGGAAGCCGGCCTTCACCCACACTGCATCTGCTTAGTCACCAACGGAGGACACTAATAAGCTTTTTACATCCCCTATAGCTAATGTCACCCCTGCCGTGTTCTTTTCAAATGCATGTATCCACTTCCCCGCCCCACCCGAAAGTGGAGGGAGAAGTTTCAACAGGTTATTCTTGTCCATCTGTGCCCAAGGTATGTAGTGTGGTCTCCCTGCCCCCTTATGTATCAGGGGTATCTGTAGTTTTGGTTTACCTCCTTTTGTACTCATGGTTCCCTTCTTTGTTTTACTGACCAAGATGTTCCCTACTCTTTGCCTCAACTTTTCTTGCCATCTTGGAGCAGCCCTCTCATCCTCTTGGTTAAATGGAAATGACAGCGGAGACCCCGCTGCTGCTGCCCCAACTTCGTACTCATCTAGATCACTCCACACCTCCTCTATCTCTTCTTCTGACTCTCTTCCTCCCTGTCCCTCCCCTCTTTGGCTTTCTGGTATTCCAGGTCTTATTATTCTTACAGGTTTGCCATTTAAATGGAAAAGGAACTCTCCTGATTGCCACTCTTGCTCCTGCCCTTTCGATATTGGTGCTGGTGGCAGTGGGGACGGTGTACATCCCCCCGCTACACTTGGTGGAGGTATGAGATCAACTGCTGCTAATGGTGGTGCTTCCCCTCCCCCGGGCAACATCTGGCTCTTATCACAAAAGGCTCTTAATCGCGTTATTTCCATTTGGGCATGTGCGAGCTGTCTGTCTAAATTTCCAATCAGCTGTACTAGATTCACTGGAGGGGCACTAGTTGGTCCGTATAACCCTCCGGTTTCATATGGTGACGGGGATGTGGCAGCCACTGCTGCCAGGGTGCTTGGTGTAGTGGGTGCCGGCATATACAGGGGCTCACTGTATCCCACTATGGGCCTTGTCAATGACAGGTAAATTCTAGTGAGGTAATTCCCTCTTGTTTTTATTGTGCATTCCTCCCCTGCAGCACCCTCTCCCCCCTCTCGGGCCTTCTCTTTCTCTATGGATGTGTCTTTACTTACCTCGCCGGTAGGGGTTGCCTTCTTAAACATTTGCCATACGTCTAGTACTTCCCTCCTGTTTTGCAATTGCTTTCCTCTGTATTTCTCTAGCAAATGTGTTGATACAAGACCTAATACTCGTTTCTCAAAAGACCTCCCCTCTGGCCATATTGGCGACACACCCTCTCCTTTTATTTCAGTCTGCCACTTATCTTGGTATTTTTGTATTTTCTCACTGTACAAAGGGAGGTGTTGACAGATATGCGCTAACGGTGTGCTCCCTCCCATGATACTGTATTTCCTGCTCTTACAAGTGGTCACTCTTTTCCTGGGTACACTTACACAATGTCAGTTACCAAATAAACTCCCTTCTTTGACACATCTTTTCAACCTTATTTCAATGTCGACATGAAAAAATACCAATAACCTTTTTTACTTACACCCTTTTGCAGGAATCACAAATTATTTACTAACATTTCTCATCAGACCTTATTTTGGAGAATATACAGACACAAATGTACTTCTTGACAAACTAACATGGAGGACTTTAACACATTGAACATGTAACATATACTACCTTTCACTTTTACTCCCCCTCTGGATTACTTTCGTTTTTTACCCCTTGTTCTTATCTTCTCAGTCACTCCCCACCTCTGAGCCCCCTTAGGCTACCTCTTGAAGAATTCTGCTCACACCGAAAAAGAATATTCTAAATTACTACTCCGAGTCTACTAAATATCTCTTTATCTCCACTTGTTCTCTGCAATGGCCGAGACAATGCTATGCGGCACCGCCTTCTACCCCCCTTCGGAGCTAGGATCCCGTATTCCTTTTTATCTCTTTTTCCACAACAACCTAATGGCCATATAAAGGATAGATAAGAGAAAGCCTCAGCCACATTCACACAGGCCCTGAACCTCACCCTCAGTTTCTATTTCCCACTATTTTGTCCCTCTTGTTTTTTTATACCCTTTTCCGAATTTCTTTTTTCCTTCTCCCCTGAGAGTCTCGCTACCAGTACTCACGTGTTCAGTAGGGTGGTCCGAGAGCCACCGTTCACAGCCTATCCACAATCGAGTTCACACCCCAACCAAGCCGTGACCCGTCTTGGCAAGCAGTTAGTTGGGTATTTGCAAAGATGACAGGGACTCTTGAAAACGTTTGTTTTGCGCACAAACTGATCAAACGCGGAGGCGATGGTTTTGCTGGGGGTGTCCCAGATCTCGCCGCACGGCACCGGGCCTCGGCGCACCTGTCCCAATCACGTCACGGGGGTCACCAAATATAAAGGCTCACTCCCCTTCTTACACATGCAAATCCAAATAAATATGAAACACCCCAATGGGGAATGAGACTAAGAGAACAGGTTGCAAGAGTTATTTTGATACATATGGAGCTATAGGCACTGCTTCATCCGGATTAGTTGCTCTGTTGGCAGGAGGGTGAGCAGCACGTGGTCTGGCTGCCAGTGTCCAGGAGGGGCGAGGGTCAGGTCTTGGTGAGGTAGGGCAGACACTAACTAAGCTAGCATAAAAAACTACTATTAGACATGTAATAAACAATGATCATTAGTATATTCTTAAGTAAATCCTTTTCAACCTATACATTGCATGCATATAATCAGAACATCACTCATTGGGACTAATATGGAGACCGGGCTTAGGGGTCTTGGCCCGTGTGATAACATCGATCATGTGGTGGACCTGTGTGCATCAAAGCAACTATGGGGCACGCTGACATTTCTTAGTTCTAGGGTGCAATATATTGTGACAGAGATCTGGTTTTAGTAGGGGGCACACTGGGGTGGGCCTCACAGCAGGGTCACACTTCTGGTACATATCAAGGGAATACCTCAAGGAGCACAGGGTTGTAGTGGCAGTCATTTTCCAACAGCATAAGGGTAAGAGGGCACAGGTAGGTTTGTGGAGATGGATGGGCTACAAGTCATGGTTTGGGCCGATTCACACACAGGACAGTGATCTCAGAGGAAGAGTGAGATGTTACATTAGTATATTTGTTTCAATTGTCCCCGGCGCATCTGTGAGAAATGGAGCTGGGAAGCTTTCAGACAGAGTGAGAAAAGGTGGGGACCATGAGCGTAGTGTGCGCGGCACTGCAGAGGGGAGAGAAACCTTTTCGTATTATCGCAGTGAGGCCTAGTCCAAAGATGGAGTTGAGGGAACACAAAATGGAAGCCAAGTGTCCCTCACAACAGCCTTGCTTATGCTACTGTTAGCACGCAGGCAATGGAGGCATCCGCCACTATTGTACAAGCAAGTGGTCCACATTGTGCTGAATGTGTGAGGGGAGCCTAAACGACCCCTCACTCCCACACAGTAGGGATGATTCCACAATGCTCTTTAACAGAGCTTGGGCCCAGTAAACAGAAAGGCTTTTCAGTGTGGCATAGTTAGAAACCAAACTTAATGAGGTGAATTCAAGAAAGGCTTGGCTGGCCCAGCACCAGGATTCAAGGCCACTGTGAGCCGGGATGTTCATGACATAACGTGTGAAAAGAACACACTCCTGTCTGAGATGAGGAGCAAGAACGAAGATGTCAGTGGTTCATCATTTAATAGTATTTTTTTTTTCATAATAACATTTTATTGGATTTTTCAAAGCAATACAACAATCACAACAGTGCATTAATTATGAGTTGCTATACAGTAGAGTGTCTCTCGGGGTGTTTTATAGTTTGATGAGGCTCTTGATGGGGTCGTTGCCATTATCCATGGTCCAAACTGTTCATTAGCTGGTGTGAACCTTGTCTTTGATGTGTTTTGAGTGAGGTTCGGTGTTCAATAAAGCGGGCTGCATTTGAGCCATCTGGTGAGTGGGGGTCTCTTGGTGAGGGCTGGGAATTTAGCCGCGTAGTCCATAATTGGGTCCCATATGTTCAGGGTTCTGATCAGGGAGCCTGCTCGTATTGCCGTGATTTTTTCGGCCACTGCTATGTCCCAACATTTGGACCACCATAATGCTATCGAGGGACCGCTTTCATCTTTCCACAATCGGGCCATTGTGATTTTTGCGGCAAGGAGTAAGTGGGTGCATAGGCGGGGTATTTGACCTGAGATCGGGAACGCCCCATCTCCCGTTTCGCCCAGTAGGACGATTCCTGGGTCCCAAGGTATGGAGAGACCGGAGTTTTCTTTGATGTGTTTTAAAATTTCTCTCCAATATGTCTCTGCTTTTGGGCAGGTCCATACCATGTGGAACAAAGAGCCGGCGACCGGGCAACCAACCCCAGCAGGTTCCAGGGATGTTCAGGTTGGCTTTATGGATTTGGGCTGGGGTGACGTAGTATCTATAGCAAAGTTTGTATCCCCCCTCTCTGTTCGTGATGCACTGCGAGCTTTTGTGCAATCTGGCCCATATTTTCCCTCACTCTTTCATCTCTATTTCTCTCCCCAGGTCTTTTTCCCATTCCAGCATATATCTTTCTTTTTTCCCGGGGTCTGTCCAGTCTAGGAGACGATAGATAATCGAGGTCCTACCCCTTCTGGTTGGTGTTGTCAAGGAAAGCTCCAGCGCTGTTAGTTCTCTGGAGCACTTTTCTCTGGTTATCCTGTGGGACATCCAGTGTCGAATTTGGGCATAGCGGACTCTTTCCCGTTCCCCAACTCCGAATTTTATCTTGCATCTCTCGAACGAGTTGGGGGAGCACTCCTCTAAAAAATCACTAGTTTTACCCAGTCCACCCTCTATCCATGATTGAAAGTCGTGCGGGGGCTTTCCCGGTGAGAAGTCGTGATTATTCCAGATGGGGGTCAGGGGTCCTAAGGCACCTAGTATGCCTCACCTCCGAACTGCAGCTTTCCAGCAATGGACCGAGACAGTCATGGCGGAGAGGGGACCGCTATTTGCCTGTGGCTTTATGTTTGGTAGGTGTGGGAGATCAGATAGTGGGACCGGACACCAAAATTCTTCAATTTGTGTCAATTTCGGGGAATCTGTTTCTTGCACCCAGGAAACAGATTCCCCGAAATTCTTGCACCCAGGCGAATGCGTGTGAAAGTTGGGCGGCTAGGGTGTATCTGACCAAGTCGTGTACTCCCAGCCCTCCCTGTGTTTTCCCCCTCAGCATAATTCTTTTGGTAATTCGGGACTCCAACCCCCCCCCCCCAGACAAATTCTTGTATTTTCTTTTATTGCTGGGCCCGGGATATGAATTTGGAGTGCTGTGCAGTGGTACAACCATCTGGGAATTAGATTCATTTTTATGGCGGTAATTCGCCCGAATCACGAAATTTAATGCCGTTTCCACCTTTTAAGGTCGTTTTTGCAGATCCCGGATTAGTTGTGGGATGTTGCTCGAATACAGCCGCAATGGGTCTTTTGTGATTTGGACCCCAAGATATTCAATTGTGCCTTTAGACCATGGGATTGGTGATAGAGGGGCTAGAGAATCTCTTTCTTGTGTAGAGAGATTGATGGCTAAAGCTGAGGATTTGGCCAGGTTCACCTTAAAACCTGATAGGGCACCGAATTCTCTAATTTCTTCCCATAGCGCTCCCAGGGACGTTGCTAAGTTTGATGCTGTGATTAACACATCGTCTGCGTATAGCGCAATTTTATATTCTTGGTCTCCCACCGCTATTCCCTTTATATCCTTATTCTGCCTAATTCTGGCAGCAAAAGGCTCCATAGACAAAGCAAAAACCAGGGGTGAGGGTGGGCAACCCTGTCTAGTGCCCCTGGATATGTGTAAATCACCCGACCTAGTGCCATTGACCCGAAGTTGTGTTGTAGGGACTTGATAATTAGCCATCACCCAGGTTGTGAAATTGGGGTAAAGCCAAAGTGTTCAAGAACCGCTCCCCAGTCTACCCAGTCGAAGGCTTTGTGGGCATCTAATGAGATCACGGCCATCCCTCTCTTCATTTTGTGGGCGCTGTCATTTATGTTTATTGTCCGCCTGATATTGTCGTGAGTCCCTCTTCCCGGGATAAATCATCGTTGTTCAGGAGTGATATCGGGCGGTAAGAGTCAGGTAATTCGGGATCCTTTCCAGATTTATGTATCAGAACTGTCATCGACTCGGCCATGGACCTCGTGACTGATACTGCGGATAGGAAGGAGTTAAATAAAGCGGCCATCTGGAGTGCTAAAATTCTGACATATTTTTTATAAAAGTTTGCAGAGAGGCCATCTGGACCAGGAGCGGTAGATTTGAGGTATTTGATGGTTTCGATAATTTCTTCAATGTTGATGGGTGCTTCCAGGGGTTCCGTCTGGGTTGGGCTTTGGGGGGGTATGGCATTCAGGTATTCTGGCAGCTTGTCTAAAACCGTAGGGTCTCCGGACATTATAGATTTATGATGCCTCACCAGTTCATTGATTTTATCTATCTCGGAGTAGTGCACCTTCCCATCTTCTCCCCGTAGTTTGAGAATGTTGTTACGGGCATGGATCTTTTTCAGCTTCTGCGCTAGTGCTTTATTTGCTTTGTTCCCTTTGCTATAATAGAATTGTTTTATATATGCTAGTGATTTGGCTCTTCGGTCAGCGATGTGCATCTCTAGTGCTATTTTAGCCTTTCTCAGAGATCTCTCTGCTTTTCTGGTGTAGCCCCTTTTCAGTTCAGCTTCTAGTTGGGTCACTTCTTTTTCTAATTTAGTTGCTGCTATGTTTGATATTCTTCTCTGTTCCGCTCCTGCACTAATCAGTGTGCCTCTGACTACCGCTTTCATTGCGTCCCAGATTACATTGGTTGGGGAAGTCTCTGTAGTATTTTCTTTGAAGTAGTTGGATATTGTGGTTTCCACTTCTGTTCTGATGCTTTCGTCTAGTGATAGGGAGTCATTTAATTTCCAATGCCTCCGAACAGGGTTTCTCTGGCCTGATATGGCTAGATTTACGGAAACTGGAGCGTGATCAGAAATCATGCAGGTGTGAATTTCTGCATTGTTTAAGCAACACACTGGAAATTAGGATAAAGTCTATTCTTGAGTAACCTTTGTGAACATTGGAAAAATGCGTGTAATCCCGTGAGTTAAGTAGCCTCCAGGCATCGACGGTCTCTGTTTCTCTGAACAATTTCACTAGGGATAAGGCTTGTGTGAAGTCTGCATTTGTGGGGGGGGGAGTCTTGTCCAGTTGCGTGTTTGGCATAGAGTTAAAATCTCCGCCGATGATCAGATGACCTTCGCGAAAAGTTATGATAGTTGGAATGAGGTCTGCGATGAAGTTGCTTTGGGATGTGTTGGGACTATAGATTGTGACGATAGTGATAGGAAGTTCTTCGAAGAGGCCTTTAAGTAGAAGAAAGCGGCCCTCTGGATCTCTTCTTATTGTGATCTTTGATAGTGAGACTTTGTCGCTCAACAGTATCGCTACTTCTCTTTTCTTCTTCCCTGCTGTGGCAAAATAGGTTTTCTTATATCTGTTGAATCTTATGCGGTGTTCGTCGTCTTGTAGCAGGTGAGTTTCCTGGAGGAGCACAATGTCTCTGGATAATTGGTTCAGTCAGTGTTCCACTGATCTGCGCTTTCTTCGTGAGTTCATGCCCTGGACATTCCAGGATAGGATTCTTATCTCGCTTGTGTCAGCCATCAGCTAATTTTGTGTTGTAATGCTGTTCGAAAGGACGTAACTTGAAATGGTTGAGGTACTACACTTTAGGTTTGTCCTTTTATAACCCCTTTGCCCCCATCCCCCCTCTCCCCTCCCCACGTTGAACTGGTAGGAGAAACTTCATCCTACTGTCACAGGGAAACTGGAGGCACCAATGCGTTTGCTGTTGGCCAACTGGGCCGCCGAAATGTATTTTGGTGGAACACGATTAGTGCTCCCGCTTTGTTGGAGTCTCTGAGTGTGATTTTCTCTCTCGTAGATTGCCTCGTTATCGATCATGAGGAGCAGCTGCTTGAGGACTGGTAGTTAGTGTTCTCTGGGGCCATCAAAGGGTACTCAGCCCATTTTGCTGTCTTTCTTAGGGGGACCGCTGAGTCTGCGCCGTCTGCTGGCTGTTGTCCAGTCTTCTCCCAGCGGGTCAATCTGGGGGAGATGTTTGTTTCTTTGGATTCAGAGTCCCCCTCTGCTCTCCCCTGGCCCATGAGTTTCTCTGCTTAGTGACTGAATTTTTCTCTGAGATCCCTCCCATACGTATGGGATTTTCCTTTCGCGTAACCACACTGTTAGTGGCCGCATAATTTTCCATTTTTGGAGAGTTGAGTTCGCCAAGTCCTGGTAAAGTGATATTGTCGATTCCTGGAAGGTGATTTGGCGCATTTGCCTTGCTTCACGCATTATGTCCTCCTTTATTTGAAAGAAATGTATCCTCGCCAGGACATCTGGGGGGAACTTGGATGTTCTCCTTGGGATTGTTCTGTGCACCCGATCTAACTCTAAGGGTGAGTTATCCGGGAGAGTAATTATGAATCGAAAGCGGTCGGATACAAAAGCTTTCAGGTCTGCATCTGGGATCGAGGATGGAATCCCCAAATGCGAATGTTGTTCCTTCGTGATCGGTTTTCTGAGTCCTCTTGTTTTGCTTCCAAGATTTTGCATCTCGCCTCGAGTGCTGCTAATACATCTCTGTCATGCTCATTTTCAAATTTTTGGTCGCAGACCTCGGATTCTAGTTCTGCAGTTCGATGTTCTACTTCCCCTATCCTTATGTCCAAGGAGTTGATTTTCTTTGCGACTTCTTCAGTACTTTTTTGTATTGCCCTAGTGAGTGCCGACAATAGGTCTTGAAGATTGGCTTTAGTGGCCACTTGTGATGGGTTGAGCTCTGGCAACACTGAGGTGGGTGTATTATTCTTCGTGGGGTCCTCCTGTGGATCCATCTTTCTAGATCTTTTGGTGGCTGAGTTAGCCATGAGGGCGGCAATGTCTGTCTGTTTGGTCGTCTTGCTGCTTTTAGACATTTTGCCTCCGGGAGGGCAATATGGCCTCGCTATTATCTAGATGTTTCTGCTTCTACTTCGAGCGCTGGGTTGCTCGGGGATTGATGTTGGTCTTCCACGCTCTTACTTTTGCTCTTGCCAACTGGGCAGTGGCACAGTATGCTCCTAGGTGATTCTTGGGTGGTGGTGGGGTGGTTGCGTTATGAGGAGACTTTGTTGTTTTAGGCTCAGGGTCAAACACAATCTGATGGCAATAGTTACTTGGTATTGGGGTGTATTTGTTTGAGGGTATTGACTCCGGGGCCCCGAGTGAGTCAGTGCATGTAATCTTCCCTTCCCGACTCCTCAACTCATATCGCTTGAGCTGTTGTGGGTCTTGAAAGGTGCTGAGTGATTCCGCTGTTCCAGGGGGATCTCCCTGGGCTCCGGTTTCGTGGCTTGGGTTGTCTCTGCGCTCGCTTTGTGAGTGATTAGTTGGGTGGGTGGGCTGTTTCGCCAGATTGCCTCTCTAATGATGCAGTATGGGTGTACCTTGCCTCGATTTGTGAGTGCCTCTATGTGCAGGGTTTGCTCTGGCAGTGCCCGGTCCCGCTGAGGCGTGCGCTTCGCTATCAGCCCCGGAACGATATTCCACGGGGGTCCAGAAGCCTGCATTCCTTTGTTAGGTAGGAGGGGCCTGCTGATGGTCCGAGGCTGCGAGGCTCCCAGCAAGCCCTTGCTCGTCACTCCGCTGGTCCCCCCCTCCATCCCCGGGGGTCGGAGACTGGCTCAGCAGCTTCCGATGGGCAGCGGCGGGGCCACGGCCGCAGCTCACTGTCACCACTGCGGCTCCGGGCATCCGACTCTGTGCTCCTCAGTAGTTCCCGGGGCAAGCTACTGGCCGCTCAATGCAGAAGGTGAGCCGTTTGTTATATCCATGAGGCTGTGATATTTGCTGTTGTGCCGGAGAGAGTTCCCAAGCATTCCGCGGCTCTAGTAGCGTTGTAGCGCGTTCGTTATATTTTCTTATTGCGGCTCCTCCGTGCTGCGAAACATGGCGGCCATCTTGGAGTCAGGAGGGTTCCGCATTTTAAGGAAGTCGAAACCCTGGTAAATCGACCTCGGTGTGGGGGCCCCCCTCGAGCGATCCGTGCAAGGGAGCATCTGATATCATCTCTTTAATTTATGGCCTTCAACGGGGCTTCATAGCGGCGGTATCGGTGCGGCGCATTGGGCCAGACAGGAGCTCTTAAGAAGCCATGCTGTCCACAGCGGTTCCGAGCCACGCCCCCCATTTAATAGTATTTTTAATATAGAAAGACTCTGACACATGGTCTACAGTCACATGGTCGGAGGAAAATAGATATTGGGTTGAGCTGTATCGAAACCAAGAGACAAAGTATGCCTATAATCCCTTCTTTTCTCAGGCACAGAGAACATTTCCAAGGCCAATTTTCAAAGGGCTAATTGACTGGCAGACAGCAAGAGTGATGATAGATGGCAGGCTAATTAGGTGGGAAGCTATGGTTATGACCAGCCCACCAGCACCTAGGTGCCGGCCTGCATGCTGCTACTGTGTGTGGAATATTACAGAGGGGTACGAGGGTGCCAACCAATTATAGAGGGCCACATATCAAAGAGCCCTATAGTTTGTATAACCAATAGGACGTTGTGTATTTGATGACGTTTGTAGTGACATGCACTAGAGGAAGGCTTAGTTGCACACCTGATGATAGAGACACAATCACATTCCCTGACAAGTATGGAACGTATACCTAGATGTTCCCTGCAAGCCTATCACTTTCCCAAGTAGGTTTTTGTTGTTTGCCACATAGACTGACGTCAGTGATGACGAGTTTTGATTATAAAGGTTATATTTTTGATGAAAATCGCTGCGTGAGAAGATCGGGTGCATATTCGTTGACGTTCGTTGTACTCCCTGTTTTAGACAATTGCAATTAAAACAGACTTACTTTGCCAACTTCCTGAGTCAGTCTGATTATTGATGTTTGATTATATTCTGCATCCCCATATATCTCAAAGTATTGCTGCCTCGTCTTAAAAGGCCCTGTGTTGGGTACACAGGTTCAGCAGGAATATTTTATCCAGGGGACATAAATCGTTAGCGAAGATTGAGAGCGAAGTGCTCTGGAGGGGACATAGGCACAGAATTTTTCCTGGAGATATTCAGCCCCCAGTTTGTAAAAAGCTCTATGGAGAATACACATAGATTTGAACACCACACACCTTCCAACAGGGCGCCAGTGTAGCTGACGTAGGAGGGGAGTCATGTGAGAACCAAAAGGGGGGTGGAGCACAGCTCTTGCAGCCCTATTCTGCAGGAGCTGGAGTTGATGAATCAAATAGGCCGTTTGAGCCAGATAGAGGGCATTACAGTAGCCAATGCTGCTCATGTCTAGAGAAGATACGACAGGAGCATGGAATTGAGAGGGAATAAATGACAGTACTTTATGGAAGGTTTTCAACTTGAGATGACCAGTTTGACAGACAGCTACCACCTGGTCAGACATTGACAGAGATGCCGAAATGTTAATGCCCAGATCTTTCACCACAGTAGCCGGCACCAAACAGGGCCCGAAACTAGCAGGCCAGACGTCAGGGGTCCAGAACAAAGAGGGGGAGACAGATCCAACTACAAGCACCTCTGACTTATCACCATTCAATTTTAGCCAGTTCCTGGTCATCCATCCACCCATGGCCTCCAAGCAGTTCCTAAGCCGAGCAGCCATATCGGGCAAGAAAGATCAAGATGTAGAATAATCTGTGTGTTGTCTGCATAGGAATAGCAGAGAAAACCGTGGGAGCGGATGAGAGCCAGGAGTGGCTGGATGTAAATATTGAACAAGATAGGCAACAAGGCATAGCCTTGTGGTACTCCGCATGACATGGGCACTAGTTTGGAAGAAAAGGGAGAGAGAAAGATAGATTAAGTGCGACCAGAGAGAAAAGTAGAAAACCAGGTAAGCACCTGGTCAGAAAGACTTGCAGGAGACAATCGGGCAACCACGGTGGGGTGGTCCGTCATGTCAAATGCTGCTGAAATGCATGACAGTGTTAGTTGGAGTGACACTTCTTCTGGGAGCATGATTGGTGATGGTGGAGCTGCCTCTGCAGTCAAGGGTGGTGGCGTTGGTATGGCCAACCGATGCATACAGCATGATTGGTGATGGTGGCACTGCCACTGAAAGGATGATTGGTGCATGTAGTGCTGCCTGTAAGGGCCTGGCTGGTGGTGCTAGTAGCACTTGGCCATGGGTAGTGGTGTTGTTGGTGGTGACAGTGGCTCTAGTCCTGTAACGAAGTTCCGGGTGGTTGTGGGGCTTGCACTGCCTCTGTTGCCCAGGGCAGTGATGTTGATGTACGAGTGATGCTGCTGAGGGCGTGGGTGGTCATAGCACTGCATGTTAGGCCCTGGGTTATGTTGTTGGTTGCACTCATAGCATTGTCTTTGATGGTGGTGCTGCCTCCGCAGCCAGCAGTGGTGGTGTCAGGATGGACAGTGCTGCGGTTGAGGGCATGATTGGTGATGGTGACACTCTCACTGACGACATGATTGGTGGGATTGGGGGAGTCTGTTTGGCCATGGGTGGTGGTGTTAATTGGACTGGGCCATGGGTGGTGGTAGTGGCTGCAGCGGGGCTGGTGGTGCTGCTGCTGAGGGCCTGAGTGTTGGTGGCGATGGAGTCATTGCACCCCTGGGTGGTGGTGTTGATGGGGCCATTGCTGACATTTTGCTCCTTGGTAAGGTGCGATAGGAAGGGTGCATGTGACTGTGTGGAGTAGAATGCATTAGCGGGTGCCCGTGAGACTGCATGTGATGAATGAAAGAAGATATGTGCAAGGACGTGTGTGTGAACATGAAAGAGAGAGTGTGTGTAAGAGTGCGAGTGCAAAAGTGAGACAGCGCACGTGCAGAACCAGTGAGAATGTATTGCGTTTGCAAGTGTGCATCATGGAAGAGGCATATGATGGCCATCGAAAAGGCATGATATAGAGGTTCGTATTGGGAAGGGGGAGAGGTACAGGGAAAGGGTGGCAAAAAAAGTGGAAATGGTGATGAGAAAGGGGGTGGTGAAAAGAGAAATGGGTCAGGTAAGTGAAAGTGGCAACGGAGGTAGAAGAGAGAGGAAGAAGCAAAGAAATAGCTGGCAATAGGATGAGCAGCCCTGGTGAAGGAATGTTCACGAAGGAAGGAGGCAGATAGGGCAAGGTGACGGCACATGAAGCCCTAATAAGAATAAGGGACATGGTGTTAATATTGGCAAGGTTGGAGATGCAAGGGGGACAAGGTGCCAAAAATGGGAAAGGATGGCTGAAAAACACATTAGGCACTGCCAACAGTCTAAGCCCCAGGGTGCATGTGAGGGGAAGGAATACGTAGGAGGGTGCATGCTATCCATCAGAGGGTATGCAAGAAAGGGGGAATGTCCATACAAGCGTGGGAGACTTTGTGCAACACTGAGAACATAGAGTGTGGATAAAAGAGTATGAGAGTGTGTGCATGATGTTGTAGGACATGCACATTCGGGGTGGCGACACAAGGGGTATTAGAATACATACATGTGGGAAGCTGAGGCGAGGCTCAGATTGCCGATGGGGACAAAGGGGGGAGATGGCAATAAGTAGGGTGACCAGATGTCCTGGTTTTGCCGGGACTTTCCCGGAATTGGGTGCTCTGTCCCTCTTTCTCAAGGTTACTTTTCCATTGGAAAGTGCAGTGGCCCCGATTTTTGGTAGTTGGTCTTCATAGCTGGCAGGCAGGAATACACAATCTCACACAGAAGAAATGCTGCGTTTTATGAATTAAGATAGTAGTAGTTTTGTGATAAATTCATTATAATATGTGTTTATTCCACCAGTAACACTTAAACCTCCTTCTCCTCCAATCGCTACTGAAGTGTAGTGCCTTGACACCCACTTTCAAGATTTAGTCTTACTTTTATGTTAGTTGCCCTGTCCTGGTTTTTTACTTTTTAAATCTGGTCACCCTAGCAATAAGAAGAACGTGTTTACATGGGCTGTTTCTCTTTTCATCCTCAACTAAGTAGTGAAAAGCGAACAGAAGCAGGGAAAGGAACAAAGAAAGAGAAATTGCCAGCAGTGGGGTTGACGAGCCTGGGACATAACAAAGATGATTCAAGGCCAGATTACCTTTTTAGGTGTGGTCCGGTGTCTTCCACTTGCATGTCAGAGCTCCAGGCCAGATGAGAGTTAGCAGGACAAGGCTCAAAAGGTTCCCAGACCTTCATTTTTAAATTGGTCTGCTGCAAGTTGCACAGCAAACTGGAGACAGGCTAGGGGTGCGCTGAGCTAATATTGAAACATTTGTGATGGTTCCAAACACTATACTGTCCAGTTTTGTGTGCTCTATCCCTTAGTTTACACACCACCCCAGTGGAGGTATTCACAGCCCTATTAAACTCTGCATTTTAAAAGAGTAAAGTTGGGGTGTTGTTAAACACTCACCATGCAGCCAGCTACTTATAGAAGGAGGATCTTTAACATATGTGTTGTATAATAATGTGCAGTAGACTGGGGATTTACTGATGGAACTTCTTTATTCTCTTTTCATCATCAGCTTTCTTGATGCAATAATAACTCTGCATGCAAACTGTGGGTAACAGGCCCTGCAAAATAGCTCTCTGCAATACAAGTCTTGAGGTATAAAACAGAAGTGATCGCCAGTCTATAGAGGAGCACTCGGAAGCTGATGCTGCTCCGTGCCCTCTGCTCTAGCTTATCCAATTTGTGCGTGGGAGCTGCTGCTTCTGTGTCCGCACGAGATCTCGCGAGAATGGAAGTCCTGTGATATCTCTACACACCTCCCTTTGATAATGCAGAACAAGTTACTGCATGACATAGTCATTGTATCTCACCGGTCTTCTGTGTTCCCTTCTCGGCCGGTCTTCCCTCTCGCTGCTGGCGTCTAGCTTTGGATCAGTTTCCTGAATGACCATGGGTGTGTCTTCTTCAGCTTCTTCCTCCTCGACCTCGCGTCTGCCTGTCTCCAAATCTTGTTCTCTCATAGTTTCTCTGTCTGGCCCCTCATAGGTTTTGAGTCCTTCGTGGGTCTTTTCTCCCTCACGATTCTTTTCGAACATGGCTACTCTTTCCATGTTCCATGTGCGGCCATCCTCGGTGTGGACATAATTGGTTCCTCTGTGAATCACTTTTATGGGTTTGCTGAAACTTAAACCAGTCATTTGGTCTTTGGTCAGTAAACGTGCTTTGATCCAATCTCCTTCTTTTACTTCCCAACCTTCTTTTGTACTTCTTTTTCTGTCACTCCACCTTTTCATGCGTGCTTTGCTGTTCTCTATTCTCCATACTAGACCAACATGTCTACTTCGTTGTCCTCTCTTACTCTGGCCAACCATGGTGACACTAGTGTGGAGGCTGCTCTCCTCCCTCTCCACATGTGAAATGGGGAGATTTGAGTGATGCCGTTGGGCGTTAGCCTGTGCGCTGCGATGGCCTCTTTGGCCGTCTTGTGGGGATCCATCCCTGAGGCGGTCGCCAATTGGATGGCTCCTTTAATGAATCTGTTAGCTCTCTCCACGAGTCCATTTGCTTGGGGATGATACAGCATTGCTTTCCTCTGGCAAATGTTGTGTTTCCGCAGGAACAACTCCATGTCTCTGGAAACTAACTGCACCCCATTGTCTGTTACTAACTCACTGGGGAGCCCTTCACTCTGAAAGATAGCGGTGAGGACTTCTATCACGGTGGCAGTCGTGATATTGGGGACAAACTCAGCTTCAACCCACTTTGACAGGTAGTCCACCATCACTATGCCGTATCGATGTTCGGGCATCATTGCCTCCAGTGATCCAATAAAGTCCAGTCCTACTTTTGACCACACTGTTTCAGGGATCTCAGTGGGAATCATGGGAGCTTGTCTGATCTTCAAGCGTTTATCACTGTTGAGACACTCATGGCATCTCTCAATCATTGTGCGAATCTCCTGATCCATGGAAGGCCACCAGTATGCTTCTCTCACTCTTCGTTGCGTCATGGTGTTCCCTAGATGCTCTGCATGGGCTCTGCACAGGATGGTTTTCCTCATTCCTGTGGGTGGTATTACTTGGTCAGTTTTCATGATTATGCCGTCAGTCTCTGAAATTTCTTCTGCCACTTTCCAATATGGTCTCATTCCTTCTGGCACTGCCCTTTCATCTGGCCATCCATTCCTGATCCATTCTCTGATTCTCACCATGGTGGGGTCTTTCCCATCTTCTTCCATCCAACGTCTTTCGCTCAGCTCCAGCTACTCTGGGGCCTTCAGGTCTATGATAGATGCTACTATGCATTCTTCTTGCAGGAAAGTGGTGGCTTTGTCTTTTCCTTCAGGCAATCTTGACATGCAGTCTGCCTGCGAATTCTTCCACCCAGAGATGTGTTGTATTTCGAAGGTGTATTCTTGCAGCCTGGCTGCTATGCGTGCTAACCTGGGTGTCAAACTGAGCATGTAAATGAGGGGCTTGTGGTCGGGGACCAACTTGAATTTTGTGCCCCATACATACGTCCTCAAGTGTTGTCCTAGGAATGACCTCACTTCATCCTTATTGGTAGGTTCGGGAGCTTTGATTATTGCTTGCAGCAGGTTCTGCTTGGGGCTTATGCCTTGTGCCAATATTTTGTACCCCAAATATTCAACTTCCTGTGCTTTCAGTACACATTTTTCAGACCTTAACTTCACTCCAGCTTCTTGCAGCTTGGTAAGGACCTTCTTCAAAGTGGCATCATGTGTTTTCTCGTCCGCAGCATACACTAGGATATTATCCTGGAAATAGGACACGTTCTTTACGTCCCGCAGTAGTGCATCCATCATGCGGTGAAACATTGAGGCTGCAGATGATAGGCCCAACGGCATCTTTGTAAACTGATAGGTGCCAAACGGGGTGATGAATGCGGTCAATGGCTTGGAGTCTTTGTGTAACTGTATTTGATAGTACACGTCCCTCATGTCTAACTTGGAGAACACTCTGGCTTCCTTCATCATGAGGATTAACTTGTTGATGCTTGGCAGGGGGTAGCTGGCTGCAATTACTTCTAGGTTTAGACTGCAGAGATCAATGCATACCCTTAGATCTTGTGAATTTTTTTTTTTTAAAGCACGACTGGGCTCAGCCACTCTGATGCTTCGATTTCTTCAATGGTGCCTTCTTTCACCATTTTGTCAAGTTGGTTTCTGAGCGTGTCTATAGTGGTCGCAGGTACTGGCCTTACTCTGTGTTTGACGGGGACTTCGGTGGCTTTGAGTAGTATTTTGTGGACAAAGCCTTTGATGTGTGCAGGCCCTTTCCGAAAACGGTGCTTCCACTATGTGTCATTTGATGCTTTACACCGCTTTCTTCTGGGCTTCTTGGCATATGAATTCTGATCCTTTTTTGAGTAGATCACGAAGCGGCGGCGAAGTTCCTGAGAACTTGAGGATGAATTTAGCATAATATTCCGCCAGTCCTAGGAATGACCTCACTTCATCCTTATTGGTAAGTTTGGGAGCTTTGATTGTTGCTCACAGCAAGTTCTGCTTGGGGCTTCTGCCTTGTGCCAATATTTTGTACCCCAAATATTCAACTTCCTGTGCTTTCAGTACACATTTCTCATACCTTAACTTCACTCCAGCTTCTTGCAGCTTGGTAAGGACCTTCTTCAAAGTGGCATCATGTGTTTGCTCGTCCGCAGCGTACACTAGGATATCATCCTGGAAATACGACACATTCTTTACGTCCCGCAGTAGTACGTCCATCATGCGTTGAAACGCTGAGGCTGCAGATCATAGGCCGAACGGCATCTTAGTAAACTGATAGGTGCCAAACTGGGTGATGAATGCGGTCAATGGCTTGGAGTCTTTGTGTAACTGTATTTGATGGAACGCGTCCCTCATGTTTAACTTGGAGAACACTCTGGCTTCCTTCATCATGAGGATTAACTTGTTGATGCTTGGCAGGGGATAGCTGGCTGCAATTACTTCTAGGTTTAGAATGCGGAGATCAATGCATACCCTTAGATCTTGTGAATTTTGTTTTTTTTATAAGCACGAGCGGGCTCAGCCACTCTGATGCTTCAATTTCTTCGATGGTGCCTTCTTTCACCATTTTGTCAAGTTGGTTTCTGAGCGTGTCTCTAGTGGTCGCAGGTACTGGACTTACTCTGTGTTTGCGGGGGACTGCGTTGGCTTTGAGTAGTATTTTGTGGACAAAGCCTTTGATGTGTCCAGGCCCTTCCGAAAACAGTTTTGGATAATCTTCTCTGACTCCCGGCGCTCCTCTTGAACTGACTGACAACACCTGGTCCTCTGTGCTGGGGTCAAGCTTGATTTGCAGTTTAGCCTGATCGTCCCAACCTAACACTGCTGGGCCTTCTTGCCTAAAGTATATTCTTGTGGTGGTCTCTCTCCCTTCAAACTCCACTTTTCCTTTGATATAGCCCAGTAGGTCAATGGATGCACAACCGAACACTGTGGACTTGTGCCGGCTGCTGATAATTTTGGCTGTCTCTGTGCCCATCATCTCTTTGTATGTGCGCAGGTGTAATATAGTTAAGTCTGAGCCTGAGTCCGCCATGACTCTCGTTTTCAATCCATTTATTTTGATGGTGCAGTGAGGCATTTCCCTCCTGGCACGTGGGCTGTTCACCATTATGACAGTAGGCCTCCCCTTTTCGTCGGAGGAGGATTCCCTCTCTGTGTTGGGTTCGGCATTGACGCTGGTGACTTGTTTGTTCCGCCATCTGCACACAATTGAAAAATGTCCTATCTTTTTGCACACCGAGCATTCTTTGTCCATTGCTGGGCATTCTTTGTCGAAGGCTAAGTGTTTGGTGCTGGTGCATCTGTGACATTTTAACGGTTCTTTCCTTCCCTTCTCTCGTGTCGAAGACTGGTTTCTCCTTCTTTGGGCGGAAGCCTATTGCTTGTACTTCCCCAGGGCTGTGTCCGCTTGCGTATTCTTTCCTCCTTCCCGCGGTCTCTTCCACTACTCTCGCGATTTTGACGGCTTTTTCTATCTGCAATTCTTTTTCTAGAAAGAATTTGTCTTGCACCTTCCTGCTGTTGGTGTGTAACACTAGCATGTCACAGATCAATCCTTCCGCGTTGTTTCAAAGTTGCACAGTGCGGCTAATTTGCGTAGTTTGGTTACCTAGTTGTCCACTGGTTCGGACGCTTCCTGTTTGCGGCTGTAAAACCTTATCCTGTGTAGAACGTTATTCACCTTACTGGCAAATCTTTTGACTATTCTTCTGACCGCCTCCTTAAAAACGTTGTCATTGGCCCAGCCACTGGTTCAGGCGTGAGACTTTCAAACACCCTTTGGCCTTCGACGCCCAGGGCATTCAGTAGCATAGCTCTGCGTCTCACTGCCATGTTGCCTGCGCCACCCAAAGCCTCTAGGGACGTGGTGAATAAGGGTTGCCATTGTGGCCATGGGATGGCAGGCCTACCTGGTGTTTGAAGAAATGGCGGTGGTGGTGTTGCTCCTTGCATGGTGCCGCGTGAGTCCAAGTCTTGATCCTCATCGCCAATTATGTTGTATAATAATGCACAGCAGACTGGGGATTTACAGATGGAAATTCTTTATTCTCTTTTCATCATCAGCTTTCTTGATGCAATAATAAATCTGCATCTAAACTGTGGCCAACAGGCCCTGCAAAAAAGCTCTCTGCAATATAAGTCTTGAGGTCCAAAACATGAGTGATGATCAGTCTATAGAGGAGCACTGATTCTGCTCCATGCCCTCTGCTCCAGCTTATCCAATTCGCGCACAGGAGCTGCCACTTCCGCCTCCACGTGAGATCTCATGAAACTGGAAGTCCTGCAATATCTCTACAATATGTTATTGAATAAGCGATGAACATGGCAGCGAACACGACACCATTTTGCTATTGTCCAAAAGATAGACACTTGACAAATGACAGCATTTTCACACAGATAAAAAGCCTCTTATCCAGTCTCCTGCTAACAGCGCCTCAGCACAGTGATGCACCAGGCGAATGAGTCTAAATGCGTGTTCACAAGTTGGAATGATACCTGTAGTGATAGGTATAATTTCCAACTTGTTCACACGTGACCCAGTCCATCCCCAGACCACAGGCTGAGCTTGGGCTGCAGCAACAGAGATTCTGCAGCTCCATGAAGGAACACACACGACGGCGGCCAGTCACAGGCCCTTTCGCCAGCCTAATGTGTGTGCACGTAAACGTTAGATTTGAAGGAAAAAGAAAAACATAAAAACATTTTTTATCTTTTTCCTCCAAATCAAAATGTACCCACCTGACACTTAATTTGGACTCTTCTCGTTGTTTTGTTTTAACAGGGGAGCATCAAGTCAGGCTGAGGCCCGTGCGGCTGGTAGGGCAGGCACAGTGATTGAAAGAGTAGTCCAGATCCATCATCCAACCTCAGCCTATGAGAGGCAGGCAGTGTGTGGGGTGAAGTCCACGGGTGCATAAACCAATCGCCCCACTCACACCCATTCCCAGCAATATTAAACATCTCCAGACCCACTCACACAACTGAACTGTGCATGTGTGGTGGGGGCTGTTCACAAAAAGAAAGCCCCTGTTCCCACACATGCACAATTCATAAATGCACCAACACAAGGCTAATGAATGAGAGGGCCCTCCCTAAGCCACTCCCTCAATCTGATTATGGTCTGACTCCATGGGAAAGGGGTCTGGTGGGTGTTGTTCCACCCGCCAGGGTCAGACCAGGAGGGTGGAACGACACCCGCCAGCAGATCCATAGTTTGCCGTTGTTTCTGCACCGGAAAACTTGTAATGAGGGCCAATATCACCCAACCTGTGTTAGTACTCATTTATCAACCTCAGCAGGATGAAAGCCTGCGTTGACCTTGCCGGGAGTCGAATCTGCAAATCACACACACATTGCATCAAGGAGCACTCAACCCACGGAGCTATCTTAATGCTATAGCTATCAGAAAACCAGCCACTCCATAAACAAGGAGCCACATGCTGCTGGCCACAGTCCTTGAGCCTCAATTTAAAAAAAAACAAAAAAGTGAAAAGAAATGTTTTTCAGGGGTAGCAAGGGAGACCTCAGGGGTCGTGGGTGCGACCCCTGGTGAGCACTAAATGACATCCATGCTACAATCTGATGGGCATTCTATCAAAAAAGATTGGGCCGTCAGCAAAGACTAACCATTGGAGTCTCTATTAGCCCAGCTTGACAGGTATTATTTTTCAACATTTCCAAATCTTGTTCATATCACACATTTAGCTGTCGAACAGGGTGGCGGCCATATTGCACCCCAGCTTAACTCCCGTATATGTTCGAATTGGACTGGATAAGGATCCTTCCTGATTGATGTGAATTCGATATGAAGTCTCCTGATGTGACATGGACACCAACTGAACCAAATTTACATGAAAGCCATATCTCAATAATTTTCCCACAGAATCGTTCTTATGACAGTCAAACACTGAAGTCATGTCCAGTGATGCTATTCAAATTGGACCTGTTGAACCATGCTTATCCGTGTCTATGGTTGCATTAAGTTGCATTAAGTGATGTCCCCATCTTTTTATGAAATCCCACTTGAAAGCGTAATATAATAGCAGAGTGTCGAATGATACTCTCCAAGTCTTTTAGAATTAGAATAGAGAAGATCTTTCAAGAAGCATTGCTAAGCGCTATCAGCCTATAATTAGAGGCATCAAGAGGGTTGCCTTTTTTGAAAGTAGGCACTATGACGGCCTGAGACCATATACTATGAATACAATTAGTGCAGCATATTGTGCAAAATTGAATTTCCTCAGATGTCTCCAGTAAGTTAATAACAAGATCTTTAATGTCTTTGTTCATATGCATCTCTTTGTGCTCGCTCTGGTTACTCTCTTGGTAAGATCGATTTGTGGATTTGGATCTACTAGATCTCCTACCCCCTCCTTCCTCTCCTCCTCTTGCTTGAGTTATGGTAACTGAAAAATGTCTTACTTGACTGGAATGTTTCTATTCAATCATTTGTAGCATTTCATTTGATTAATAAATCCCTTAGTTGTCTGAGGTTCTGTTTTTAGTTGTTATCGGTGGTACTGCTTCCTCTGTCTGGGTCTCAGTCGACCCAGACAGAGCTGCCAGGTGATGAGGCTGGCATGCTTTCCTTTGAAAGTGAGCGAGTTGGTTGATTACATTTATCCTGAAAGGTGTACACACGATCCTTGTGATAGGCTTTGTCTTGATAGTCTTTCAAGATATACATCGTCTGATAATTTTTGCTCATGGTGGTCTCCAGGGCATTCATCTCCAAAATGTCCTTCTTCACAGTTTTAAGTCGCCTGCTTGTGTGTATGTTCCTGTTTTGGGGATAGCAGGCAGATGGAACAGATAACAAGGGGATGGTGGTAGCTTCAGGGGGCAGCGCTGCCGGTTTGAGGAGGGCAGGGGCCAGGGAAAAGAGGGTGATTATGCTTGGGGGCAGGGACAATGCCGCTACAGCATAGTAAAAGGAAGTGCTCCCACCCATTCAAGCCAATGAAGTGGCTGGGGCGGGACAAGAAGTCAGGTGGCCCGGACGGGAAGTCAAGGACCTGGCCCCTGTAAGCACTTTAAAAAAAGAATTCTATGTTGCAGGGGAGCAGGTGGGTCTCATTGCCATCCCCTGCTTTGGGCAGGCACTGACCCGAGAAGAGGGTCAGGCCAGAGCCCCAGTTTAGGCACAGGCTGACCCGAGCCCTACTGGGCTCGCCCAGCTCTACTTAAGAACTACTGTGAGAATGTGGTTTCTCCTGTTCCCTCTACCATTCCAATCACATAGTGCCATGAATGTACTAACACACCATACCAATTTCAATTGCCCGAAAATGTATGCATACGAATGCAGGTGCTAGCAATTAAATGCTTTAAAATTTGTAATTGCTGGGCCTTTGTTAACTGTGCAGTCACAGGCACCATTTATTGTCTGTGTCCTGTCCTGTCCTGCCACAGTTCTCTAGGTCAGCCAGGTCAAGTCAACATAACCCAAAACTTCGGGGGGGGGGGGAGGCTAACCCGAATCTGACTAATGATACCACTTTTCAGCCGTGGTTTCTAAACTCAGTCTGAGAATATGTCTAGTCTATCAGGGGTCTCAATCATAAAGGTGAAACAGTCACAGCGCAAATGGTGCACAGTCATCGCTTGTTAAATTAGTTTGGGCCAAAGGGCCAGGCTATACTCTCCAAGAGAGGTGTGCACCAGCAAGGAAGCATCAAAACAACAAGATTACTGTGGTACCAGAATAAAAGGACTGGCCAATCCGGTTGCTTTAAAAAAATAAGATTTCTATTGCACTATAAGGACAAATTATTACAATCACTAGAACCTTACCCCTTTAATGGAATAGACAGATGATGCAGATGTGTGGGTGAAAATGGCATTCTAGCTATGAAGAACAGGGATATGCAGGCAAATATTCCTTGTAGCAAGTTCAGATGGAAGAATATGTCTTTTAGGATATAAAGCAGGGCCTCAAAATTTCATAGGGCCCATAAACCAAGGCCCGTGGACAGATCCACTGCTTCATATCGTATATCTTCTTTCAGGGGCTCAACAGCGTTAAGCCAGGCTACTGAGTACTTACCAGTGAGTAGAGTTCTATTCGAGTCAGTTAAGCTGGTTTGGCTGGATATAGCAATGCAGGCAACACGACTAGCAGCAATGACTTGATGCTGTAAGAAGCTTGGAGCATGTGGGGAAGTGCTGATCAACATAGATCAAAGGCACAACAGTGGTTCAATGAATGAACTCAGTGAATTAACTACAGTGTCATGCTGGCTTGGCTGGGTCCAACAATACGATGCAGCTCATCAGCGGCAATGGTTCGAAGAAGCTGGGGCATGGGCAGCCGAGGTCAAGTCAGCAGGCTTTGAAGTCCTTGAAGCGGTTCGAAACATATAGTGGCAAAATCAACTCCAGGGGATCCCAGCAGCAGCTCGAAGCATCTTAAAGGCTCTTGAACTGGTTCAGTGATTCAGGCAAAGGCAGATTGCCTTGGAGGCAGGGTGCCCTATAGAGGGTCCCTCCTGAGGAAAGGGTGAGTCATTCTTCTTCCCAGCAAGGACCGTTGCCAGGGTCACTTGCAGGTTTTGTCAATTTAAGTCGGTAATGGAGGGCCTTTCTCTCCCCTTGGAGAGCCTTACCTTCAAGCCAATGGCTGGGGACTTTGGGCAGTGTTTACCTAACAACAGAGGCCCACCGCCACTTGGGAGCGACAGAGAGGGTGTTGGAACCCCTGGGGCTCAACTTTGGGAGTCTGAACCAGGCAATAATCCACTGGGATCAATGATATGACCGACGTTCCGGCAGAGGGAGAAGATGCGCCCGCATTACCAAGATGGTGCACACGGACCAGCGCGACAGCTACAGAGCTGCAAGGGCCAACAAGAGGTCTGAGAGACCAGAAAGGGTTGTCCGCAGCCTGATACATGAGGTGGAGGTGACACAGCAAATGAAAGGAGACGCTAAGGGCTGTGAGTGATGTGACCCTCTTAATGTCTTCGAAAAGTCAGGACCAGCCCGTAGAGCGCATCCAGCGCCGTTAATGCTAATAACAATTTGGCCCATGAGCACTAGAAAGCAGTGGATTCCCCTCTTACTGCCCATTCTCACCACGGCCTTGGAAATATCGCATTGCGAAAGGTGCTGGCACCATAGATAACTGCGAGTAGAATGAAGAGACTACCTGAATAAGAGACAGACTAAAACACTTTCCAGATGTCTGTGAGGGGCATGCCTGCTTACAGCGACAAACAATTGGGAGGAGTATTGAGGGGGTACCATTGTTGAGCAATTATCTTGGACCCTGCCCTAGTGCATTTCGCCAGGTTTACAGGATTAACATTCGGTGGAGGGTCAAAAGCAGTATGGCGAAACAGGCAAAGCCCACCAAATCCAACCATATCGCTGCACTTCTTCATGGGCAAGATAAAGACAAATATATTGGTGATATAATTCACTCCCCAGCACACTTGGACATAGACACGGGACAGCTAGATACCAAGAACGATCTCCAGAACTTCTTGGGGACATTAAAAAGGAATTTTGGAACTGGATGGCAGAACTTACAGCGAAGGTGGAACATCTAGACGGTATTGAAATTTATTAAGTGCAACATTCTCCAAACAAATGGCATCTTGGTGCTACACTAAATTTAGGAGGGAGTCCCATCTGTACCACCTGGGTGGGAGCTCTACCTTGTGATGGGTAGTGAAAACTTTATATAAACAGGAGATAGAATACTCTTAATCAACAGTTATCAACATTAAACACATAACTGTTCTGAAAATAATCAAATCGTAATTTATTAAATCATAAAAGTACAAGTTATAAAACTTCGACAATTATAAAACACTGTATAATAAATACAAATCCTAAATAGTGACAAACACTGCCTTTTAGACTAGGCTTCGATCCTCTTTGATCGGAAATCGGTAATGCTAAAGAGGCTCAAATTAGCATCTCTTAAACACATTCATCAACAGTTTGACATATAACTGTTCTTAATGGTAAAAAAGACATGAACCATTGTCATATGCTCAACATGTTTCAGTCCTCTGTGAGTTGTTAAAGGGACCTTCGTCAGGAATAGTGTCACTGATAATTCTATTAAAACAATTACAAGATTTACGAATAATGTAAATGGCTGCAGCGTATCTACAGTTGCTTGTAAAACAGTGTGGCTGTAAATTACTTCATACAGTAACCGTTGTAACTGTTGAAAAACAACAAAGAGAGAAAAAGAAAGAGAAAATCAGCTTTGAATGCTAAATGAGGTCTCTTATAGACATTTATTAGTCTAGAGCGGGCCTAGCGGTCAAGTACCTGGTCTTCTCTGTGGAGTATTTTGCAGAAGTAGTCTTGAATATAGCAAGAAATGTCTTCTAGTATGGTAGAATTCACTCTAATTGTAGAGATACTTCACCTGTAAAGCAAATATTATGCTAATCAAATCCTGAGTATTTTGGACTCAAGTAGAGCCGACAGGGGGAAAACATATGCACATCTATCCAAATTTACTTAATTAAAATTTATGTAAAAGAATATAAAAAAAAGTATATCAATCTATGGCGCTGAAGAACAGGAAAAACAGGAAATGTCTATACCTGTAGCGGGTAAGTAGGAGTCTGAAATCTCCTTCTTAGTTGGCTCTATGTTAGTTCGAAGACAGAAACTTCTGAGCGTCTGTCTTGATCGATAATATTAGTTTTCAAATCAACCGCCTGCATCAGGGTTGAAAGAAGGGTACGTTATCCTAAGTTAGCAGAACGCTAGATATAGAGGCTCAGGGAAAATTATGTAATACATGAAAGCGCAGAAGGTCTCTTACCTAGCGGGTGTAGATCACTCTGCTGCCAAACAATTTGCATTCAGTATCTTACTGAATTATGGCCGCCATCTTGTGGGGACTATATATAGGCACCTAAGTCCTATTTTAGTGTCTATCTTCACTCGAAACTCTCTAACTGTTACCTTGAAAATAGTATGTTCTATGTCTTTAAAAATGTAGTAAACTCTATACCTGTTGCGAAACGGAGCCTTACAATTAAGAATTTATATGGCACTGCCACAAAAGAAATCAAACTCCTATTGAAAAGAAATATGAAATGGACAAACTGGTACTAGTTTGGAAATAACCAGTTAAAGCTATATAAGAATAACTAGGTCACAATATTTAATTCTGAAGACTATTGAGTCCCAAGAAGTGGATACTCTTCTTGAAAGATCCTCATTATGGTTATACTTTATGCCATATGCCATTTGACAAAATATTCTTCGAGCGAATAATCAAGGCAACCGATCGAATAATTTTTTACAACAAGGCCCCACAAGGGGCCAATGGAACAGCGACCAACGTCAACTAAGGAGCGGGACTCGCTCGTAGTTAACATTTCTCAATACAAACCCACCGTTATTGAGGAACAAGTCCTGAACAAAGGTCTGGGATACGTGATCAGCAAACAACATGACCCTTTTCAATTTCGTGCCGATTTCAATAACCTGATGCACAAAATACATTTAAAGGAATTTTTCGCCGATCCTACTAATGAATTTAATTCCATGCAAATGACCAATCATTCAGGTCTTAAAAATCCATCGACGTTTTGCCCACCGCAGTCTACTTTCTCTCCCGAATCGAGGATCTTTGAAAAAAGAGTCCTACAAGAAATTGATAAACTAGAAATGAAGAATTGTCAGCTTTTCCATAATTTAAGTGTTAAAGAAACTGATGCTCTAAGTGCCCTTTCGAAAAACGAAAAAATCATTATTAAAAGAGCCGATAAAGGCGGAAGTATAGTGATTCAAGATAAAAACGACTATATAGATGAGTGTCTCACTCAACTTAACAATACTAAATACTATAAAAAACTAACGGAAAACCCAAGTAAGAAACTCTTGGAAATTATAGAATCTAAAGTGAACAAAGCCAAAGAAAGGAATTGGATAAGTAGACAAGAAAGCGACTTCCTGATTAATAAAGAGGCCAGTACAGCCACTTTTCACTGCCTACCCAAGGTGCATAAAGCTCTCTTGAAACCACCGGGACGACCCATAGTAGCAGGGATTAATTCAATTTTAGAACCCTTGTCTAAATATGTTCATCACTACCTCAAGATATACGCATCCCAAATGAAATCGTATCTTAAAGACACCAATGACGTAATTAAAAAATTTGAGCTACAGCCATATGATAATTCTTCCCAATATTTGATCACGCTAGATATAGTTTCACTATATACTAATATTCCTCAGAGAGCCACGCTTGAGACCATCGAAGAAATACTTCTGGCCCGGACTGATAATGATCCAGTCCCGACGTCCTTCATACTCTGGTGCTTTGAAATGGGACTAACTCAAAATTTCTTTGAATTCCAAGGAATTTATTACCAACAAATAGAGGGAACTGCAATGGGAGCAACTATGGCTCCCAGTGTAGCAAACCTCTACGTGGAATTCTTTGAGAAGGCCTTTATTTACACCATGCACCCTTACGTTGCGAACCTCATCTCAGGGCACGTTACATAGACGTTATTATCGTCATATGGAAAGGCACAGCGCAAGAAGCAAATGAATTCCTCGACTGGCTGAATCAACGCAATAGACACTTACAGTTTACTATGACTATAGACAATAATAGTATGAATTTCCTAGATCTAACTATTTTTCATCAGGAAGGAGTTCTACTAGTAAAACCATTCCATAAAAGTACGGACAGAAATTCACTTCTTCATTATAATAGCCACCATGTCAAACATCCGAAAGATAATCTTCCGTGCGGCCAGTTTTTAAGGCTGAAACGGAATAGTAGTCAGAAGGAAGCATACGAGATGGAAGCAAAGATACTCTCTAGTAAACTTAAAGACAGAGACTACCCTAAGAAGTTAATACGAAAAGCAGCCAAACGAGCATTTAATAATAACCGAGAATCACTTTTGGAAGATAAAGTGAAAAAACCTCCAGAAGATCGAATTGTTAGTGTGAACACTTTTACCAACTTGAGCCTAACTATCACTAATATAGTTAGGAAACAGTGGAAAATATTTGATAAGGCTACGGTGCAAATTCCTTGCCCACTTTTTGCCTACAGGAAGTCTACCACTATCGGGAACCATATCAGCAGTGGCAAACTTAAAACAACCCAGAAACTAAATACCACACTTACAGAAAACTGGGGACTAAGTCCAGTTAAAGGACACTATCCCTGTGGACATTGTAGTGTATGTAAATACACCAAGAAGTCCAAAGAAATCTATATAGGTTTGGAAAAGAAATGGCAACAAACACATTTTTCAAATTGCAACACGGAATTTGTGATTTACATGATTAGCTGCCCATGTGGAAAAAGATACATAGGCAAGACCAATAGAAAAATTAAAACTAGAATTATTGAACATCGCAGCTGTATCAACAATAAAGTCCAAACTGCACCTATGGTTAAGCATTGTATGGACAGCCAACATACTGCAGAAGACATCATATGGACTGTCCTGTTTACTGTGATGGGTTCAGATATTGCAAAAA
This sequence comes from Ambystoma mexicanum, assembly GCF_040938575.1. NCBI lineage: Eukaryota > Metazoa > Chordata > Amphibia > Caudata > Ambystomatidae > Ambystoma > Ambystoma mexicanum. Next base: position 1,079,899,062 of record NC_090922.1, read on the forward strand.
AGAAAAAAACCTTAATTGAGAAAGAACAGAGATTTATATTCCTCACTAAAAGTGACCAACTGGGGCTCAATGAGGCTGTCGAATGGCATAAAGTATAACCATAATGAGGATCTTTCAAGAAGAGTATCCACTTCTTGGGACTCAATAGTCTTCAGAATTAAATATTGTGACCTAGTTATTCTTGTATAGCTTTAACTGGTTATTTCCAAACTAGTTCCAGTTTGTCCATTTCATATTTCTATTCAATAGGAGTTTGATTTCTTTTGCGGCAGTGCCATATAAATTCTTAATTGTAAGGCTCCGTTTCGCAACAGGTATAGAGTTTACTACATTTTTAAAGACATAGAACATACTATTTTCAAGGTAACAGTTAGAGAGTTTCGAGTGAAGATAGACACTAAAATAGGACTTAGGTGCCTATATATAGTCCCCACAAGATGGCGGCCACGATTCAGTAAGCTACTGAATGCGAACTGCTCAGCGGTGAGATGGTAGTGCTCCTAATAACGGACTTCGCATCCAGGATTACAACACGAGAGGTAAGTAAGCCTACTCGGACTTAATAAGACTTACCGATGACCTGTATATACGTGGTCACATTGATCATCCAGACCGAGCGACCTCTACATCTTTAGTCGTGATATTAAAACCTGTTCCACTTTGTTTTGTATTTAGACCAGAACGAGCACGGACGTTAAGAAACAGAAGGCTGTTTTCTGATAGCCGGCCCGTTTTGTATCTCTGAATTACAGAGTGATCTACACCCGCTAGGTAAGAGACCTTCTGCGCTTTCATGTATTATATAATTTTCCCTGAGCCTCTATATCTAGCGTTCTGCTAACTTAGCATAACATACCCTTCTTTCAGCCCTGATATAGGCGGTTGATTTGAAAACTGATATTATCGATCAAGACAGACGCTCAGAAGTTTCCGTCTTCGAACTAAAATAGAGCCAACTAAGAATGAGATTTGAGACTCCTACTTACCCTTTACAGGTATAGACATTTCCTGTTTTTCCTGTTCTTCAGCGCCATAGATTGATATACTTTTTTTATATTCTTTTACATACATTTTAATTAAGTAAATTTGGATAGACGTGCATATGTGTTCCCCCTGTCAGCCCTACTTGAGTCCAAAATACTCAGGATTTGATTAGCATAATATTTGCTTTACAGGTGAAGTATCTCTACAATTAGAGGGAATTCCACCATACCAGAAGACATTCCTTGCTATATTCAAGACTACTTCTGCAAAATACTCCACAGAGCAGACCAGGTACTTGACCGCTAGGCCCGCTCTAGACTAATAAATGTCCATAAGAGACCTCATTTAGCATTCAAAGCTGATTTTCTCTTTATTTTTCTCTCTTTGTTGTTTTTCAACAGTTACAATGGTTACAGTATGAAGAAATTTACAGCCACACTGTTTTACAAGCAACTGTAGATACGCTGCAGCCATTTACATTATTAGTAAATCTTTTAATTGTTTTAATAGAATTATCAGTGACACTACTCCTGACGAAGGTCCCTTTAACAACTCACAGAGGACTGAAACATGTTGAGCATATGACAATGGTTTATGTCTTTTTTACCAGTAAGAACAGTTATATGTCAAACTATTGATGAATGTATTTAAGAGATGCTAATTTGAGCCTCTTTAGCCTTACCGATTTCCGATCAATGAGGATCGAAGCCTAGTCTAAAAGGCAGTGTTTGTCACTATTTAGGACTTGTATTTATTATACAGTGTTTTATAATTGTCAAAGTTTTATAACTTGTACTTTTACGATTTAATAAATTACGATTTGATTATTTTCAGAACAGTTATGTGTTTAATGTTGATAACTGTTGATTAAGAGTATTCTATTTGTTTAGATAAAATCTTGGTGCTACACCATAAATCAAGGGTGCATGAAGAAAAAATGAATTTAGAAAAGGAAGTGTCTTCAGGGTGCGACAGAAACTAAGATGGTTCACAGTAGGATGAAGTGCTATAAGTAGAGCGTTCCACTACTTAGCCACAGTCGCATAGAAGGCCTGGCTCCCAATGTGTTATCATCAAGAGCATGGAACTTGAATAGTAAGAGAAGCTTGAGAACATAGGGACCATGACGGAACATTGGGGCAAAACCTAAGATGAAGGTACCTGGCCCCAGTCTTAAAGAAAGCCCAGTGCAAAATGCACATAGACTTAAACTGGATTTGCTTATCAACCGATAGTCAGTGCAGTTTGTGCATGATAGGGTGAGATATGTGCCCTCCAAGAGGCATGTGCCAAAGCTCTAACTGCTTTGCTGTAGCAGCTGTAGTCGACGTACCAAGTAGGTCGGCTAGGCAAGGTAGAGTGAATTACAACAATCTACCCCACACATGACTAACAAATTAATAACCGGAGCATGAAACTGAGATGGAATGAGGTGTAAGATCTTACAAAGCAGCCTCAATTTAAGGTGTCCACTCTGTCATACAGAGGCATTCTGATCTCTCAGAGAAAGTGAGGAGAGGAGTTTCATACCAAGGTCCTTTACTGCTGGGACAGGAACAGGGGGCTGGCTAAGAGCGCCTGTCCAGAAATCAGTATTCCAAAAATAGGAAATAGAAATAAAACAGGAAGAGGGTAAGCCTGTCACCAGGAAGCGGATACACCAAACAAAGGCTGAATGTACACATTAAAGAGAATGGGGGACAGAGTAGAGCCTTCAAGGACTCTCCAAAAGGCAAAAAAAGAGTGAAAAGGAGGGAGCAAAAGAGATTGGGGACGATCAGTCTCCAAAGATTTGAACCAAAGAAGCACCTGACTGGATAGACCTGAACCAGCCAGGTAGACTAACAGGGTTGTTAAGGATTTCAATCAGGCCACAGGCACACTGTGGTCTCGGCCTAGTATGTAGCGCCTACCTGAGGTGCTTTTCTCCTTATTTATGTGGATTCAATTTTGGGATGGTACACCACTCATATCACACCCCCTTTTCAAATACCCCAGGTCATAATGGACCATGAACCAGGCTGGTTGGTCAAATGCAATATTTATTTATTTATTTAAAATTCTAAAGAAATCACACACTTTTAATATAGGGCAGCAATCACCAATGGAGTGATAGTTACAAAGGAGAATGTGAGCAATGCACTGGGTTTGACTTTTTAGTGGAACATATACACAGCACAGCAGAATAGAAGCACTTTTGATTTAGGACAGATAGCACCTAAGTTAGAATTTCACCCTGCAATGTTCCCTCAACCCACCAATACTCAATTCGGAGTGGATATAAAAGAAGCAGCAGGTACTCAGGAATAAGAAACTGAAAACTGAATCTGAATCTGACCTTCCCATCCCAAATCAGAGAAAACGGATTTTAAACCCCTTTCAATATGGTGAAATGACACTCGGAAATGGATGAATAAAATAAGGAATGTGTGCAAAAACTTTGAAACAAATACAGTTCTTCACTAAAGCAACAATGTAAAGGTACTAACAATCACAAGCAATGGATTAGCAAGAGCATACAGTTCGAAAAATGAGTGGAAGATGTAAAACAGTTTGCAACCAAAATGACACGTTGGAAACTTTTCAAATATTTCCGTTTTCCGTGTAAATTTACTAAACCAGTTTCTTTGAAAAACGGGTGAAATATTGTAAATTGCAATGCATTTATTTTGGTTGGGGGATAGCTATAGATCACAGGTACACTATTGAAGTGAAAGTAGGTCTCTAGCTGGTAGATTGAATGAGTTATGCAAGATCTAAGAAGGTGCACTTTGAGTAAATGAAGGCACAAAAAAGGAAAGGAAATCTGTTGTGAGAAGAATAGTTTTACTCTACACTAGAGTATTCAGGCTAGGCCACCAAAGAGGGACACAGTAAGCTCCAGGGTTGATTCGCGAGTTCAACCCCCTCGCCCCAGCATCCACCCTGGCGGAACCAGTCCGATCACTCAAAATAGGGTTAATAGCTTAGGATTTCACAAGACAAAATTACTAAAGAGATGGCGCTAGCAATAGAAATGAAGGGCAGGGTTGAACGAATGATTCTGACAATTTTACAAGTTATCAGGATAAGGGTAGGATGACTTAGAGAGTGGGATGAGGACAAAGACAATATAGGCTATGGGTTTAGATGGGATGGCAATTGATACTCACAGTCCACTTTTTAGTTTTTGGATTTTGGACAGTGAGCGAATCTGGTCTCTACACGTCAGGGTGCCTGTCAAACAGCTGGACAGTTCTGGTTACCGGGTAGCACTTCTGGACTGGCAATTCTGGTCACTGGATAATATAGGTCATCAGGGTAGCAGGATTGCAGCAGCATGCAGTGAGTGGCAGCAAGCCAGGCTGGATCAGGATGCCAAAGGTACCACAGTTTTCCCCTTGTAAATGGGAAATGTAGTGTTTTTTTTTTAATGGGGGCCTTGCTGGGAATGGGATCAACACTGCTTGGGTTTTGCAGTGGGCTCAGGAGTAGGATCAGCAATGCTTGGCCTTGTAGTTGGAGTCTGGATCTGGAAGATGACAGGAACGCAGCGCAGGAAACCAGGAAGAGTGTGTGTGTAGAGTCCTGTCAGGGACCCTTATTTATAGTGCAAAATGATATCATCAAAGTATAGGCTGGGCAGGGTTAACTAAGCACAACCCTAAACTACTTGGATTGGACATGCCAATCTCTGCATTGCTCTTAATGGGTTCGATTTCCAAGGGAATGATGTCAGATTTATGAGGTGAGTTTTACAATGTCCAACAACTCCCACATTTACTTTACTTAAAATCCCATTTTGCCAAAAACATACATTTACACCATTGAAATCTCTTCGCAAATTATATAAACAGGTTACATATTTTGTGCAGCACATATCCATCCAATCTTCCAGTCTGTGGGACCTTGTTTCGCCCTTCTGACACATTTTGGTAATTTTGAGCATGAAAGATGCGGCCTAAAATTCCCTAACTTTATACATAGCAATGTATATACAAAGATGGATGTTTGCAACAGTGATACTTTTCTGTTTATCTTCAATGCTTTGCCCTTTCTGCCCCCAAGGTGTCAGTGAGTTCTATCATGTCTCTAAAGAAAGCACACAAAAATCACTTTTAAACTGCAACATTTTTACAATTTTTCAAAGTCTTGCTGCACAGATAGGAGTCTTTACATTTTATTCCTGAAATGGTCTTTGTGAGCAAATGGCAGTCCTTTGTCTTGCCCTGGACCATTTAAACTGTCACCAACTGTCATTTCCTTCAAAGCAAGGTGGGGGTTTCTCAGCTAATTGAAGTTGTTGTTGCCCCTTCACACCTCAGGCTTCCTTCCCTGGGAGCTTCATTGTCAGGGTTCCAGCAGAGACGAAAGTCTGTTCAACTCTGTAATTATCAGGGGGCTGTCAGTATATGCTGAGAGAGAGCCCTCCTTTTGGTGCCACCCCTCCAAGCAGAAAACCTGTTTTTCAACTTGCAACTCCAGCCACCATTGTTTTAATCTTTAATTTCTGATTTTATATCCAGAATTAAAGCAAGCCGGTTGCATAAATAACCCATGTTATATAATCTCACCAGCAACAAACCCTTTCATATTGCCAAAGACTGGCAGGCTTTCATTCACCAGTGTACTGTTCCAACACACAGGCATTTGTTTTTCTTTAGTTTGCAAAAGCCCATTTTTTTACACGTGGTGCAGCTGGCCTTCCTTTTTAAATTAAACCTTTCATCTCCAGCAGATTCACACACTGTATGCAGCTATAGTTATTCTCTTGAAAAGCTGGAGGTGGTCTAAAGGACAGATACATTGAAGCAGGCATGGCTCAGCTAGTTAGAGTCTCTCTCTGAACAGCTGAGTTTGGGATACTTTTGCAAAGAAAATGACGGCATTTCCAGTGAGAGTAAAAGTAAAGTTCCTGGTTGATATATTTTATTGTTGATTTGACTGGGCTTGTCAATTCAGAATCATGCCTGGTTTTGCTGAGGCACAATGAAACACACAGGGCTTGGTAGGGCTTATTAATCACAGTGGCTTTAAGGAACAGAGGGAATTAGCTGTCATGATGCCTACCCCCGGGGACCCAGACCAAGTCCAGCAACCCCGGAAGCAGGCATCAAGTTATTCCAAGCAAGCCCAACAACCCCTGCTAGGGGCTATTTGGGTGCAATCCTGGCGTCTATGGCGCCAGGCTCATATAGAGAGTCAGTCCTGCCGCCATAGGCGCCAGGCTCATAGATTAAAACTTACCTGATGCAGACCATTTTGCAAGCTTACCTGATGCAGACCATGCTGCAAGAGCTCCAAGCCAAAAGAGGCTTGGAAGGGACTACTTTTTCCTAGGGACTATTTTTTACTCAGGTGGGGCTGGGGAGGAATACTTACCTGGGACTACTTTGGAGGCTATTTAAACCACACCCGAAGAGCAGAACACGCTTCGTGTTATTCTACATCCAGCAGCGTAACGCGCACCGTGCCTGCAAGTCTGCATCCAGTCTTCTGCCACGCCCGCCTCGAGTCTGGAGCTCCTAGAAAAAGGGAGAAAGAAGGAGAAAAGGTTAGAACAAGAGCAATACCTTTGATCCTTACCTGAATTCCCGATCCCTCGCGCCTTCGAGCTGGAAGAAAAAAGTTATTTTATACGCTTCGCCTCGCCTGCTGCAACGCCACGCTGAACTCACCGGCCTTCGCAGCATCTTCACATTCCACCGCATCCTTCTGCATGTTCCCGCCGCATCCGGCACCTAAGGGGAAGACAAGAACAGCAAGGTGAGCCAAGGGAATACACAGAGGCAATATTAGTTACCCCCCATAGACTTACCTGATTTTACCACCGGGGGTACTATTCCTCTTCACGGGTCGGCGCAGCTTCCACTGCATCCTCGCCAAACCCCGGGCCCTAAGGGGAAACAAAAGGACAGCAAGGTGAAACAAAGGGACAAACAAGGGGAAACCTCCTCACCACAATAGACTTACCTGATTTTACCGCCAGAGGCATTATTCCCCGAGACTTCATACTTTCTCTCAGCGCCTGAATAAGGGAGAAAGCAACAGGTTACATATTGACATTGTTTTATCGAACTGTGTTGGATAATACAAATCCTTACCTGAATATTACCGGTTGCCACGAGGAACTCTTCGCTAGGGTCAAGCTGCAACCTGCAAGGAATCGGACAAGAGTGAAAGTCAAACATTTGAACTCTTACGAACTACATACTTACGGCGTCTTGCCGGGTATCTCAGAGTCAATATTGTCCTGGAACTCACCTATTCCATCGAGCCAGTGAAGCAACTCGTTATCTACGCGCCCCTGCGCTCAATGCAGGATGGAGAGCTCATCTTTCCAAACCATCAGGTGAAACTATAAGAGGAGACATCAAAGGTGATCAGTGGGGAGAACAGCGGGAGTGGGGGGGGGTTAATGCTCAACTCCATGGGTAGTTAATTCCCTTTCTCCATTTGCAGAAGAATATTCCTACGGGCCAAGCAAACGAAGCTAGGTGGGCCAGTCCAGTCCGTCATCTCGGCACTACGCGTCACATTGGTGGAGACCGCAGCTGTCCAGTTCAGATCGACGCCCCTGTGGGCGCCAGGTGAGCATAACAGCACGCGAAGACTACCCACAAATTCCCACCCGGGCATCATGGATACCTCAGAAACTGACCAATTGGCCCAATTTCTAGGGGAACTGAGTGCATTCCGCCCGTCAAGAAACCAATGCTCTTAGGAGAGAACTGATTTTGTCAAAGGAGCAAACTGATGACCTTGCTAGGCAACTACTGCAAAGCCGGGCTGGACAAGCACCCCTACCAGGTCCCGGGGGAAAGCCAGCTCCTGTGTCATCAAGTACCCCTGTGCAAATAAACCTACCAGGAAATATTCCATTAGCTCCACCCGAACGCTTTGCTGGAGATCCCAAAAGGTTTGCCGTGTTTATGAACCAATGCCGCTTGCACTTTTTATGCAGACCTGCAGCCTTCCCAAACGATCAAGCCAAGGTAGCCTTTGTATTGTCATATCTCAGCGGCAGTGCAGCTGATTGGTCAATTCCACTAGTTACTCAGGATGACCCAATTCTTCGGGATTTTCAGGGCTTACAAATAAGCATGGAAAGACTATTTGCCCGGCACTCCCAAGAGCAGGCCCGGGATAACGAACTTTTGTCCCTACGATAGGGTAACCAGGACCTTCTATCCTACATTGCAACCTTTAATAGGTTGATAGTGGAAACTGGATGGCCTGAGGTAAAACAAATCACGTTATTTCATTGAGGGCTTCGAGGAGAACTGAAGGATGTCTTGGCTCAAGTCGTGAACCCACCTCAAGACTGCGCTGAATATATAGACTTAGTGGTCCAGTTAGATCACAGACTTCAGAACAGAAAGGCTGATCGAGCCAAGTTTGAGAATCGGGTGTTGGTCAAAACCCACGCTAACCCCAAAGGAGCAGATGCTTCAGAACCCATGCAAATCGGAGGGGTTAAGGGACCCTTAAACCAGAAGGAAAGAGAAAAGAGATGGCAAATGCAATTGTGTCTATATTGTGGAACTTCTGGGCATTTTCTATGGGATTGCCCTGTAAAACCACCCAAGAAGGTGGTAGGAGCTGCTGATAAAAGCCATATGGAGTCAGACTCGGGAAACGACCACGCCCGACAAGCGTAGAGGTCCGCTTGCCGAGCTTGAAGAAGGATACTCAGACCTCGCATTTCATCATACCAATGGTCCTCGTAGATCCAAGGCAGCCTTCGTGTATGCATGCTGTAAGGGCATACATTGATAGCGGGGCCATAGGAAACTATGTGAACTACGAATTGGCTTCCAGGATGAATCTACCTCTCTGCTGAAAAACCACCTCAGATGTCATCACCACAGTCGATGGAACTGAAATTGCCTCTGGGCCTGTAACTCTTTCCACCGCAGAGATGACACTATTGGGTCAGGATGGGCACCGAGAGACTATTGTGTTTGATCTAATCAAAGCCCCAAAGTTCCAAATAATACTGGGGATGCCTTGGTTGGAAACATATAATCCTTGTATTGATTGGCGAGAGAAGAGAATAACCTTCCCGGATTGTGCACAAACCTGTTACCCAAAGAAAAATCTAAACGCAGGCCTGGCCACAGTAACCACAGCAGTCGTGCAACTACCTCCAGAAAACCAAGAATTCCAGGATGTCTTCCAAAAAGAACAGGCAAACACCTTACCACCTCACAGATCGTACGATTGTCAAATCGATCTCATACCCGGTGCACAACCCCCTTGTAGCAGGATCTACGCCCGTACGGAACCTGAGAACCTTCACCTACGACAATACTTAGACCAGTACCTTGCTAATGGCTTCATTCGCCCATCCAAGTCCCCTGCATCTTCAGCTTTGTTCTTTGTGCCTAAAAAGGAAGGTGACCTCAGAACGTGCATAGACTACCGCACATTGAACCAGATAACTGTTAAGAACTGATACCCATTGCTTCTGATCCCTGAACTACTAGACCAAGTGAAGGACGCTTGCATATACACTAAGTTAGATCTCCGGGGGGCATACCAGCTGGTACATGTAAAAGAGGGCGACGAATGGAAGACTGCTTTTCGCACTAAGTATGGGTTATTCCAGAGGCGTTGCTAGGGGGGGCTAAGGGGGCTATAGCCCCTGGTCTTTTGGTTGTAGCCCCGGATAGAATCTCAGGAGCTACAACCAAAAGACTAGCTAGCCCCCAGTCCCGACAGTTCCACCATTAGTGTAGCCCCGGGTCTTTTCCAGACCTAGCAACACCCCTGGGTTATTCGAATACCAGGTGATGCCTTTCAGGTTGTGCAATGCACCAGCAGCCTTCCAATACTTCATGAACGATGTCCTTTGTGAACTCATTGATGTTTGTGTTATAGTATATATCGATGATATTCTAGTATACTCCTCTTCAGAATCTGACCATGTGAAGCAGGTCCGAGCAGTCCTTGAGAAATTGCGCCAGCACAAACTATATGCAAAACTGGAAAAATGTGTTTTTCATGCCACAGAAGTTGAATTCCTTGGGTTTATCCTGACCCCAAGAAGAGTCCGAATGGACTCACGAAAGGTGGACGCAATCCTTAAGTGGCCATCATCAAGTTCAGTTAAAGGAGTACAAAGCATGCTCGGCTTTGCCAATTTCTATCGCAGATTCATCCCAGATTTTTCACATGTTGTACATCCCATCACAGCACTCTTGCGAAAAAATTTACGCTTTATGTGGACTGAAGAAGCTGAAAATGCCTTCCAAGAGCTAAAAGCGAAACTCACGTCTGCACATGTATTAAAGCACCCGCGCCCTGAACTTCCATACATAGTGGAAACTGATGCATCCAGTCTAGCCATGCGAGCTGTCCTGTCTCAAAAGGTCCCTGAAACTGGCCAGCTTCACCCAGTAGCATTTTGATCCAGAAAGTTCTCGGCACCCGAGTTAAACTATGCGGTTACCGACAAGGAGTTATTAGCCATTAATTCCGCCTTCAAGGCTTGGCGGCACTATCTTCTCGGTGCCAGGCATACCATTACTGTGATCACCGATCACCGGAACTTACAGTATTTAAAGACAGCCAAGGCCCTATCGTCACGCCAACTCCGATGGGCATTGTTCTTTGCCGAGTTCGATTTCGTGATAACCTATCGACCAGGTTGTAAGAATGGTAAAGCAGACGCCTTATCCCGAATAGGGATAGAAGAGGCAGAAGTGAACCCAGAACCAGTACCTATAATTTCCGAATAAAGGATTCTTGGCATGACTACTCTACAGACACTAGAGGACATTCAGGTAAAGATCTAGCAACTCTTTGATCCTACAGCCCTGCAGGACTGGGTAAAGAAAGGCCCGGACTACTCTGTCACCAATGACCTGCCTTATTACCAAGGGCGGCTATTTCTGCCACACAAGGAACTACAAGAGCTAGTCATTTCCCGTTATCATGACACCCTAATGGAGGGGCACCCAGGTATTGCAAAAACTGAAGCTAAAATTAAGAGACAATTCTGGTGGCCCACCTGGCGAAAGGATATTAAATCATTTGTGATGTCTTGTGGCATTTACGCCCAAAACAAAAGTCAAAAGAAAAAACCAGCTGGACTCTTACAACCTTTAGATATTCCACCTACACCATGGCACTCCTTATCGTTAGACTTTATTACTGATCTACCCCCATGCAATGGATTTAACACCATTCTAGTTATTGTGGATATTTTTTCCAAGATGGCCAACTTTATTCCTTTAAAGGGATTACCTTCAGCTTCAATCCTGGCCAAGGAGTTCCTCGAAAATATAGTTCGTATACACGGATTTCCATCTGTATTAGTCTCTGACCGGGGCAGTCAATTCGTTTCACATTTTTGGAAAAAATGTTGTCAATTGGCGCAAATCGATGTGAGGTTATCGACCAGTCACCATCCCCAAACCGATGGTCAAACAGAGAGGACCAACCAGACTCTCGAACAATACCTGCGTTGTATGTTACATCAGACTGAGAGTAATTGGAAAGACATTCTTTGGATCGCCTAATATGCATACAATATTTCAGTACATTCTGGAACTGGACAAAGCCCCTTTTATACCTTATATGGGCACCATCCTCGAACCCCAGACCTTGACTCACCCCAACACTTAGAAATGCCTGCAGTGGACCATCTGCACGCTACGATTACACAAGCCTTTAAGGCAGCAACTGCACATTTAAAACAGGCGAAAGAAAAATACAAGAAAGATGCTGATCGGCACAGAAGTGATACTCCACAATACCAGATAGGGGACCAAGTATGGTTAGCCACAAAACATATACCTCTAAAGGGAACACGGACCTTTAACCTTTAACCCCAGATATTTGGGACCTTACTCTGTTAAGGCCATTATCAACCCGGTGGCTGTCAAGTTGGACTTACATGCTAATATGCGAATTCACCCCGTCTTTCATGTGTCACTTTTGAAGCCAGTGCAACCAAGGACAAGACTAACCAAGCCACCAGACCCCATCCTTGTAGACGGGGAACCCGAATTTGAAGTTAAGAACATCCTGGACTCCAAGCTGATAAAGTCAAAACTTTTTTATTTAATGGACTGGAAAGGTTACGGACCACAGGAAAGGTCATGGGAACCTAGTGACCACGTTCATGCACCCCGATTGGTGAAAAAATTCCACCGAAATTTCCCAGACAAACTGAAACCACAGGGAAGAACGACTTTAGGAGGGGCCTTGGGGGGGAGTGATGTCATGATGCCTACTCCCGGGGACCCAGACCAAGTCCAGCAACCCTGGAAGCAGGCATCAAGTTATTCTAAGCAAGCCCGACAACCCCTGCTAGGGGCTATTTGGGTGCAGTCATGGCGTCTATGGCGCCAGGCTCATATGGAGAGTCAGTCCTGGCGCCATGGACGCCAGGCTCATAGATTAAAACGTACCTGATACAGACCATGCTGCAAACTTACCTGATGCAGACCATGCTGCAAGAGCTCCAAGCCGAAAGAGGCTTGGAAGGGACTACTTTACCTAGGGACCATTTAAACTGTCACCAACTGTCATTTCCTTCAAAGCAAGGTGGGGGTTTCTCAGCTAATTGAAGTTGTTGTTGCCCCTTCACACCTCAGGCTTCCTTCCCTGGGAGCTTCATTGTCAGGGTTCCAGCAGAGACGAAAGTCTGTTCAACTCTGTAATTATCAGGGGGCTGTCAGTATATGCTGAGAGAGAGCCCTCCTTTTGGTGCCACCCCTCCAAGCAGAAAACCTGTTTTTCAACTTGCAACTCCAGCCACCATTGTTTTAATCTTTAATTTCTGATTTTATATCCAGAATTAAAGCAAGCCGGTTGCATAAATAACCCATGTTATATAATCTCACCAGCAACAAACCCTTTCATATTGCCAAAGACTGGCAGGCTTTCATTCACCAGTGTACTGTTCCAACACACAGGCATTTGTTTTTCTTTAGTTTGCAAAAGCCCATTTTTTTACACGTGGTGCAGCTGGCCTTCCTTTTTAAATTAAACCTTTCATCTCCAGCAGATTCACACACTGTATGCAGCTATAGTTATTCTCTTGAAAAGCTGGAGATGGTCTAAAGGACAGATACATTGAAGCAGGCATGGCTCAGCTAGTTAGAGTCTCTCTCTGAACAGCTGAGTTTGGGATACTTTTGCAAAGAAAATGACGGCATTTCCAGTGAGAGTAAAAGTAAAGTTCCTGGTTGATATATTTTTTTGTTGATTTGACTGGGCTTGTCAATTCAGAATCATGCCTGGTTTTGCTGAGGCACAATGAAACACACAGGGCTTGGTAGGGCTTATTAATCACAGTGGCTTTAAGGAACAGAGGGAATTAGCTGTCATGATGCCTACCCCCGGGGACCCAGACCAAGTCCAGCAACCCCGGAAGCAGGCATCAAGTTATTCCAAGCAAGCCCAACAACCCCTGCTAGGGGCTATTTGGGTGCAATCCTGGCGTCTATGGCGCCAGGCTCATATAGAGAGTCAGTCCTGCCGCCATAGGCGCCAGGCTCATAGATTAAAACTTACCTGATGCAGACCATTTTGCAAGCTTACCTGATGCAGACCATGCTGCAAGAGCTCCAAGCCAAAAGAGGCTTGGAAGGGACTACTTTTTCCTAGGGACTATTTTTTACTCAGGTGGGGCTGGGGAGGAATACTTACCTGGGACTACTTTGGAGGCTATTTAAACCACGCCCGAAGAGCAGGACACGCTTCGCGTTATTCTGCATCCAGCAGCGTAACGTTCACCGTGCCTGCAAGTCTGCACCCAGCCTTCTGCCACCCCTGCCTCGAGTCTGGAGCTCCTAGAAAAAGGGAGAAAGAAGGAGAAAAGGTTAGAACAAGAGCAATACCTTTGATCCTTACCTGAATTCCCGATCCATCGCGCCTTCGAGCTGGAAGAAAGAAGTTATTTTATGTGCGTCGCCTCGCCTGCTGCAGCGCCGTACTCAACTCACCGGCCTTCGCAGCATCTTCACATTCCACCGCATCCTTCTGCATGTTCCCGCTGCACTCCGGCACCTAAGGGGAAGACAAGAAAAGCAAGGTGAGCCAAGGGAATACACAGAGGCAATATTAGTTACCCCCCATAGACTTACCTGATTTTACCACCGGGGGTACTATTCCTCTTCACGGGTCGGCGCAGCTTCCACTGCATCCTCGCCGAACCCCGGCCCCTAAGGGCAAACAAAAGGACAGCAAGGTGAAACAAAGGGACAAACAGGAAACCTCCTCACCACAATAGACTTAACTGATTTTACCGCCGGAGGCATTATTCCCCGAGACTTCATATTTCCTCTCAGCGCCTGAATAAGGGAGAAAGCAACAGGTTACATATTGACATTATTTTATCGAACTGTGTTGGATAATACAAATCCTTACCTGAATATTACCGGTTGCCACGAGGAACTCTTCGCTAGGGTCAAGCTGCAACCTGCAAGGAATCGGACAAGAGTGAAAGTCAGACATTTGAACTCTTACGAACTACATACTTACGGCGTCTTGCTGGGAATCTCAGAGTCAATATTGTTCTGGAACTCACCAATTCCTTCGAGCCAGTGAAGCAACTGGTTATCTACGTGCCCCTGCACTCAATGCAGGATGGAGAGCTCATCTTTCCAAACCATCAGGTGAGACTATAAGAGGGGACATTAAAGGTGATCAGTGGGGAGAACAGCGGGAGTGGGGGAGGTTAACGCTCAACTCCACGGGTGGTTAATTCCCTTTCTCCATTTGCAGATGAATATTCCTACGGGCCAAGCAAACGAAGCTAGGTGGGCCAGTCCAGTCCATCATCTCAGCACTACGCGTCACATTGGTGGAGACCGCAGCTCTCCAGTTCAGATCGACACCCCTGTGGGAGCCAGGTGAGCATAACATTAGTATCAAAGGCGCATTTTTTAGAAGTGAAAAAGGGCTTCTTTTCAATGGATATTTTGGTTTTTGCAGCAAAGCAATGATGCTTTTTCCACTTTCTTCCTTTTGTTTATGTGGGAACCCACTGGCAATCTCGTTTAATGTGCCCCCTGGTTCCATCCTGCCCGATGTGTGCTTGGCAGGACGGTGCAGCCATTTTTGTTGTTGTTGCAAAACGCAGTTTTGAGCCATGGTGCTCACAGGAGCCAGTGCAGCCCTTTTGTGGTTGTTTCTGTGCAATTGCAGCTTAATGATGTGGGGCAATGCCGTTGAGTGGGTCAATATATCCCACAGGGTGCAGTGGTTGACCATATCAAAGGCAGCATACAGATCTAATAATTTCAGTGCCCCCACTCTACACTGTTCCACCAGACATGCCAGGCCATCAACCACGGAAACTAACACACTTTCTGTGCCTCGGCCTGACTCAAAGGACTGAAAGAAATTAGTAGATTCCAGAAAAGAGGTAAGCAAACTAGAAATCGAAGATTCTAAGAGTTTCATAGGAAACGGAAGGAGTGAGATAGGACGAAAGTTAGATAGAACAGCAGGATCAGACACAGGTTTCTTTAACAGGGGAATGACCAAGGCATATTTCATTTCAGCCGGGATGATGCCTGTCAAACACAAGTCATTAACCACCTGTGCTACCAGAGAGGCGATAGCAGGCATCAACTTCGTAAGAATATTCAAAGGAATAAAATTGGAGGGTGATGCTGATTTCAGTTTGTCGCTGGCAACCAATATGTCTTTAGCCGAGAAAGAAGGAAAAGTGGCCCAAAGTGCCTTACAAGGATCGGGTAGAGATTCTGAGGCATATTTGCCAGTTTTCAGACTAGAACAGGTAATTTTTCTCACAAGTGTCCATAATTGTTTGATTAAAAAAACTCTGATAAGGAGTCAAAGAGCCTAAATGAGGGACTAATCACTGATATAGCGGAAGAAGGAGTGGACAGGGAGTGCACTAAGTCAAATAATACTTTTGGCTGATTGACTGCAGATTCTATCTTATCCTTAAAGAGGGATTGTTTAGCCATACCAATCTCCTTATGGTACATAGCTGTCGCGTGATAAAGTAGTGTATTGTCTGACAATACAAGGGCCTCCATTTGCATTCTGCTTGTCCGACATTTAAGTCTTAGAGACTAAAGGCCCACATTGAAACATGGCTCGGAAGGACGCTCTTTTGCCTGCACAGTTTCCATGGCGCCACATGGTCAGACTTACTGTTAAAGGCGAAAATCTAAGTAGACAAGGAACAGACTTCCACAGTCTCACAATAAAGTTTAATCCGGGGCGCTATATCAGATATTGAGGCAGAGTGCCATTTTCATTTCCAAATATCCAATCTGGCAGGAACGAGAGTTGGAGACAGCAACCGTGTATAAAAAGGAACAAAATGGTCAGACTAAAACACAGGAAACACTGTGATCAGTGTGTCTAAGGCATAAATCTGTTCACGTGTGTTGCCTAACTGATGGGCAGGCTCTCTGACAAATTGGGACAGACCTAAATCAAGCATATTAGTTATACAAAGGATGCTAATTTATCATTGGAACTATTGATAGCCAAGTTAAAGTCACCTACAACACTCAAATGAGAGTGTTTCTGCTGTAGTTCAACTAAATATTCCAGAAAAAGATTCCAGAAAGACGGTCATAAGCAGGGGGACGATCAATAGTGAGAACATGATATGTCAAGGAGGCAGTGATTACCACACAAGTTAAAAGTGCCTCCATATTAATGTCATTATCAAGGGGCACAGCTTCAATTGATAAAGAAGATTTAAAAATGTATGCGTTGCCGCTGCCAGGGTTGGGGGCAATACCATCACAGCAAACAATGTTATAACAGTTTGGGAGTGCTTGCGCCACTGCCGGGCCAGAGTTCTCACCCAGCCAGGTCTCTGTAATGCATTGCAAATCAGGTTTGTGATCATCCAGCAGATCATCACAGGCTAGATCGTGCGCAGATAAGGGGCACTAATTTAGCAGAAAACAATCAAGAGGTTCAGACAAAGGCTGGGCTACTACCTTCAATGCTTCAGAGATGTCAAAAACTGAACAGGAAACATAATATCTATGGGAGCAAGTGAGAGAAGTTTAGTACATGGCAGCCAACGTGGAGCCCGGGCACCATGATATAATTTCCTCATGGCCCGGCATGTGCACGGATGGGCACAGAGGGGCTTTCCAATTAGCGCACCAGGCATGTCCACTGCACCCGTCCGCTGCGCTGCCGGAGCTCCCGACACATATGAGGCTGAGTAGGAAACTCAGCTGACCTGTGAAGCGCTGGCAGCAGTGAAGAGTGAAAGGATACTGCCGTCAACTGGCAAGAATGGAGTAAAATAGAAGAGCGTCATAGTATCAATTGTAAAGCACACAATGAAAAAGGATATTTAGGGAAGGGGATCACACTGTAAATAATAAAATAATCTTTAAAAACAACACATTTTATCACAGAGCTAAAAGCCAAATGTCAACACTCTCAATCTCACTCTAGATGGGAGAGTAGTGGAGGCGGAACAGCGACTAGTTGTACTGGAGACCATACCAATGGAACAAGCATTGACCATCTCGAACCACACTCAGAGAGTCCTGGACCCGGAACGCACGCGAGAACACATGGAAGCAAAACAAGAGGACTTGGAAAATTGCACCAGGAAGAACAAGACTGAGAGGGATCCCTACTACGTTATTGATATGATATGATATTTTATTTATAGCGAGCGCGCCCATACACAAGTGTTTCAGGGCCGTGTCGAGGCAAGGGAGGGGTACATGGGAGGACAAAAACAATGATCTTACTAGGTCCAGTGACATTGAGAATGTGCAAGTGCAAGGGAGAGGGAAGGTGGAGAGTGCAAGGGGCAGGGGAGGAGTGTAAAGTGCTGAACACATGATCAAAACAACAACAGGTAGTGTGGGCAGCAGGAGGCAAGTGCCAGAAATAAGCACAGACAACGGATGTCTAATAAGTGCAGGTAAGGGGCCTGTAGCGTTGCAGATACAGACCCAAGTGCAAGGGTTGTCAGGGGGCAGTGCGAGTGTGCAGCTGGGTGGGCAGGGATCTGGGCCCAAATTCAGATGGTGGCCAGGTGCCCAGTGCAGATACAGAGATCAGCAAGGGAGAGGAAGAGAGAAGGCAGAAGCAAAGATGAAGGTCTTGAGGTGCTTCCGGAACCGAAGATGTTTTGCCTCAAGTTTCAGAGAGGCCTCAGCCTAGGAAAGCAATCTACCACCAACTTGTTGCTTGGAGAAGTGACTGACCCTGAGGGAGTTGGAGGTGGAGGGGCGATTCGATAAAGACCTCCCGCAATATGTTGCTGTATTGTTCCAATCACTTCTATCATCATCTGAGGATGTGCTGCTAATGGTAGACCGCACTCACAAACTATGCCGGGCAGGGACTGACCTCCAGATGTCATTACATGGGTACATTTCTTCACTACTGAACAAGACATAATGATGGCAGCATGCACCATCACGAATATAAGCCTTTGAAAATCCTCGACCCAAATTTATCAGAACCTGACTGCCACGACAATACAGAAAAGGAAAGCTCTCAGAACAGTAACCCTTCACCTGCATTGTAAGAAAATCCAGTATAGATGGACAGTCCCAGCTACCTTACACTTCGAGATAGCAAACAAAAACTGGGCCAGTAACACCCTCAAAGAAGCAGAGAACCTTTTACAGTATGGCCAGACTACAGCTCCTCTATCAAACTCACTGAGCCCAAGGCCTCAATGTATGCAGTGAACAACGGCAGGTAAATCTGGAAAGACAGGTGGCCCCCAAGACACAAGTGAACCCGGTTCACAGTTAGTCAAGCGAACAGCTCCAGTATTTGTTACGAAATGGGACCTTGAAAGAAAGCACCCCATCTTAGGCGAGTGATACACCTGTCGGCTTGGACTTTCACACTTCGGACTAATGTTATCTCAAATCTTTTTCAAGCACCCACTGTTATTAGCCCCGACCTCCAGAGCAGATAGCTCAGAGGTTTTTTAAGGGTTTTTATTTTGTTTTATCAGTTTTCTGGGTGGGTTTATTGTGGTTGGAAAAGAAGAGGGGTTAGTTTACAGGTTGGAATGTTTAATCGAAAAATTGGCAGTGCTGGTTAGTTTCAAAGCTCTACTTAATTACAGATGGTGGACAATCGACAAATAGATCCTCCATCCACCCCCACCCCTGCTGTATATACACAGAGAGCGGAGTCACTCTGCACTTTTACAAATCCTTACCTAGTATGCCCAAGGCCTTTGTTCTCCCACTAAACGCAAATTGGTCCTTGAAAGACACGCAGATAGGCGTTGTGCGACTGCCTTTCACCATGAGATGATTCTGGCACCCACAAACCTTACCAGACCAAGTAGCAGGCTTTACCTGCTGCAGTTCCTAGCATCCAGGGAGTAGAAGAAAGGGGTATCACCATTTTATTAGCAAACGGGATCACAATGGTGAACATGGTAGTTAAAAGGGACCCAATAGTCAGATATATATAGGGGTCAAGGGCACATTGTTTGGACATCCTTTCACATTGGTATCAGTGTACGCACCCAATGACTGATAAGATAAATTCCTAACTGATTTTGTCCCATTTGTCGAAGGCCAACTACTCATAGGCACAGATTTTGATGCTGTCCCGTACCCACATGTGGATAAAACTCATCCCCGTTCCCTGACAGATTTTAGAAATGCCCTTGTTTTACTTCACCTTTTCATGGAATTAGCACTTGTTGGTTTATATAGAGTAAAACATTAAGGAGAGCAGTATTACACATATTTCTCTCATATTCACTGACATTTTAAAGAATAGATCTCTTTCTGACCTCTCCTCGTATTGTGCCTTGTGCGGATGAGGTGCTGGTGGGTACTAGGATCCTCTCCGATCACAAGCCGATTATAATGGACCTGAGAGATCACAGTTTGTCCTCAACAGAGAAGCCGCCCTGGTAACTATATGATGCCAAGCTTAGCAAATGTGCCCTTTGAGATGACATTGCGAAAGAATTTAGAATTACTTTTTCGAAACTTGAGTGGTTCACTCTCAGACATCACAATCTGGGATGCAATGAAGGCATGGATTAAGGGTGAACTAATTGCCCAATCGCCAGCCTATAATTGTCAGTTCCCTCAACTATCATCATCAATCCTCTTCCCTAGACCTGGAACTGTCCCACCTCTCACTCTCATTCATCTGAACTAACACTGATTTTACTGTGCACAGTTGCTTAATGTGTTTCACCTTGTCCTGCCATAACTCGAATTTAGCTGTGCCCAGTTGCTTTGTGTGTTTCACCTTGTACTGCCATACCTCGAATTTAGCTGTGCCCAGTTGCTTCATATGTTTCACCTTGTCCTGCCATAATTCAAATTTAGCTGTGCCCAGTTTGTTCATGTGTTTCACTGTGTCCTTCCAAAAGTCGATTTTAGCTGTGCCCAGTTGCTGCATGTGTTTCACCTTGTCTTGCCAACATTCTATTGTACCTACTTCCTGCCCCCTGTTTCTCCTCCTCCCCTTCCCATCCAACCTCACCCTCCCTGCTAGCACTCTCCTCTTCTTCTTCTCCCCTCCTGTATTGTTGGTGTATTGTCCCTCCACTCTGTTTCAAACCCCTCACCACACAATCTCATATCCCCTCCACTCTACCTGCCCATTTCTTTATACCTTAAAACTGCTTAAACTACTTGGAGCATAGTAATGGTCAGTAGTCTACCTTTCCTACAATACTCTTTCCTCCCCTCTAAATCCACCCGCCCTTCTCCAATGTATTTATGTCACACCACTATATAACTGTATGATCCACTGCAACTTAGCATTGTATAGTAGCTGTCTGTTCTTCCCTGATTCCTTACTCACCTTTACCCTATTTGTGTAAGGCACTTTGATAAACTAAGGATTTTCGTCAGACATGAAAGAGTTATCTCCACTGTTTTTTTTATTATTTGCAATTATTCCTGCACTTACCCTGCTGTGTGCAGGCTTGTATCATTCAGAAAGTCCAGGGCTCTGAATGACTGTTGTTTTTTCCGATTGTTCCCCTGCCCTCCTTGAGCGCTTTGAAACACTCTTCTGTGTATGGGCGCCATACAAATAAACAATAAAATAAAATGAATATATTAATGCATAAATATGAAGTGTAGAAATAAACTTAAAGACGTCCTAGAGGGAAAAGTTAAGAAATGGAAAATAGCCCATAAAAAGCCTCGAAGTACACATCTGGCTGAAAAAACGGCCCAATCCCTTATTAAAACAAAGCAATCATATTATGCCAAGAGCAAGACAACAAATAAATACCTGGTGAGGAAACTGAAGGCGACCAACAATAGAAACATGATGAATGGGATGAAAGACCTGACAGGGACAGTGCAATATACAGATCATGCCAAATTACAGATCATGAAAATATACTTTTCAGAGACCATGGAAGCCACAGACAGCGTGCCGCTAGAACAAACTCAGTACATTAAAGAAGCTCAGCTTCCCCGGTTTTATGAAGCCGTTAGGGCATATTTGGATAGCTCTATTAGAACTGAAGAAGTAGAAGAGGTGATCAAATCCCTGAGAATAGAGCCCCTGGTCCCGATGGATACACCACACTATTTTATAAGATTTGCAGGGCCCAATTGCTCAAACCTTTCACTAAACTGTATAACTCCTTCCTCCAAACGGAAAGGGTTACAAGCATGATGGATGAATCGGCCACTGTTCTGAATCCTAAACCGGAAAAAGAACCTCAAGATTACGCCGCCTACAGACCCATCTCTCCTTTGAACATTAATGCCAATAATTCTGGCAAATAGATTTTCAGAGGTCATGCCAATATTAGTGGATTCTGATCAGACATGCTTTATCAAAGTCATAACCACTTTTTATAATATTGTCATGATGCCTACTCCCGGGAAGCCAGTTCAGGGCCAGCATCCCCGAAAGCAGACATCATGTCCGCAGGGAGGGACCCAACAATCCCTTATAGGGGCTCTTTGGACATTGTCCTGGCGCCTTTGGCGTCAGGCTCATAGAAGGCATCAGTCCTGGCACCATAGGCGCCAGGCTCATTATGGGAGTGCTTGGATGGACTTACCTGATGCAGACCATGCTGCCGGATCCAGACCTCCTTGAGGTCTGAAACGGACTATTTTACCTATGGGACTATTTACCACTCGGGCGTGGCTGAGGAAGAATACTTACCTGGAACTACTTTGGGGGCTATTTAAACCATGCCCAGACAGCAGCTCACGCTTCGCGTTGTTCTGCATCTAGCAGCTGGACGCTCACTGTGTCTGCTCCTGCATCCTGGCTCCAGCCATGCCCGCCTGCAACCTGTAACACCTGAAAAGGAAGGAAAGGAGAGAAAGGTGAATAATTGAACTTTACCTACCTCCATCCGGAGTCCGGAACCATCACTCTGACAATCCTGAGAAAAGACATTATTTTTAGAAGCGCATCTCTTCGCTCGCTGCAGCGCCACGATCCACTCACCTTCACGAGGCGCCCTCGGGTTCTTCAGCGACCATTGGTACCATCCGTCGCCTTTCAGCGCCTAAGGAGAAAAAGAGACAAAACAAAGGTGAGCGAAGGAACAGATCGAGGAAGGCCTGATTCTTCCACCTTAAGACTTACCTGATTATTTTTGGGACAATCTTTTCTCACCTCGGGTCGGCGCCGCTTCTTTGGCACTGCGGTACCCCGGCCCCTAAGTGGAAAAAGACACACGCATTAGTGGGTGAAAGCAAGATCACTATGGGAACCATCCATCAAAAAGACTCACCAGAGTTACCTTCGGCGAATCCATTCCTCTACGCGGATTCTTCATCCTACATCTGAAATAGCGAAAAGGACAACGGACAATTAAGGCTTGAACTTTTGCAACTGAATACTTACGGCCTCATCTCGGAAAAGACAAGCGGAGTTGAATACTCACCAAACCCGAGATCCAGTGAAGTAACTGGAAATCAATGCGCCCCTGCATCGGAAGCAGGATGGAGAGCTCGTCCTTTTAGAATCTAAGGAGAGACTCTACGGGGAATCGCGGAGGGGGTTCGAGGAGTGTGAGAGGGGGAAGGGGGGGAATACGACACATTATCCAGCAGACAGTTAATCCCCTTTTCCATCTACAGAAGGATTCTTCTACGGGCCAGACAGGCGAGGTTTGGGGGTCTGGTCCAGTCCGTCTTCCGAGTCCTGCGCATCACCTTAGAAGAGGTCATAGCAGTCCAGAACAGATCGGCGCCTCCGTGGGAATCAGGTGAGCGTTACAGAACGCGAAGCCTACCTACAATTTCCCACCCGGGCGCTATGGAGACTTCCGAGACAGACCAGCTGGCCCAGCTATTGGGGGAATTACAGGCTGAAGTTCATTCCGCTCGCCAGGAGACGAATGCCCTCAGGAGAGAGTTAATTGTATCTAAAGAACGAACTGATGATCTTGCCAGACAGCTATTACAAGGTCAGGCTGGTCAAACTCCTTTACCAGGCTCTGGGGGTAATTCCGCCCCAGTGGTTTCAAATAACCCCGTGCAATTTAATCTACCTGGAAATATGCCACTGGCCCCACCGGAACGTTTTGCCGGGGACCCCAAAAGGTTCGCCGTATTCATGAATCAATGCCGATTGCTCTTCCTCTGCAGACCTGGGGCCTTCCCTAACGACCAAACCAAGGTCGCTTTTGTACTATCATATCTCAGCGGCTGTGCTGCGGATTGGTCAGTTCCACTGGTTACTCAAGATGACCCAATTCTTCTGAACTTTCAAGCCTTCCAGACAAGCATGGAAAGACTTTTTGCGTGGCATTCTCAGGGACAGGCCCTGGACAACGAGCTTCTATCCCTACGACAGGGTAACCAGGACCTCTTAGCCTATATCGCAACCTTCAATAGGTTAATTGTGGAGACTGGATGGCCGGAGGATAAAAGAATCACGTTATTCCATCGAGGTCTACGTGGAGAACTTAAGGATGTCCTGGCCCAGGTCGTAAATCCACCCCAAGACTGCTCTGAATATATAGACTTGGTGGTCCAATTAGATCACAGGCTTCAAAACAGAAAGGCAGATCGGTCCAAGTTTGAGACCCGGGTTTTGGTCAAAACCCATGTTAACCCCAAGGGTGCCGATGTTACTGAACCTATGCAAATTGGAGGGGTTAAAGGACCTTTAACTCAAAAAGAGCGTGAAGGAAGACGGCAAATGCAATTATGCCTTTATTGTGGGGCTTCTGGACACTTTTTACGAGATTGCCCTATAAAACCGTCTAAGAAGGCGGTAGGAGTCGCTGATAAGAACCTGATGGAATCTGAGTCGGGAAACGGCCATGCCCGGCAAGCGTAGGGGTCCGCTTGCCGAGCTTAAAAACTAACTCTCTGACGTCGCATTTCATCATGCCAATGGTCCTCGTAAATCCGAAGCAGCCTGGGCGGTTACATGCCATTAAGGCATACATCGATAGTGGGGCTATAGGAAACTATGTGGATCGTGAATTGGCTTCCAGGATCAACCTCCCTCTTTGCCCTAAAACCAGTAAGGATGTCATCACCACAGTGGATGGAACCGAAATCGCCTCTGGGCCGGTAACACACTCCACTACTCAAGTGACATTGTTGGGTCAAGACGGACATCCGGAGGCAATTGTGTTTGATGTAATCAAGGCTCTGCAATTTCAAGTAATTCTAGGAATCCCTTGGTTGGAAACACATAATCCTCGAATTGACTGGCGAGCTAAGAGGATAACCTTTCCAGATTGTGCACAAACCTGTTATCCAAGAAATCCAAGTATTGGCCTAGCTACAGTAACCCCTGTCATTTTGCAAATACTGCCAGAATACCAAGAATTTCAAGACGTCTTCCAAAAGGAACAGGCCAACACACTACCGCCTCACAGGTCGTACGATTGCCAGATCGATCTATTACCCGGTGCACAACCCCCTTGCAGCAGGACCTATGCCCTTACCGAACCCGAGAATCTTCATTTACGACAATATCTAGATCAGTACCTAGCCAATGGTTTTATTCGCCCGTCTAAGTCTCCTGCATCCTCGGCTTTATTCTTTGTGCCTAAAAAAGAAGGTGACCTCAGAACTTGTATTGACTACCGCGCATTGAACCAGATAACTGTTAAAAACCGATACCCCTTGCCTCTGATCCTTGAACTCCTTGACCAGGTGAAGGATGCCTGCATATACACCAAGTTAGATCTCCGGGGGGCCTACCATCTGGTGCGAATAAAGGAAGGTGATGAATGGAAAACTGCCTTCCGCACCAAATATGGGCTATTCGAGTGCCAGGTGATGCCTTTCGGATTGTGCAATGCACCGGCTGCCTTCCAATACTTCATGAACGATGTCTTTCGGGAACTCATCGACGTTTGTGTTGTCATATATATCGATGACATTCTTGTGTACTCCTCTTCGGAATATGATCATAGAAAACATGTTAGGGCAGTTCTCGAGAATTTGCGCCAACACAAACTATTTGCTAAACTTGAAAAATGTGTTTTCCATGCCACGGAAGTCGAGTTGCTTGGTTTCATCCTGACACCTAAAGGAGTCCGCATGGACTCACGAAAAGTGGATGCTATCCTCAAATGGCCATCGCCTAGCTCCGTGAAAGGTGTTCAAAGCATGCTTGGCTTTGCCAATTTTTATCGCAGGTTTATCCCGGAATTTTCTCGTGTGGTTCAACCCATCACTGTGCTCTTAAGGAAAAATAAATGTTTCGAATGGTCTGAAGAAGCCGAGCAGGCCTTTCAGGAACTAAAAGCTAAATTTACCTCTGCACCTGTATTGAAGCACCCGCGCCCAGATCTCCCTTATGTCATCGAAACTGACGCATCCAGCCTAGCCATGGGAGCTGTCCTGTCTCAAAGAGATCCCAAAACTAACCAACTGCATCCCGTTGCATTTTGGTCCATAAAATTCTCGGCACCCGAGGTTAACTACGCAATCACTGACAAAGAACTGTTAGCCATTAAATCCGCCTTTAAAGCCTGGCGGCATTATCTACTTGGCGCTAGACATACCATCACGGTGATCACCGACCACCGGAACTTACAGTATTTAAAGACCGCCAAGGCTCAGTCATCTCGACAGCTCCGTTGGGCTTTGTTTTTTTGCGGAATTCGATTTTGTAATCACCTACCGTCCTGGCTGTAAGAATGGCAAAGCGGATGCTCTATCCCGAATAGGAATGGGAGAAACTGATACTAACTCAGAACCTGTACCGATAATTCCCGAACAGAGAATTTTGGGCATGACTTCTTTCCAAACGCTTGAAGACATTCAAGCTAGAGTTAAACAACTCCTGGACCCTACAGACTTACAGGATTGGGTACAAAAGGGATCTGACTTTACTATAAATAATGATTTACCTTATTTCCAAGGGCGCTTATTTCTGCCACACATGGAATTACAAGAGCTCGTTATTTCTCGTTATCATGATACACTAATAAAGGGGCACCCCGGTATTGCCAAGACGGAAGAAAAGGTGAAACGACAATTCTGGTGGCCTTCTTGGCGAAAAGATGTTAAATCATTTGTGATGTCCTGTAGTGTTTGCGCCCAAAATAAAGGCCAAAAGAAAAGACGAGCCGGTCTCCTTCAACCTTTAGACATTCCGCCAGCACCTTGGCACACCCTGTCATTGGATTTTATTACGGACTTACCTCCTTGTTCAGGATATAACACTATTCTTGTTATTGTGGATTTATTTTCCAAAATGGCCCACTTCATTCCATTGAAAGGTTTACCTTCAGCTTCAGTTCTAGCCAAATAATTCCTTGAAAATATTGTTTGTTTACATGGATTCCCGTCTGTACTAATCTCAGACCGGGGAAGCCAATTCATTTCCCACTTTTGGCGTAGATGTTGTCAATTGGCACAAATCGATGTAAGATTATCGACTAGTCACCACCCTCAGACCGATGGTCAAACAGAGAGGACGAATCAGACCCTTGAGCAATATTTACGGTGCAGCAATCTGAAAGTAACTGGAAAGACATTCTTTGGATAGCCGAATATGCATATAATAATTCGGTACACTCTGGAACTGGGCAAAGTCCTTTTTATACTTTATATGGGCATCACCCTCGAACCTCAGACCTCGACTCGCCTCAAGGCCTCGGAATGCCCGCAGTGGACCATCTGCATTCTACAATTACCCAAGCCTTCAAAGAAGCAACTACACATTTACAACAAGCCAAGAGAAAATACAAGAAGAATGCTGACCTGCATCGGAGTGAAGCACCTCAGTACCAGATTGGGGACCAAGTATGGCTGGCTACCAGGCACTTATTGCTCAAGGGACCACGAACTTTTAATCCAAAATATCTGGGGCCTTACTCCATTACGGCCATAATCAATCCAGCGGCCGTTAAACTTGATTTACCAGCTAACATGCGAATCCACCCTGTTTTTCATGTGTCACTTTTGAAACCAGTGCAACCTGGAACCAGACTAATCAAGCCTCCAGAACCCATTCAAATAGATGGAGAACCTGAATTCGAGGTGAAGGACATTTTAGATTCAAAGATGTTAAGGTCAAAACTTTTCTATCTAATCGATTGGAAGGGATACGGGCCTCAGGAGAGGTCGTGGGAACCCAGTGACCGTGTACGTGCACTTCGATTAATTAAGAAATTCCACCGGATCTTCCCAAACAAACCAAAACCCCCGGAGGGAACAATCTTGGGAGGGGCCTTGGGGGAGAGTGCTGTCATGATGCCTACTCCCGGGAAGACAGTTCAGGGCCAGCGTCCCCGAAAGCAGACATCATGTCCCCAGGGAGGGACCCAACAATCCCTTATAGGGGCTCTTTGGACATTGTCCTGGCGCCTTTGGCGTCAGGCTCATAGAAGGCATCAGTCCTGGCACCATAGGCGCCAGGCTCATTATGGGAGTGCTTGAATGGACTTACCTGATGCAGACCATGCTGCCGGATCCAGACCTCCTTGAGGTCTGAAAGGGACTATTTTACCTATGGGACTATTTACCACTCGGGCGTGGCTGAGGGAGAATACTTACCTGGAACTACTTTGGGGGCTATTTAAACCACGCCCAGACAGCAGCTCACGCTTCGCGTTGTTCTGAATCTAGCAGCTGGACGCTCACCGTGTCTGCTCCTGCATCCTGGCTCCAGCCACGCCCGCCTGCAACTTGTAACACCTGAAAAGGAAGGAAAGGAGAGAAAGGTGAATAATTGAACTTTACCTACCTCCATCCGGAGACCGGAACCATCACTCCGACGATCCTGAGAAAAGACATTATTTTTAGAAGCGCATCGCTTCGCTCGCTGCAGCGCCGCGTTCCACTCACCTTCACGAGGCGCCCTCGGGCTCTTCAGCGACCATTGGTACCATCCGTCGCCTTTCAGCGCCTAAGGAGAAAAAGAGACAAAACAAAGGTGAGCGAAGGAACAGATCGGGGAAGGCCTGATTCTTCCACCTTAAGACTTACCTGATTATTGTTGGGACAATCTTTCCTCACCTCGGGTCGGCGCCGCTTCTTTGGCACTGCCGTACCCCGGCCCCTAAGGGGAAAAAGACCCACGCATTAGTGGGTGAAAGCAAGATCACTAAGGGAACCATCCATCAAAAAGACTCACCAGAGTTACCTTCGGCGAATCCATTCCTCTACGCGGATTCTTCATCCTACATCTGAAATAGAGAAAAGGACAACAGACAATTAAGGCTTGAACTTTTGCAACTGAATACTTACGGCCTCATATCGGAAAAGTCAAGCGGAGTTGAATACTCACCAAACCCGAGATCCAGTGAATTAACTGGAAATCAACGCGCCCCTGCATCGGAAGCAGGATGGAGAGCTCGTCCTTTCAGACTCTAAGGTGAGACTCTACGGGGAATCGCGGAGGGGGTTCGAGGAGTATGAGAGGGGGAAGGGGGGGAATCCGACACATTATCCTGCAGACAGTTAATCCCCTTTTTCATCTACAGAAGGATTCTTCTATGGGCCAGACAGGCGAGGTTTGGGGGTCCTGTCCAGTCCGTCTTCCGAGTCCTGCGCATCACCTTAGAAGAGGTCATAGCAGTCCAGAACAGATCGGCGCCTCCGTGGGAATCAGGTGAGCGTTACAAATATTTGCCATGCTTTGGATCTTATAGTAATTGGCAAGGCAAAAACAATTTTTGGACCAATTAGCCATGGATGCTACCAAGTCATTTGTTAGGGTGGACTCAACCTTTATGCGTTCCACTCTTCAAGCCTTCAATTTTGGCACTACGTTTGAGAAGATGATTTTGACTAACTATAAAACCCATGGCACAAACATTTGGGTGAACCACAAATGCACTCAGGGCCGGTCTTACAACAGATTACACCCCAGGCGGGAAGCATCGTTGGCGCCCCTCCCTCCCCCAACCTGTGATCTAATGCATGTGTCATGGGCTGAGCAGCGGGAGTGGGGACTATGAGTTAACAAAATTGTCAATGCTGGTATCTGCTGAATTTCATGAACCTCAGAAAACAGCAATAAGAGGGTCAAACCCGAACAGGCCTGGTTATGTCAGTCTGCTTGTGCTCTTCATTTTTAGTAACAATGACCAGTTTACCGCCGTGACTCAGGTCAGAGAATCGACAATTTCAGATCTACACTAATGTCATTCGTATGACCTCAAACATTTAGCCACTCTTAAAAGGTGATGAACTGGTCTTGAACAGTGTTACTCAAACCTCCAAGAACAAGCGCCAGCAACATACCCACTGATAGCTGTACAAGCCCGGCTATCTCAGCATTAAAATGCATGCATTTATGCAATATGTATTGTGTTAGGGAGAATTATCTGTTTAGGCTGAATTTCCTAACCTAGTGAGTCCCCCAGCAGCTTTGCTGGATTTCGGGAGTTTGTTTTTTCCATCCTGCCAAGAGTGAGACTCTTTTCCTCCCACTCTTGGACATGTATGTGTGTAATTCCTTTATATGTCAATGTGTTCTATGGGCTATGGGGTCTTTTACTCCATAGGGTCTCATATGTTTTTCTATGTGTATTACACCGCACCCTACGTGCCGTAACTCTGGGGCGTCCTAGCGGACCTCCACCATAAACTCCATACCGGGGGACTGACTACTGTCTCCCCGGGCATGTAAAGTCACCATTGGCTTTACTAGACCTAAATTTACTAACAGAACAAGTACAAACCATCTTATTGTGGACGTATTAGTAGGGGTAATTCGATTACTCCTGGATCTGTTACTCGAGGGGGCACTGTCCCGTCCCCCCTCGTCGAGTTTTGGCTGGTGGCAGTGGAAACTACTTGTTATGTTCGACCCCGAACATAACCCTATGGGATTTGTCCCATTGTTGGAGATTGGTACTTTTCCTCGTTAATCTCTGACGTACCACCGGTCTACTTATCTTAAATAAGTTTATCGGATGGTATTTTCTGCCAGGACTCGGTTTTTACAATGGCGTCTGTGTTCGTCTCTGTGACTCCTAAACCAAAGGTCGAGCCCTTTGTTCCACTTTTGGCGGGCTCTGTACAGAGACCCGCCAAAGTGGTGCCATTCTGTCTGGGTTACCACAGGGGTGTGGGAGGGCCACTGGACCGAGTTGCCTTGCCAACTCCGGTCGCACTCTGGAGTGATTGGCCCAAGTGGTGAGCCTCCCCGCTCACCACTTAGCATGTGTTGATTGATAGCTAGGCTGAATGAATGGGGGTTTTCTGCATAAAATCAGGGCTTTTGGGACTGGATCTTCAGAAGTCGCCACAGGACCTAAGAATCCGACGAGGGTAACGCTGAGCCGACCTGCACGACGACACCTCCGGTGGAGCCCTGCGGAACCGACTCACCATTCCCGACGACAGAGGAGATCTCCCTACCAGAGAATCTCTTCCCCTGACTGGTGGGAACAACCAGTCCCCTTTGCTTTTTATTCCCCTCAGGACGCAGTGGTCGAATTGCCCGTGCAGAGCACCTCGGAAACCGGATAGCCACTACCCCTGTACCGCGACCAAAAGGTGGTGCCTTGTGACGGAGCACTCCGCGGCTGGTCTCTTCCCTGGTGGTGCACCGGACTTCACTTTTCTTCGACGACGAGATCATCTCTACTCTTGGCAAAGACCCGACGTGCATCCACCACCAGGAACAACTGCTCCCGCCGGAGCTGCCCTCCACAACAAGGTACCGTGTCCGCCTGGCTTCCCTTTCGATCGGTTCGAGTGAGGTGTCTTAATCCTCTCCGTTCCGTTGGGTCGCCTCCAAGCTTTTCTCATTCATTGTTCTGAACTGGTTCAATCTGCCAATAACAAGTTGCTACAAAGACTTGAATGCATCTCCACTAGAGACTTTTTTGGGACATCGCGCCTTGCCTCTCTCCGAGTGGGCCTGGCCTCTGAACTTTACGATCTATTGTGATTCTTGCCTCCCTGCCTTGCATTTTATCCGCGTAGGATTGAACTGAGTTGATTTCATACCCTGCCTATCTTTTTCTCTCCCATCCTAACAAATATTAGAGTGTCATCTAGGTTGAGGTATACACCTCTGTCTGAAAATAAGTGGTACCGGTAGAACCTAGATTTGTCGAAATATTGCTAGGGGGATTGATCGTTTCTTCTTCGTAGAGTAATTGTGTTTGATTTGTTTGCTGTGAACTTGCCATAGTGTTTTCCATAGATGTTTCGTTATAAATAAATGCCTTAATATCTTTACACTAAGCCTCGTTGCGTGTTTGCTTGTCTTACGGGGAAGAATTCTCCTATCTTGTATACTCCACATACTGCTCAACTCTTCTTGAGGGAAGTCTGACTGCTCAGCCACAGCTACCAAGTGAATCTGTGTGGTACAGACTGCTACCAAGTGGGTTCACCGCCAAACGCCTGTAGTCCTAAATCTTTTGCAGTGGTCCCAGAGGGAACTGCACAGGTTTCCGCCTAACATATTGCACCAAATATTTCACGTGAAGTTAAATATATTTAGGAGGGACACACGTAAACAATATCACTACTCCATGTGAGTGGTAAAGTCTACTTTAAACATATGCAGAGAGTTAACATGCATGTAGAATTCAACATAGCTCCCAATGTTAATTTTGGAGAGGTGGCGTTCTAAAATTATGACATTACAATGTGGACTTTACATTGAAACACACTGCAGTGCATTACCGCGGAAGAGAAATGGTAGTTTGAGTATTGGGGTTTGTTTCGCTCATGCTTGTGAACTCTCCAAATTCTTAAATGTTTCCTTCGTGATCACTCATTTTAGCTCCCGACAGCACCATGAAACAGTAAGATTGCAAAGAAAACGATGTCTACCATCCCAACATAAAAACAAAAACAATCAAATTCTTAAAGGGTGGAAGATGACCTTTTCTTGGGACTCGTTAAGTTTACTTTTTGCAAATGACTAGTCGCGTGCTGCTTGAATACCAGTGGCCCTTGCACATTGTGCAGTGTATAGACAAATTTTATTTCAAGGGACTCGGAGTACTGCGGGTATCAAGGGAAGCATCTCCAGTGTACCCCAAGCGTAGTGCGCTTTGCCCTCTACCCTCACCGTAAAGAACATTGTCCCGAGCTTGGGAGAGAAATGGACTATGCCGAAGGAGCTGCCTCCACAGGGTGTGTTTAGCTGCTGGTGTATCAAATGCAGAAATGGGTGGCATCAAGAGCCCCACGCTCTGAACTATCTTTGCGCACTGATTGGTCACACGACAGAGAGTGTGAGCAGGTGATTCCCCAACACTTGAACCATTCTTTAGAGACCTGGCTTTGATTAATGTGGCGTTAGCTAGTCATGGCCAAATCCCAGCGTTTGTGTTAAAGGCGATCGGAAGCTGCACCGTGCAGGATATTTTAAAGGCCATGAATTGATGCTACAGCATGTCGCCCCCAATGGAACAAAGAAAGTGAAGCATGCATCCTACAAGTCTGGGTATTTGCATTATACGGAAGACGGGCCAACCGTCCACGGAGACAGTTTCTACTGTAGTTGCTGAGTCGCTTTCCCAAGCCAGCTGCTGTGCAGACTTCGCTCAGCTTTTGGTCCAGCGCCTGCATCCATCCTTGACACCATCATTCACAAGGCGTGTTTGTGTAGGTGTTTCTTTATCTCGTTAGACTAGCGTGATTGCTATTCCAAACAAAAGAAGCACAACGACAAAGAAGAGTATAAGACAAGTCTGAGCGAACAGTGAAATGTATGAAACTCTTGCACTATAATAAAGTCAGCACTGCATGCCCTGGAAAGAGAGAACGACGAACAATATCCTCGGGAGCGGGAACTAGGGGGCGTAGTAACCCCCAAACCGGCCCAAGCATGGTAGCGGCCCCCAGGGCCTCACCCTCGAAGTGATTTTGGCCCGGCCAACGGACCGACCAATCCAACCCTGCTGGAACGTGCAACTGTCTAAGATCTGCTGACGGTGACACTCTGCCCAGAACTGGCCTTTTTATCTCCTGAGGAGAGTCCACCACCAGTGCTCACTTATTTTTTCATGACTACTTGAGCATTGACAAAAGTGTCTAGCTTTGTGGCCTCCAGAGGCTGTTCTTGGATGGCCCAGTCATCTCCGCAATACCATTTTAAAATAAATAAAATGCCTATGCAGCAATAGGCCTCGCCTGCGAGGACGGGAGCAGGAGGAAAGAAGTGTGCTTGCCTCGGCAGGCTGTAGTTACTGCCGGGTTTCCTGAAACAAGGCCAATCAGTGAAGGCAGGATGCAGAAACTGTTTGTATTTGCTGATTCTGCTGCTGCATGGCAGTGTGTGCTTGTGATGGGAACAACTTCAGGATTTAGTGACTCACTTGCTCCTCTTTTCTGTAATGGCCGGGGCCGACAACACCAGCCAGCCCCAATCGATCCACACTTCAGTGTCTGTGTGCGCCCATAGCCTAGAGGAGGGCACACGCCACGTGCGCCCATGGGCCTGGCTGGCGCCAGCAGCGCCGGCGCCCCCCGGGGCTGGGGGAAGGTAATAAAGCAACAAATGTTGCTAATTTATTTGCCAATTGCCCTGCCTGAGGGCCGAGGCCAGGCCTGTTTCTTGGCCCGGACGAGGCGGGCAACTGCCCGGAGCGCAATAGCCCCGGGGGACGCAATTGCCCTGGTCCCTGGAGCCTTTGGAGGGGATGGAATTCCCTAGTTTGTGGGGTGGCTCATTGACGTGGGGAAAGTTCCGCAGGTCAGGTGCTGGCGCTGCCCCTTCCGACTGTAATGTCACGTAGTACAAAAGTACTACGTGACATTACAGAAGTCAGAGGCTCCCTCTGACCACTTTTGCGCCACTTGGGGTGGGGGCATAAGCACACCAATAAAAACACTTTAGGTCCCACTGCAGCTAAGACCAGCCCCTTCCATCACAATGCCGGCAGGAAACTGCTAATGGTGGCCCATTAGTCACTAAATGGTTTTGTGCTGGCATTGAGATGGGAGGGGAGGTGCAGTGGGCTGTGGGGAGTGTGCGTGCCTTGCAGGGACGCACCGTGGGCCCCGACCCGTTTGGGCCCATGGTGCGTCACTGCAAGCCCAGAAAATGACCAAAAAAATAGTTTAAAGCAGCGCCATTTCTTTCATGCTGCTTCATTTCCAAACTATATATCAATTACACTTTAAACCACTTCCATGGCACTGGTGATGAGTTACTTCACTATGCGGATAATAGTTTTGACCAGTGTTGCTGAGTAAATATTCTTTAAGCTACGAACTGGTTTATTTATCTATTCATGCAATGTTTGTCGGGTACATGGAGACGGATAATTTATTTATTTATGCAATGTTTGTCGGATACCTGTATCCGACACACATTGCATAAATAAATAAATATGCAGGTACCCGACAAACATTGCATGAATAAATAAATAATCCTGGTCCATGTATCCTTACAACAGTCAAGACTTTACTGTATCAAAGCATAACCCTTGATTCCCAGTCAAAGAATGTTAAAGTGATTGTTTATTGGGTTCAGGTGTCTCCCTGTCATTGCCCTTTTGGCTTAGGTTGCCTCCAAACCCCCTTCAGCATCTTGTGTTCTTTGTTGGTTGTATATACTGCATCCTGTGCCATATTCATGGTCTCTTGGTTGGTGTGCCCAGTCCTCATTATCTGCAGCCTAAGTGTGACTGGGGCATAAAATTGTCTTGGGCACCAGTGAAAAAGTGGCCCACCGTTGCAAATGGCAATTCATTCCTTGTGTGACAGACTGTTTGACTTTGGGTAG
Organism: Ambystoma mexicanum; assembly: GCF_040938575.1. NCBI lineage: Eukaryota > Metazoa > Chordata > Amphibia > Caudata > Ambystomatidae > Ambystoma > Ambystoma mexicanum. The sequence goes on from NC_090922.1 coordinate 1,079,934,114, forward strand.
GAGTTGCTTAACGGTGTAGTTTGGGAATGGCGCGCATGGTGCGGTGGGAGTGGTGTGCGGGGTGCGGCGGGAGTGGAGCACGGGGTGCGGTGGGAGTGGCGCATGGGATGGGATGCGGGGGGGGCGCATTCCTAGTGTTTCACCCTGGGCACCAAATGGCCTAGAAACTGCCCTGGCCGAGGCCACAGCCTGCAGCAGTGCCAGTGGTAGAATACACGTGTAACACGTTTGTTTCCTAACATTATAAAAATGAACAGGCAGATTCACTTTTATAATGTTAGGAAATTAACGTGTTACACGTGTATTCTAGCAGTGCGCAGCCTGAGGGCCGAGGCCACAGCCTGCAGTGGTGCCAGTGGTAGAATACACGTGTAACACGTTCGTTTCCTAACATTATAAAAATGAACAGGCACATTGACTTTTATAATGTTAGGAAATTAACGTGTTACACGTGTATTCTAGCACTGTGCCCCTAGAGGCTGACTGACGTCAGGCAGCCGCCTGGCCTGCCTGATGCAAAGACCGGCCCTGAATGCACTAGTCCCATATCAATTATTTCTGGCATGAGACAGGGTTGCCCCCTCTCTCCTTTAATCTTTGCACTGATCATGGATCCTTTTGCTAAATAGGTCAGAGATAACCCGAATATTGAAGGGAACAATGAGCTGGGAGTACAATACGTGATCTCCCTTTACACGGATTACATCATGTTGGTGCTGACAAACCGCCACATACCAATGAAGGAGGCTATGGTTGATTTTGAACATTTCCTCAAAACAGAAGGCTTTGCCATCAACTTGCATAAATCGGTAGCTCTGGGAATCAAATTGACAGAAACTGATATAAGTACTTTATGCCATTCATGTTCAGTGGCATGGGGGGTTGATGCAGTGGAATACCTGGGGGTTTATATCCCTGCATGTCCCCAAAACTCATATCGGGAAACATCCCTAAACTCTTAAAGGCACTGGAAGATGACTTGAAGTAGTGGGGAAACAAGAGATCTCCCTAATGGGGCGGATTACACCAGTTAAAATTAACCTGTTCCCTAGATCCCTCTACTTTAACGCGGCACTTCCAGCCAAAATCCCACAACTGTCCCTACAGCGACTGCTGAAAAAGGTGTCCAAGTTTATCTGGAGTGGTGAAATAAGGCAAATACCCAGGGTAGTCATGGTGGCCGATGCCCATCTAGGAGGACTGGGAGTTCTGGGTTTTACCAAATACAATATGGCCGCACAAATCACTCCCATGGTGGAATAGATGAACACAACTCCCCCAAAATGGATGAGCCTAGAAAAGGCTCGGACAAAGACACTCCTTGGAGACTTACAATATTTATCAGCTACAACTCTGGCACATTGGGCCCTGCTTTTATAATCCACCAAAATTACACTGAACTATTGGAGACAGGCACTGTGAATCACAGGTATCTCCCCTTGCTTAGGCCCACTGTCACATGTGCACAATAATCCAGACTTCACTCCAGGGCTGGTACCAAGGGACATTCACAACTGGATGCAAGGGGGACTGATACTCATCTCACAACTGTATAAAACGGTATACCCCTTACTTTTATTGAATGCAAAAAGAAATTCTCAATCACAGAGTCCGAAAGATTCTGATATTCACAAATTAGACACTGGATTGGTCAACAGCTGGTTAAGTCAGCGGCAGTTTGAACACGTAGTGGCCTGGAACTAACAATTAGGGATGGAGGGTCTAAGGCCTGTATTTCCAGACTGTATAAGATTGTGAGGTCAGCCATGTTGGTGACTAGGCCAAAATGTATCACTAAATGGGAAACTGACCTGAAACACCCCATTGAAGATCACACCTGGTTGGACATATGGGCTCAGAATGATTCCTCCTACAGATCTGTCACTAATAGAAAGTATATGCTTACATTAAGATGTAGATGGTACTACCACCCCCCAATGTTACACAAAATCAAGCACATTATAGATCCGCTATGCTGGCGTAAATATGGCCTGCATGGCTTCTGCTTTCACATGTGGTGGGATTGTCTGATTATTCGGGACTATTGGGAACAAAAACTGGCAATCATCAAAGAAATAGCACAGGTCCAATTACCTCTGGATCCGATGACCATACTGTTAGGGGCCCCTTGAGAAGAGGTATATTTCTGAATTCGGGCTCTTCCGCTAAACTGCTTACCAATCTATTAGTAGTGGCATGAATAACAATTGCAAGATTATGGAAGACCGACTTGTCACGCAATGGTGGGCTAAAGTATGGGAAATACTAGTGGCAGAAAAAGTTTCAGCTTCTATATATATCCTACTCTATTATAGATTTTTGAGTACCTGGGCGCCTGTACTTGATTTCGACCAGAACGATCCAGCTCAATGCACAACCCGATTCTGATAAAGAATTTACTACGACTTTGAGCAAATCAAAGGAAGTATATGAAATATGAATAGGGGACATGTGGTGGGCTGGGTTCGGGTGAGGTGGTGTGAATTGAGGGATCTGGTTTGCCTAAATCTACATATATGTGATGCTGGTATCTGGTGTTATGATTTCATTGTCGCTGCCACCTTGATTAAATAAAAGTTGACAAAAAAATGGTTCAACAACAATTTACCAGAAGACAGCGACATTCTCTCTCTTTTCCAGACACAAAGCAACCCAGGGGCAGGATACTTGACCTGCTTCGAGGGCCAAAGATAAGTAAGAGGGAGATAGGACAAAGGTCTTTGCACTCAATGTTATCCTATGGAGGACAGGAGGGACAGCCACTGTTATACCTACTTACCCCCGAATCCATTATTCCCAGGGGTCTTTATGGGTTATCTAAGGTAACTGGGAGCACAGTCTTTTGTCCTTGGTTCGGATTACAGGTTCCCGGGGTAGCAGGATCAAGGCTTCTTCCAGTCAGGTGCAACTGCAAGCCCACTCGATAAATAATTGTAGAGTTCGACGATGCAGACCTCTTCAGGACACTTCACGGTATGGGGCAAGGTGAATTCAAGTGACAATCACTGTTTGCAAGTTATGACAGGCATCCTTGTAGTCGTGGTCAAAGAAGCAGCTCCAAGACAGGTTTCCTTGATGCTCGGAAGCAGAAATTCAGGAGGAGGTGACTTATGGCACAAGCTGGGCGGCCACCAAAGTTCTTGGTTTAGAACACGGAACAGCAACGATTCTGGTGAGATAGCCCATGAGGGAGCTGGTCAGTTCACTGGGCAGACCAGGGACACTTCCAAAGGCTTTGAGGGGCTGGATCCTCGAGAAGACGTCAAGGCAAGTTGGTCTCACTAGTCCAAGGGCTGAATCACAGACAAAGGTCTTTGGAGATCAGGTAGTGGAGCAGGGCTTCACTGGGACAATTACTGGAGGGGATGCTGGTGCACTGCAGAAGTCATCCACGGGTCCTCAACAGGCTGCTCTTCTTCAAAGGATTCTTGGCTCCAACGTAGATCTGAAAAATGGTTGCAGGAGTGCTCCTCTTATCCAAAACTGGAGTTGAAAGCAAGTCCTAGCCTACAAATGGTAAGGATCTGCACCATTCAAACAGCCAGTAGTTGCCCAATCAGCAACAACTGCTGGCTTCACATCCGCCTCAATAGCAGGCTTTCTGGCACCAGTAATGTGGATTAGTACTAAACAGTCCCAGCCCCCTTCCTAGGCCACACACACAAAAAGGTTCAGTAGCCCGCGAAAGCAGCAGCTTTGCCGTACACGTGCATGACCATATAAGGGATTTCATGACCTAGGAAGGCAGAAGGAGCTCAAACTACAATATGGCCAAACAACAAGTGAAAAGCAGCCATGTTCGGCCACTAACCAGGTTTGGTAGGTTTGTGTGGTAAATGTGAATGCGCAAAAGTAAAATAAAGCAAAAACTGTAAAAATGTAACTGCTGCCACCAGCTTGCTTTTAGGCACATATAAAAGTAACCAAACATCCCATGTGTAAGAAGTTAGGGTGATACAAACATATCCTGTAAGGTGCTGTGTGCAATGTTAAAAATACAAGAATCCAAAAGGGAACAAAGTTTCCTAGTACTGATAGTGTGAAGGACTAGTCAATCCCCCATAACAAATGAGCAAAAGACAAAGACAGTGGGCCTCATTATGACTCTGCCGCCGGAGTCATTTATTTATCAGCGCCCAGTAATGGGCAATTACCGGGGCATTACAGCCCCGGCGGAACCGGTAATTGCCCATTCCCAGGCACAGGAAAAAATGCTCCCCATTCCCATTTGATCCCCATAGGGCTCAATGGAAATGGGGAGGCCGGATGCACCGGCACCATTCGTGAATGGTGCCGGTGCATCGGACATGGTCTGCTCGCGGGTCAGACCTGGTGGGCGAAAAGGCACCCGTGAGCAGACCTCGTAGTTTGCCGGTCCGGTAACAACGGTACCGGTAAGCTTACCTGTACCATTGTTACTGGACCGGCAACCTTATAATGAGGCCCAGTGAATCTGAAGGCTTTACTTTCCTTCAACAATTCAAGTCAGGATCAAAAGCAAAGCAAAGCTAATGGGATTCCATACAAAACTATGGTGGTAATGTTGCAAAAATAAAAGAATTCCTAAAATAGTCACTTCCCCATTGTTTAGTGTAAGGGTGTCGAAGATGGAAGCTGACACAAAGGTGGCATGGTGGTGGTTATAGACTTTTATTTATGAAACAAAAGACCATCACTATCCCTATTGTCTAAGAGGTGTTTCCCTGCCTCAACCTAATACTAAAGTATCCGTCAGACTGTAAGTCAAAATCAAAGTCCACCTGTGTCACAATCTACTTCTATCCCTTACAGTACAACTAAAGACTAATATAATCCAACAAAAGTGTCCTTCCCCAGGAAAATGACTCCCTTCTCCTGGTATTTGAGTGATGTTCAAAAGAATGTTCTCTTTAAAAAAGGTTGGCAGGGGGAATGAGTCCCTTTCCCTGACTTGTGGGTTCCACACAATCTTTGCACAACTCCATGTTCTGGACCAAGAGAATGACTCCCTTCTCCTAGTACTAATTTGTACAGTACACGATAAGGCCATGGGGAATGATTCCATTCCCCTGGCTTCTTTTGTATATGTTCCCAAGGGGTTTTGTGTCATCCCCAGGAGAATGACTCCCTTCTCCTGGTATTTGAAAAGTTATTTTACGTGTATAATTTTCCACTCCCTCTCGGTACCCGCAAAGTCCCAAACCCTTCTCTCCTGGTCAATGGACTTTGTCACTCCGCCGAGGAAGGTCTCCTCGGGTTCTCAGATCCCTGGTATTGGTTCCCAGACTCTTCTCTGGTGATCAGTGGACTTATTGCGGCCACTGTGATCGCGAAATTATCCTTGGATGCTTTGTTTACTGTTGTTGGGGTCCAAGACCCTACTGTGGTGGTCAGTGTGTTTATTGCTGACATTGTGATGAGGAAATTCTCCTTGGATGCTTGCTTCACTGTGGTTGGGTCCCCGACCCTTCTATGGTGGTCAGTGGGCTGATTGCTGCCACTGCAACAAGGAAGTTCTCCTCGGATGCTTGGTTCACTCTTCCAGTGTCCAGTAGTTATTTTGTTACTACTGGAATGAGGGAGCTCCTCCCTGATGCACTCTAAACAGTTCTGTGACCCAATAACACTGTAGCCGCCACTGGTGTGAGGAATATTACTGTGTGTCCCTCTCTCTGCCTCCCCCCTATCCCTACTGGGTCTATCATGCCTCCCTTTACCTTCTTGTGGGATGCTGCACTCCACCAGTCCTTCCTGGGATGGGGTTTCTTGTCGGCGGCTATCACTGCTCTTCTTGTCTGCTTCAGCGATCCCGGTGCACTTTGCGGTCCTCTGCTCCTTATTGTCTTGTCTCTATTCTGGGACCCGATGGTCCATGTTGTTGCGATCACAACACTGCCTTTTTCTTTTGGGCTTGCAGTTCGGTCTGCTCCTCTGATACCCACAATGGACTCTCACAGCCTGCCGGCTCCATCCCCTGCACAGCTTTTCTTCCGGCCCTCACTCAGAGTTCGAAATGTCTGGGCTTCAGTGGGCTCCTCGCTTCCCCCGATCTGACTTCTTTTAGGCCCTCTTCTCTTTCCTTTTTATCTCTGGGACTCCACCCTGGCACAGCGTCAACAACTGCAGATGTCTCTTTGGCATTGACATGCCTCCGGTGAGCCACCTTGTGGCAGTGCTCAATAGTTGGTTGCTCTTCATGGTTGCTTTGTTGTTCCTCATCTCAGTATGTTCTGTTCTGACAATATCCCATGTGCTACAAAAATACATCGGCTTACACTCGATAACATAGCTTGGTATGGAAGAGGGGGCTAGGGAATGTTGGGGAGTGGCTTGATGAACATGCTGTACCATAGGTGATCGTCCTTGTCCCCAGAGGTGGAGTCCCTCTCTGTTAAGTAACTGGTCTTGTTGCTGTCGGGATCGTGTAGTCTACCTTCCGGTCCTGGTCTGCGTTGGTTTGTCCAGGCTGTGTGATGAAGTGAGAGCAGTGTGTAGAAAAGTCTCCTAATTCACCACTCGTAACAAAGTGAGGGGAAAAGCTTGGAAAATAACTTTGCACACCACGGAATGGCTTCCCCGGAATTAACGTGGCAAGAGGACAGTGCCGGAACGCAGGTCGGGGAAGCCGCTGGATATCTGGTGAAGCGGCAGATGGTAAGCAGCAACACAGTTCCTGTTAGTAGTACTTGCAGATAATATCCCAGTAGCCAGGTTAGGTATGAAGGCAGGCCAGAGCAGACAAGGCAGGCAGTGGCAGGCCAGGAAGGACAAGGAAGGCAAGGCAGGCCAGGAAGGCAGAAGCAAGGCTGCTAACAAGAGTCAGGGGTGGAACTGGCAAGGAGCCAAGGAAGGAGTGAAAAAGGACAATAGGCAAGGCAAAACAAGGAGCATGCAGTGAACAAGGTAGCAGAGTGCAAGGCACACAAACTACAGAGCGCATTCAGACGCATTGGTCTGCAGTGTTACCAGTGTTTAAATACACACCTCTGTAGGCAGCATTGCCAAGGTGCTGCCTTTAATGAGCCTGCGCAAGAGACCAGTGTCAGGTCCTCAAGCATGCTCGCATGAGGCAACATGGCCGTGCCCTGCATCAAGACGCTGAAAGAATGCCGGGGACAGTTCCGGGCCCGAAGACCCGATGCAGACCAACATCATGCCTCCCCGTTCCTCCGTGACCCAAGCGCCACTGGGGATAGCAGCGCCAAGTATGCGACTGTGGCCCGCGGCAGTGACAGGCAGGAGGCCTGTCACTCCCAATGAGGTCCACCCACATTAAACCACCCCTAGGGGGACTATTCGGTAGCGGCTACCTCTCCCTAGCTTCATGAGAAAAGGCTGCCCCTGTAGAGAAGTAGACGACACCTTGCGAATCACCACAGTAGTCAGAGCTCCCTTTGAAGCACTAGTTCACAATCTACCCCTAGGTGTATGGCGTGTTCCTCTGAGAAGGTGTCAAGCCTTCCGAGCAGAGAACAAAGAACCATCCAAGGCTGAGCTAGATATAGTTTTATATTTATATTTTACCAAAGTACCACCACATGTCCTTGGAGATACACACTTATATATTATTTGAATCATAGGTACCCACTGTTAAAGAAAGTCCATCGATGTTGGCATTAATGTAATTCCAGCAGGTTCTTTTCAGAAATGCACTTGCTATTTTGTAGCTGTTGTATCGCCACATGACATTGCAACCACTGGTGGGTCAGTAGGCAAGGCCCAGTGAATGTATACATGTGAACACTATACGTTTTTAGCATGGAACATTGGAAAGTGAGGTCTGGTTAGGAGCGTTAACTTTCTGGGAGAGAAAACCAGGATACCTTCACACAACAAAAATCAAGAAAGTTCAGGATAGTACACCCTTGCAGATGGCCTTCTGTCGCAGAAGCATGAAAACATATCTTAATAAACAGGCCAAGCAGTCCTATACAGTTATCACCAGAAAGGGTTCACCAGAGGATGGCAAACATCTGTCTGTACTCAAAAGAATGGGAACAGAGGCCTCAAATACTGAATATCATGAAATATGTAGAGAGTAAACAAACATGCACATTCTAGAACATATAAATGCATTGGACAGCTTTACTTGGTTATACAGACATTCTGGGCAAAATGTATTGTCAAGAAATGTCAAAGTAAATCATTGGCCATCTTAGTGGTGCACTACTGCATGACACTGTACATCTTCGGCGAGCTGCTGCTTTATAGCCAACTCACTTGTGATGGCACCACAGGTGTCACAAGAAATGGGTGCCATCACAGGGAAGAGTGGTTGCAGTGGGGATCAGGCCTTTGCAAGCAACTCAGATGGAGGGCAGGCCCCCATCACTGCAGTCATCATCATTGGAAGACAAACCTCGGCCAGATTTTAAGTAAGTTACTCATGTTTGTTTTTCTGAAAGTTTTTCTATGACTCAAACTCAGGCTATCCCACCTGATTCAGAATTGAAACCGACATTTATCCAAGTTTAAATAATGTGTGTTCTTCCTACTATGTTACAGAATACATCCTCATCAAAACTGATGCTATTGTCCAGAAAATTATGTTTTATGATTAAGGTTTGCAGTATTTTATTTTTTTACACATACATACAGATTGGAATCACTCTCTTTCCTTTCAGTATTTATTTGTAAACAATTGAAAAAAGAGGAATTAAGGTCTTTTTCATAAGTCTTCAGGTTGTCAGTCATGCCTTTGAGCCCAATATCCACGGAAAGTAACACAACTGAGAGGCTTTTAAAATGTCTTTATTTCCATTTCAAGATGTAAAAATGGCTCAGAGATATTTTCTGGGCTGTCGCTTGATGTGCAAGAACTCAGCGCTGCAAGAATCTCATTACACGCATCCAAGCACTCAAGTTTTTCATTTTAATATGTGTGGAAAAAGACTAGTAGCAACTTTTATTTTTACACAATAAAACATGAATGTGGATAAATACTGATAAAAGGGGCAAAAATAAATATGGATAAATACAGACGGAATTGTTAAATACCATAAAACTGGGAGATAGTGAACAAAACAACAACGCTATTGTAAAGCGTTTTCTCAATGTTTTACGTTGGGAAAACAGAATCCTGATTTACACATGATGTAGAATGCGGAGTGATCTTAAAACGAGGATCACTGTTGTGTTTTTTCGATTTTGTGATTTCAACAAATATCTTTGCGGTGCTGTAGCAGATTATAACCAGCAGTGATTAACAGCAATAACAAACTTGGATAGCATGTTAGTCAACAGACTTTCAATTGCATCGCACCATAGATTAGTCTCAGCTCAAAGGTACCACTTTACTGAATGGACCTGAACCTCTGGCCTTTGGTTTGCACAGTGTCAAGCGACCATGTAATGGGAACAGTGTAATATGTACAATTCACTGACCTAACATAGCAATAAAGTTGTCAGAAGCTGCACGGACAATCTGAAGACTCTTACAAAAAAAATCTTAAAAGTCGCAATTGTTTTCATCAATGCACACAATTGGAGATAATGTTCAGCGGTATTTCACAAGTGGAGAACGTTCATAGATGGCAAATCCAGGAGCTAGGCATCAAAAAGTTTCTCTCCACCCCTTTTAATCACAAGCACAGCCACTGAATTGCAGAATGCCCCAGGGAACATCTTCAATATCTCTCCATTTTAAAATCCACCTCCTCTCCCTTAACAAACTGATAAAGAGCTCCGAGTTTAATGTGTATATCTATGCTAGCAACATAAAGCTAATTTTTATAAAGTAAAATCCTACACTGAACAACAATTTTGTAGGCTGTCTTCTGTCCATTGATTAATTGATGGAGGCAAACAACCTGAAAGTGACTCCCTCGAAGGCTGTGTTCCTGCATGTGGGAGGTGCCGTAGACATGTGGCCACCTAACATGTGACTTCATTAGTGGCTTGGTGGTAAAACATCTTGGAACTCGACTTGGCGACAGCTTCAACATGGCAATCCATGATGCCTGAATAGCCAAGAATAGGTTTTATTATTTGAAGTGGTTGAGGAGGATTTCCTTTCCTCCTATCTACGGGCAATGCTAGCTCTGGTCATTTCACTGTCTGATTAGGCCTGTAGAATATTCCCTAGAATCCCCCTGTACCTTATTTACAGACACATCTTCCCTGCTCATCAATCATTACATTGGCTGCCTCGGAGTAATGGAATTGAGTTCAGGGTATTTTGTATGTTGCACACAGACCTGCATGACATAAGGCTACTATTTCTTGCCTAAATTGGATTGTCCTTCTCCATCTCATTCGTTGTGTTCTGTTAGAGCTATACTGCATCGAGTATCTCGATATTCAGGCTACACTACAGTTTGACAGGGTTGATGATTCTTTTAGGTTTGGTCCCTAAACTTTGGAACACCCTTTCCTTTCATCTTAAAACCACTAGTGACTGTCTATGCTTCATTAAAACATCCCTCTTTCGGTAACTTTATTCCAGTTTGCATCTGTTGCCCCGGCTACCTTTCAGCGCTGAAAGGTCTTTTCAATAAGTGATGATCTGCAGAGCATACACGTGCCTATTATAACATAATATAGCAATCATATCATAGCGAGCGTGCCTCACCCCCATGCCTGTCTGATAGAGCCTGAGGACTTTAAATGATAGGACAATGCACACTGAATAGCAAGCTTGTCTAAGAAGGCAGGTTGGAACTAGATTGTTCACTTAGAGTGGTGGGACTAAGCAGTCTTAACTCTCAATGTGGGCGTGGCTTTGCCCTTGTAACCTGTGTACAAATAATTACACCAAAGTTCCACTAAAAAGGTACTGCCATTTGACATGTTTTGGTTACCATTCTGCATGACATCTTGCCTTACTGTAATTTCAGACCAGCTGCAGCGACGACAAAGAGGATGCAGCGCAGCACAAGACACAGAAGGCGACACTGCCTCAGACCCAGCTCAAGGTCTACGTGTTCCACTCGTCTTCTCTGGAGATGCCGTCTTCGTAAGGAATCACACAAGGAAATGGTGGGACGAGCCAAGATTCAATGGTCCTTTTATTGTAGAGGATTGCACTCTGTCCGCTGTAAAGCTACAGGGCAGGAGAGCATGGATTTTTCTCTGTGATATTAAACCTTACGTCAGAGAAGTCCCCCTGCCTGCACTCCATCAAGTGGAATCAATGAGCAACGGGGAAGAACCACAGCACGTGCAGACAAGATCCATGACGAGGAAGAAGGACACATGACCAGCGAAGTAAATACAAAGAACTTTTGCGAGTTGTGGCTTATCATGGACACTTCCTCTAAGCAAAAAAGGGGATAAGGACATAAAAAATGGACACTGTGTGCAACCTAGTTGCAGGGTGAAGAAGAAAATTGTGCATATAAGCCACATCATGTTTGGTGATTTGAACTTTGGACTGAGGCAATCCTAAGCCTTGATGAGAAAAAGAGTATGCAAAATTTTGACCAAGGTCATTTACATTGGAAGCAAATACAGTATCCCGATTCATTCAGTACCGATACCTTATTTGGAATCACTTATGTTGTCCCTCAGTAGAGACATCACAGAAGACGGGGTCACCTATTTCAACTTAGTACTAAGGTTATACCCATCACTGGTGGGGAGGCTCACCAGTGACACAGACTTTCTACAAAATCCTGAGAATGAAAAAATAATCAGAAAACTGCTCACTGTCATTGCCGAAAAATTCATCCTATTCCCTGAGTACAGTGAGAAAGAATCAAATGCTTCCAACACAGGCGGAAATAGATGAGCTCATCAATACACTTTTCTTTCGCTTAATCAAAGACTGTCCAACCATTGTCGGAAGAACAACAGATACACTAACATTTCTCCGAGACCCAGCAAACACTGAACATTTAGCCATCTTTTAAATAGGATCATCATTTCAGTCGCACTCCACACGACCGGACAGTGCAGATATTGTTTACATCGAGGAAAGAACCTATAACCACCCTGAACCAAGCAAAGACAGAACAGATGTTCCTGTCACCAGAAGACAACAGATTGGCATACAACATCTACTTTCACCTTATTGAAGACTTTCCAGAGCTAGTGGGAAGAAAAGTCAATGTTGGCGTACTTACATTTTTCAGAGATCCAGTATAGTGTACTCACCTAAACTTGCTCCTGCATGGTATTATAGATCAAATCAAAATTTCCAATCTCCATGGAATCCTTAGGATAAGATTGTGAGGGACAGATCGTGGAAGCAGAGTCAAGAACTTAATTTGCTATATTTGTTGTTGTTTTTCACTATCTTTCATATTGATCAGTGTCCAATATGTCCTCCGGACTGAAGCAGATTCGAGGAGTGAACGTACTTTGAACATGCACAGTAAAAGTGACTCACCAAAGTATTATTTCAATAGATTTTTCCCATAGTTTCGCAAAGGAACTGTACCCTGAAGTAAAAGACAATTGTCACTCGCAAGAAGGGGGGACACTTGTGCAGCACATAACACTTTTGACACAGAACTCGAAGAACGATATTGGGTGGGGGAACAACAAAATTGACATTGGGTAAATGATCGAGATGGGGGCCCAGAGCAGTAACCTGGTCCTCCCACAAGCAGCTAGGCACCCTCGCTTCTCTGGAAGAAAATGCTGTCACCTGACATATAAGGGCATAATGTACTTATGTATTATAATTGTCATTATCTTTCTGTCATTAACAATCAGAACTGCATTCTTTATTGGCACACAAAGTGGTCCAATTTCAGTGCAGCCACCTGATGATATACGCATGAAACCCACAAAAGCACCCAGACCTTATACAGTAATTCAGTCGCTAGAAAATCTGATGGTAGAGTAAATGAACTTGAAATGAATGTGATTAATAATGATATACACACTTTTATGGTAACGAATGAGCAGGAAAGCCGGAGACAGGGTTGGCATGAAATGAATGAAGAAAAAGCACTGACAACCACACGCACACACACACTGAATGCACAAGAAACAGGCCTAGTATCAATAACAGCAAAACCACAAATGAAGGTAGCAGAGAAGATGAGACTGCCTGCCATAAAACCTTCACAGAAGATAGTGCGAGAAAACAAGAAGAATTAAGAGAAAGACCAACAGAAGCAGGCATATCAGAAACTCTTTGGGGAACAGTGCTTTCACCAAACGAATGGGAAGAAGGAGTAGTGATCTGCCGAGCATGGATGGTCCTTGGAGCCTGCAAGGAAGCAATAGAAAACCCACAAAGACTGTGCAAACCATTATGGCCTAAACTTACAAAATTACTGGCATGGGCCGAAGATAGAGGAGGACCCTTGCAGATAGTGCCACTGGAAAGCCTGAAATTGTGCTTCAGGAGCAATGGCACAAGGAAGATGGGAGAGAATCAGAACTGCGGATGAATTTTTGAAGCTCCGGGAATGACTCATGGGACTGCAGTAATTATGGATCATTATTGGGCATGCGGATCCAAAGCATACATCAGACTGCCGAAGAACTGAGGAGGCATATGCACAATAGTGAATGTCCATGTTCCAGCACTAGTAATCCTGAAAAGCGATCTGAACATTGACAGCTTCCCAAAAGCAGATGCTCACCTGAGGAAGAAGAGATCTGTGGAACTGATAACCCGAATGAGGAGAGAGAATTACTTCTCTGCCAAATGAGAAGAAGCATTTCATGCAATCCCATGTGAACACAGGCTGTTCAGCCTCAACTCATCAGTGTTCACAACGATTTTCATGCCACGAATCCAAGTTCGAGTAAACACTAAATGGTTGCAGATACCCAGATGGGAGTTATTGCAGACCATCAACACGACCATAAAAGGATTCAATGCGATTAAAGAAGATTTAAGAGCAATTCGACTGATGACATGTCCAGAACAGATATGTCCTTGACATGATCACAGCTATGGATGGCGGAGTTTGTGTGAACATTGGAGAATCATGTTGCACATTTATACCATCCCACAACGAGGAAAATTGAACTTTAACAAAGGCCATAGGAATGCTGACAAACCTACAGAACCAGATGATCAATGAAACCGACATAGTGGATGATGACAGCTGGTTTGGATCACTATTCTCGTGGGTTCCACAATGGATGGCGGATGCATTCAAGTTCCTAGGAGCCCTGCTAGTGATGAAATTACTAGGATTTTGTGTCATAAAGATAATAATTTTGCAATGCCAGAAAACTGCGAAGAAAGCCATACGGATGAAGATCATGATTGATGTCAAACCAGGATGGAAGCCCAGAGATCTAACTGATGAAGAACTAAGAGGCTTTGTGAAGGCCAGCAAACATGCACCAGAAGGTACAAAGTTTCTTTATCCCAGAAAACACAGAAATTATGAAGCAAAATGGACTTACTGCAGCCCAAATGGACAATGTCAGCTAATAACATGGAACAAAGATGAATATGTTAGGACACAGGAAACCTGAGAGGAGTGATAAAAATATGGACTCCAAAGAGACACTTCTTCAAACCATCATGTACAAAACTAGAAGATGAAGAAGAAATTAATACAGAAGAACCAAGTATGGTGAATCCAAAAAGAGGAAGCAGAAGTGGTCGATGACCCGACCAGAGGGGGGAGTGTAGAGGAGGTCCCGAGTGAGACCTACACTCCAACCGCACATTTTGAAGTACCAGAAACATTCACACCGAGATATGTGACGTATGATGAGCAAATAAACCAGCAGAGAGCCACAGAAGGGCTCTGCCCAGTGCATATCAGAAGAATAATACCTATTGAAGTACCAATAACCCAACAACCATGGACAGTAAGGTATCCATTGAGAAAACCATACCAGCAAATGAAACGAAATGAAGATCGCTTAAACACTGTCCCGGAAGAAACTCAAAAGGCCTTAATTGAAGACGAATGGTGGGTTCATAGTGACTGTTTCGAAAGTCAAAGTTTCGAATGACAAAACTTTCGACAACAAAGCATCTGAAAAAAAACTTTTGAATGCATTTCATTTTTTTTTTACTGGGGGGTCCCCCCCAATCACCTGCTTATTTTTAAAAAAACACTTATTTTAGTATATGAAACTGAGCTAAACCCTTTAACATTAAAAAAAATGCATTCAATTTTTAAAAAAAAAAACTTTGTATTCGAAAGTTTTTTCATTTCGAAACTATGACAGGACACGGAATGATGATGCCACGAGGGCCCGGACAGACTCACAGATGAAAGAAACAACAACCAAAAGATGACACACAGAGACGAAATGCCATGAATAAGGATATCGTGAACTTAGAAGGAGAGACGATATTGAAAAATGAGGAAACTTAAGCCGTGAACAGGATGACGATATTCAACCAGCTAACGCCTGTACATATGTTTGGAACCGCAAGATGCTAAGGAAACAGTGCGGCTTGCTATGCTTAGTAGAATATAGACCGTGGCAAGCACCACTTATACATATCTACCTCAACGAAGCACATTATTCAAGTGCGAGTCCACTTTACACAAACGCAGAATTAACTCAGGTTACTAGAGGTCAAACAGGACAGGATTCGTATTCCTGCTAAAGCGAGAAGAGATGGCTGAATCGAAACTCAGCAAGAGCAACTCATGCCTGGGAAGCCAAGGTCAGACCAAGAGAAGGAGCGAACAGTAGCTTTGCGGAATTGAAACCTAAGAACAGAACAGCCTATCTCAAGAAGGCCAAGATAAGGAGGCCCAGGCAGGTGCGCAAGCCAAACAAGAATGAAATGCGCAAATAGAAGGAAACCTAGGCAGATTCACAGTGTGAGCAGCACATGACCATCCGAGCAGAAAGAGGCATGGGTTCACACCTGCACCTGGCTGTCACCCAGACAGAGATATCATAGCATTTTCTGACAAGAAAATATAGTCTTGAGGCCAACCACAGCCAACTAATTGACACATAGCCACTAAAGTAATGATTGATTGAAGGGACACCGGTTGAATCTTAGGGCATCCCACACCTGGTTGACCATTCTGCGTGCTGCTAATTAAAGTGGAGATTTATGTATAGAGTTGAACCCAACCCAATCACAATGGACCAAATAATCTAGGGTCCCATAGATAGTAGAACCAATGAGACATCGTACTTTTAGTGACGTCTACATGAGTAATATTAGAAGGATGGACGTAAACGCCCACCTGATAGTGTTTATCCAATCCCCTCACTCTGTTACCATATACAGATATAGTACCTATAGTAAAGTTACCTTTTCCAAACCAATAGAATTGCATGTTAACTTTTGAAGGTTACACATCAATGATGATGAGTTTTGGGTATAAATATTACTGTTTGTATGTAGTTCTTGGGAGTTGAAGTGGGACGGACTATTGCATCACTGTTGATTTCCATGTTTCCCTGTTTTTTGTACTTGTCATTTTGTACAATGACTTTTTTTTGGGACGATCGCCACAGGCTGTTATGCCCTTACGCGGTACCAGTGATAAGGAGCAACCTGACATCGTTTACTTTGGCCTTGCACCAAGCTGATGCCACAGCCTTGCAATTCACAGTGCGTCCAATGTGCTTTTTATAGCTAAAAGGAACACCGCATGACTCACGATAAACATTTGTGGATCGGGAACAAAGAAAAAAATTACCCATTTGCTTGATTATGGCAATCGCTGGATGTTCTCTGAGCGTTTATTGTGAAATAAAAGTACTTTAAAAAATGTACAGTTTTGCTATTTCCTTTAAAAATATGGTTTTAAATTCAAAATTGGGATGCGCTGTGTTGTGAGATGATATTTGTTGATATTCTGGGTTCTGCGTCAACTAATGTTATCACGTAGGTGATGACTGGGTGCATTTGTCTATGCTGCCCAGTAACGTCCTGGAAATAGGCAGAGAATTTCACTAGGTTTGGTGATGTCAGCCTAAGGGGCGGGGCATATGAATTAGTGCTGCCAGAGCAGTCCACCTTGGGCGATGCGGCAACGGATAAGATCATCACAAGATGGCCGCTCCCTGCTGCCTGATTTCGCATGTATAAAAAAGAGAAATACTACGGTAAGGTGCATAGGAAATGTTTGTACGATTGATCAACGTATGCTTAGAAACACATGCCCGAACCCTCGGGACAATAATATTTCTGTGCGCACTATTCCTTCGATAGATCAATTTTTTGTTCCATTCGCTGCCGATGATTTTCTAAGGTCTCTGTTTCTGTATTATTTTTAATGTCTATATGTTGTGTTTAAAAAATAAAATAAATTTGGTAAGTACACATAAAGTAATGGGTAATAATTTTATAGAGAGAAGTGTAGTGTCTACCATTACTACCACTGTTTTCACTCATTTCATCATGAGGAAAATTTTCTTCCAGGCATTCCAAAGTACTAGACATTTCTGTGTAAAAAATATATATATATTATTTTTATAAATATATAAAATAAATGTAGTGTACTCACTAGTTTCTTGCTAAGTTTTGCTGTTACTGCTGCGTAGGTGTTCTGCTGATTTTTGCTGTGCAGTTTGTGTGAAGTCATTCTGTTGGAGGCTTATTTATTTTGTTTTGGTACATTGCATTATGTTGCATATGTTATGTAATTGGATGGTTGGTGTCTTACATATACAGTTTCCACATCTTATTTATTATTGAACACAATGTATTTATGTGCTGCTTTTTGAACATGTTCAGTGCTTCTATTGCATGATACAACAATATAGTCCGTCCGCGAACATACGCATGGTCTGCAAACATCAGACCCACTAGCGCAGGTAGGCGTACAGTCTGTTCTATGTTATATGTATATAAACTAAGGGAATCCTAGGAAATATTTATCCGATTTGTATTGTCTATATCTATATTTAGTAAAAAAAACTTTGTTAAAGTGATGTTATGGTTAAGTTGCACTACTAAAAACCTAATAAATTCAGTGAAAAAAACATTGTTTAAGGGACGTCATGGTTCCAAGTAAAACCAAAAACCTCCTGAAATTCGCCAGTTATGGTAAGCTAAGCAACCATAACTCATGCCTTCACCGTGCATTGCTAAGACTAACACCCAGGACATCAAAGATGACATCACAAATGAACCAATGGAGTTTTCCCCACCTCTCTGAAGCATTCTCTTGTGCACCCTCTGGTCAAAAAACCCTCTGCGACCCTTCTATTCCAGCAAACTATCGCCGATCTCCATCACTTCTTTCCTGGGCAAACTCCTGGAGAAGTTGGTTATCTCTCAGCTTACCCTCAACACCAAATATATTGGTTGCCTCCATGACCATCAGTCTGGGCTTGGAGCATCCAGAGGCACATAAAATGCTCTCTGAACACCCATGAAAACCTGCTCACAAACCTTGACTAAAACTCTCCCTCTGTCCTCATTCTCCTTTACCTCTCCTCTGCTTTTGATACAGTAAGCCACAACATCCTGATCACCATCGTAATCACAGATCAGGCCCTGGCGTGGCTTGCGTCCTTTCTCTCTGACCATCCTTCCCAGGTGGAACTTGAGTCCTTTCTCTCCGCTGTCACTCTCTCTACTTTTAGTGTCCCCCAAGGATCTGATCTATCCCCCTGGTTTCTTAACATCTACATGACCCCCTTGGCCCACATGATCTCTGCTTTCACTTCCAACTTTCAGTGTTATGTGGATCACACACAACTCTCTTTCAGGCTACCCTTGGCCTCTTCTTCTTCCTCACTCATTCCAGACTGTCTGTCCGCAATTCAGTCCTGGTGTACTGCTAATGATCTCTGCCTTAATGCCAGCAAGACAAAGATCATACTCATTGGGACACCCCCTCCCACTTTCCAACTCACACTCTGGCCAGCCTTCCTTGGCCCTGCGCCCCCACACACTGGTGAGGCAAGAAATCTGGGGGCCATCTTCAACTCTACTCTCTCCTTCTCACATCTTGGACATGTCAAAAAAATATCACTACCAGCTGCACCTCCTCAGAGGTATTCTACCTTTTCTGACCTTCCCTCAGAGGCTCACTATCTCCAGAGCCCTGGTCCTCTCCAGACTGGGCTATTGCAACAGTCTCTTTCTCAATCTTCCTACTTCTTCTCTCTGACCTCTTCAACCTATCCAGAACAGAACCGCAAGACTTATCCTTGACCTCAAGTCCAGGGACTGCATCTCTCTGGTACTGAAATTACTCCAATGGCTCCCTGTGGCTGCAGGGATCAAGTTCAAGTCCCTCTGCATAGTCCACAAGGTTCTGGTGCCAGGGCCCACACTATCTACAATGCTCTCTTCCCAAATACTCTCCTTCTTGAGCCCTCCACTCCGCCTCATCCAACAATCTGTGGGTGAGCCGTTTTTCCAAAAAGAGATTTTGGGGTAGATCCCTATCCTCTGCAAGTGCCTCCACCTGGAACAGCCTCCTTGCCTCTCTTCGTCTTGAACCGGACCGCCTTTAAGTTCTGGAAAATTCTCAAGACCTTCCTTTTCTCTTCCTCTTTCTCGCGCCCGCTCCCTTGCTAACCTCCTCTCTCCTTGCTTCTTTCCCTCCATCTTTCTCTAACCCAACTTACTCAGCTAGCTGACTGGTCGCCTGGTGCACCTCCAGAGCTCTACAAGCCCCAGGCTCCCCACCAGTCCTGCACATGCCTCCGGGCCACTACACTTTGATGGAACTACTGCATTATGCTCCTCGAGAGG
The DNA here is from genome assembly GCF_040938575.1 of Ambystoma mexicanum. Lineage (NCBI taxonomy): Eukaryota > Metazoa > Chordata > Amphibia > Caudata > Ambystomatidae > Ambystoma > Ambystoma mexicanum. The sequence goes on from NC_090922.1 coordinate 1,079,953,648, forward strand.
GGTAACAACTTCTGCACTTAACCCCCTGTGGGACTGGGTGCACGTATCCCCCTCCCTCGCACTTCCTGTCTCTGTGCACTTCACGACCCTGAATGTACTATACCTAGCAAGTCTGTCTGTCCGGTCCTACCACTGTCTCCCCTCCCTAGTCATGCCTAGTACAGTAGTTTATTGTACTGTACGTTCCTTTCCCTCCCCTACCCCTTCTCTCCTCACTCTTTGTCATGCACTTACAGTAGTAGATATGGCTCTGGCGTAGTTTGCTACTTATTGTTGTTGGATCATTCAGAATCTTCAAGGCCTAAGAATGACGACTGTTTCCCCTTTTTTCCTTTCCCGCCTTGAAGCGCTTTAAAGCACCTCACGTGTGTATGAGCGCTTTACAAATAAGCAATTAATATATTTATATATACTGGTAAATAGCAATGCTGCAGCTCTAACTCAGAATATCACACCTGTACTGAAGATTACTAAATTCAAAGCTAAACTATGTTTGATGATAATGAGCGCACTGCCACTACAATCTATACAAAAAAGAATTGTTCAAACTATTATTGTGTGATGAGTTTAAGTTCCAGATAAATGTAATGGTTAAACATTTATTAAAAGTAGTTCATTATTGAATCTATTGGAAGTCCTTTACACACAGGATATCGACCTAACTCCTAAGGATCAACATTCAGATCCTGGGATCACAGTGAACTACATTTTTTTAGACAAAACAAGAAACCAATAAAGCTCAGGTTTAAATTGTGAGTCCTTGCCTAGCAGGTGTTTCACATAAATGCATATGCTGCTGCAGTGCTTCTTTCCAATTATTATGGACACCATATATTTCTACACTAATTAGATTTCAATTCGAAATGGTTCCTGAGATGTACTCTTTATCGATAACTTATTTCTATGTAGATATCGAAAAGGTTGTAAGCAAACGCACTTCAGTCCTAGATGCTTTTTGTATGATTTTGTATGATTGCTTCCCTTTTGTTTATAACTTTTCATTTTAAACGGAAAATTCCCATATACTGCAGGATACACCGCATATGCTTCAGTGTTTGTGCCTTCATGTACATTGCAAGTAAACGTGTACTTTGGAAACACATGTTACTGCTACACGTCCATAGTAAATATGAATAACAACACAAACAATGTCGAAGGCAAATGGACTACATAAAGAATGACACCTTGATGACCTTGATGACAGAGCAGAGTATGTGACATTTGAATGCAGATAAATAATGGGGGTATGAGCACTTGGGAAATGTGAGGCAAAAGGCAAAATAACATAAAATATCATAAAATATAATACAGAAGTTGAAGTGGCCAACATCATAAAGACAATGAGATGGACGGCGAGAAAATGATGGAGAGAGATAGAAATTAAGTGTGAGAAGGAAAGGATAAGCGCTAAGGAGAGAAAGAAAGAAAGAAAGAAAGAAAGAAAGAAAGAAAGAAAGAAAGAAAGAAAGAAAGAAAGAAAGAAAGAAAGAAAGAAAGAAAGAAAGAAAGTAAAAGAATTTTAGGATAACAGAGAAGGCTGCTGAGTGATGCAATAAGGCATTGAACTCAAGTGTGGTCTGCCCTACAACAAGGACATGAAGCTGAACTTCACCTCCTAATGGACTTCCAATTACTAACATTGTTAAACTCCTAATAGACTATAAAGATGTGGCCCTTGCTACCTCCTTCCTCCCCTCCTCCATAATTTGTAATCAAGAGTACAATTTTGTCATTTTGAAATACTAATTACCTAATCACGCCACGCTACATAACATACTTGTCTGCCCAATTAGCTAGGACAATTATTAAAATTCAGAGGCCTAATTATGTCTCAATTTAATGCTGGCAAACCCGTGTCTAGTGCAGTAATTAAAATCCTGTCGTTGCTTCTGCCTTAGGGCAGTGGATGATTAGGACCTGTCAAGGGGTGTACTCAACCAAAGCAGTCAGGCGCACTGTGCAACATGACCCCGCATTGTTAAGTGTGTCAACATATTAACCTGAATTCCCTTCAGCCCACATGATCACATTTCGAAGAGCAGAAAGAGGCTCAAACAAAAAGCAATCTATAAAAAAATAATATGTGTTTTAATTAATGCTAAGAGAGCTGATGCGGCTTGAGCTACCAAGTGCTCGCAGTCATACGATTTATGCATCTAATTACAGGCAATGAAGACTTTCATTTTCTTAAGTGAGTATTTTTGTGACTTAATAGAAAATGGCGATGTTTGTTTTTGTTTGAAGCAGCCAGTCATTGCGCACATACTTCTTCCACAAGAGCTCGAATGATGATTATTGCAACTGAGGTAATAGTTAACTTTACTCTGTCTTTCTAAGAAACGTCTTTTACTGAACACAAATATCGATTTTCTCCATTACAGCTAGAAACCTTCTTTCACTCATTCTGTTTACATTCTCTCTGTATCACAAGTTGGGGAGGTTGATTGGCTACACGTGTCTTAATGTAATAAAATGAAATGTACAGTGTTCTTGTATTGCGCAACTTCTTCAATTTTCGTGGTCTGTTGAAGTGGCTTTTGGTGTCCAGGTGGATAGCTCAAGGGTTAAGTGCTTGTCTCGGACATGAAGCAAGCCTGCACTTTACAAGTTCAAAACTCAGCAGGACCGTCTCAGCCCTTCATCCTTCTGCTGTACATACATTGAGTACCATTAAAATGGGTAATAATGGCCGGTATTATTTCAGCACATAGAAGCAAGAGAACCGACCCCTGAAACACAAGTGTTCCTCAGCTGAGCTGTCTGAGCTGACAGGAAACAAAGGAGGAGTACCGTATCCAGTAAAGGCGAGGTATGTCAGAGAGAGGAAGCACAATCCCTTCAGCCAGCTACCGAAGTTGACTCAAAGCCACCATATAGTGGGAGGAGCTGACTTCCCTACAGGATTTGGGGAAGCATTGCAGACAGCAGGAAGCTCAATATAAAGTAAAGGAGAGCGTAATGGAAAGTGACTGAGGTAAACCCCGCAGTCAACATGGTAGGTAACAGAAATGAGGAACAGCAGCCCTTGTAAAGCAGACAGAAAATATGCAGGGTGATGAGCAATACTGGTAGCCCCTGTATAAGAGAAAGACAGGATGGGAGTGAAATGAGGAGTAACAGTATCCAGTGTCAAAAACAACAGTAAGAGCCAGCGCTCTTAGGAGCCAATCCGTGGACAAGGCATGACACTTAGGGCTCGATTCCTGGAAAAGTGTGCATTTATCCAGCAAAGTCTGTGCGCCGAGAACGACACTGCGCGAGCATGCATGCAGAATTCATTCTGCGCACTCCACTTATTCACAGATTGCTTTGTGCAAAGTAACCGTATACGCAATTTGTGGCCAGAACGCCCCCAATATGCCCCCATGCAAAGCAAAAACAGCCAGAACAGCTACCTTTGCGTGCTCCCCTAGGAGCGAATACCTGCACCCTTCAAACAGTGCATGGGTTCCCCGAGAAGCAAGCTTGCATCTCAGGGACGCTGCTTCGGGGTCCCCCATAACTGTTACCAGCACTCCGCCAACATGTGTAGGATTTATTGTAACTCGGGTAATACACAGAAAATCTGTGTGCAAACCCCTGTAAACCGTTCCTGCACTCTGCTTCACTGTGTAGCGCACCCCTAAGTCAGACCAGACCAAGGCTGCATACACGCATTCCTAAATCTGACACCCGATCTTACCTCTGCGCTGTGAATAATATGCACAAGTGTCTGTACGCCTCCCTTTGGGTAGCAGATAGTATGATGGCTTTGTGTGGCCATTTCCCCGCCACGAGGTTGCACGCTCGGATCCATGAATATGTATTGTTTGACGCAATAGTGGGCGTGCGATGGACTGCTTACGGGCTGTCCCTCGTAATGCCCACATTTGGCCGTGTTCTATCTCATTTTCTATGTTCCGCCCCCTACCCCTGCCTCTGCACAAGCCATGCCCATGCTCTGCATGGTGTCTTGCGCAAGGCAGTTGGCCTCTCACAGTGACGTGCCAAGCCTGAGGGAAGTCCCCGCAAAGTACTAAAAAGTGCTGTTCAGTCGATTCCTTGAATATATGAACAGAGTTTTGCACGCAGTTTGGCATGCAAATTACCGATTTTGCATGCAGATAATTCCATGAATCGGGCCCTAAATGTGGGGAGGGAAACTTTAGGAGTGTCAAAGAACCCCAGAAGAGAGAACAACGACAGGGCAAAGAGTACCTCTAGGAGTATCTAGTGAGAATAACAGGAAAGAGTGAAGGACAACAAAATAGATCACAGCAGGCAGGAGCAGGCAGACCATGGGCCTCATTACGAGGCGGGCGGTAAGGGATTACCGGCACCGGTAAGGGCACCGGTACCGATAATCCCTTACCGCCCTACTATGAGTTCCCTTTGCGGGTCGTCCCTTAATGCCTGGTTTTTCCAGGTGTTAAGGACGGGACCCGCAAAGGGACCCTGGCAGGGCCATCTTAAGCACTTTGGGGGCCCGGGGCACGGACACCTCTGGGGCCCCCTCCAACAGACCAAAGGAATTAAGGGATATAGAATATCTAGTGCGCCCCACCCCGTCTCACGATAACAACCCATAGCTTGATATGCTTCCTCGTACAGATCAAAATAAGCATGGTAAACTTCCTTTCAGATACCTTACACTCTTCATTCATGTTGTAATCCGAGTGATTAACCAGTAGCATTTCAAGGGCAACATTAGCAGTCTATGCAACGGTACTTGTTTTCAGGCATAGGTACAGCAAACATTTAATCAATAGCAGCCACGTGGAAGGTATACTGGACATAGTATATCTGCAGGGCACAGATTCTATGACAAAGGTACACATAACCTCAGAGACAGCAAAAGTGCTCAAGCATGGATACAGATGAACAATGGGAAGCAAGGATCAAACTATACATACCATACCATAGCATAGAGATTGGATGACGATTTGAAGATACCAGGAAGGTCTCTGTATCCAGAGAAACTGAGTTTAGTAGCGGAACATGGTTTTCAAGCAGCGTCGCCGTTCGAGAGCAAAGAAACAGGTGGCTCTGGTGTGCAATATATCAATGCTCACTATCATTATAGAACAAGCAACACTATATATAGTCAGTGAAACCATAAATGAGTCTTTTTTAAAGATCCTACACTGAGAACGTAATCACTCTGAAGGGCTGACAATTTTGAAAGGTTTAGGTACTTGCAATTTTGAAAAGTGAGGAAATACAAGATTAAATGAGATACTCAGGGTCACACATTGATTAAGAGGTGAAGCTGGGATTCGTACCCACAATTTCTGCTCTTACCAATTTATTTTCTAGTATTTACAGAACTGCATTGGAAAATATGAAAATCACATAACCCAATATAAACATTTAAAAAACAAAACGTTATAGAAACATATTATTCAAAATGGATATGATTCTAGCTTCATTGTCTCCATCATCAAGGAAAGTACATAAATACCAGCACACTAATGGATGTGATCTTAAAAGATTTCAAATAGGTTTCTCTTTTGTATTGTAAAGCTTTAAATACACCCCAAACACGGGCTTGTGCAATGGTATTTAAAAATGTGCAGAAAAACCGTTTTGTTGTCACATAAGAAAACCTTAAAATATGCTGGTAAGAAGCCTGCAATATCTGGTCTGCTCTCTTCTGTCTAGAACTCCTTCCACTCAAATGGCCTACATGATAGGAAAGATCAGATAATTGGCCAAACAATGCCACCAGTAGGTGAGAAGAAAACCTTTTCACAGAAGGCAGTACAGTACTGTCAGTGATGTAGGATTTGGCCAGGATCACTGTATTGTCTGCTGGCAAAGCCAGGATCCAAGCATGAACGCTTTGGTTCCACAGTCTGGAATTCGGATACTTAAACACCTCTAACACTTTATTGTCATCATTGGAGGTGCCCGCCTAGGTTTTACAACTCCCCATCTAAACAAACCAATTTCTAGACCATCCCCATATTGATGGTATGTTAGTTTATATAGCAACCACTATCTAGTGCAGGTACAATGGTGATAACACCTGGGGTGCTATTGAACAATGTACATTTATTGAGGCTTAACAACTTCATACATTGGAAATGCTGAGTCGGCCTTGCTGGAATTTGGTATTGTAATCTTGCATGTGAACGCATATCTCTGCAATGAGAGCTTAACACACTGAGCTAACCTCTGAACCATCGGGACACTCAACTGTATCAATACGTATTTCAACTTTGGCTATTGCACATGATCAATATAATACCCAAAGGAAGGTGAGAATGCTACAGGCGTTGTGCCACACAAACTATGCATACCACAGTGAACATAGCATTACAGGATGAAAAGATCTGAACAAAATGTACTTGTCAAGAACAGACAGAAAATAGGTTTAGCCTTAGCAACACACCATAGAAAATCCTGATGTGGGATACTTAATTTTGTCGATTTAGGGAAACAGACTTTTTTTTTGCCTTTGTTGCCCTCCCATAGACGTCTCTGGACTCTGGAGCTAATAACGGTACCGCAATTTGCGGTACCGTTATTAGCGCCTTCCCCATTCCCATTGAGCCCTATGGGGGCTCAAATGGGAATGGGGAAGGGCCCTGGTGAATGGGGAATTACTGGTCACGCCAACCTTGGAATGGATTGGTAATTGCTCCATTCACCAGGGCAGAGTCGGTAGGGTTTTGGAGGCAGCCATGGAGCTAATAGCTCCATGGCTACCTCCAACCTTGTAATGAGGCCCCTTGTATCATAATGTGGGCAACAAAAATGGTCTCCAAAAACACACGCAGGATCCGAGGGACGAGGGAGAAAAGTGTTTTCTAGCATCTGTCTTAATTTCTTTTTAGTTTATAAACACCCCCCTATGGTGACCTGGAAGAGCTTTCAGTCCCCAACTACTTTGTCATCTCTGTGCACCATCTTGGAAGGGAGTTCCCTCTCTGCTTTAAATCTGGAAAAACCTGGATGTCACTGTGCAACTTCCTTGGCTGACCTGACTTCCTCTCCATTTATCCTACAAGGTGCACGTCCCTATCCTAATTCTCATATATCCAGTTGGATTGTTTACAGGTTGTGGTATCCCTTTGGAAATGTAAAGAGGCAGAGGTGATCAAAAGTGTCACAGACTTAAGAAACAGTATATTGGCATAAACACGGCAGGACACTGATCGGACATTTGATGTGAAGATGAAACACTTCCTTTTGAAAGAATTTAAATTGTGATTGCTTGTTTGATATTCACTGATTTGAAGATCTTTTATTAAACCCCTATAACTCTCCATATGTCGGGTCAGGTGGGTGCCAGCCCTTGAGTTGCTCACTACCCCATGTGGCCCCTACTAATTTGGGTCTCCTTCCATTAGCTGAGAGTTTTGTGGGGGCCAAATAGGGTCCATTCCTTACATTATCTACTAACCACTACACCAAATGATGGTCTGATGGAAAATTAGTGGATTATGGTTAATCTCTGGGATAATGGGAGCAATTTGCCGATCCCTTATATAAAAAGCAGAAAGTAGCATGGTGAAGTGAAACTTTAAAGCAGCACCTTCACCCTCCTAGAACCTCTGGTGTTGTAGCTGATTCACGCAATTGTGTCCAGAGCACCCTATATGCATGTGGCATATTAGTGAAGCTCACTCTTGTAAGTGAATATAATGAACTCATTATTGGTTGTTAGACACCAGCTGCAACAAGTTGCTTCGTAGCACTGTAATGAAGAAATTAGTTGAGCCTAGAATCCAGAAAGATACATATAGCAAAACTGGACAGAAAAATCACCAATGTGCTGTCTTTGCCTTGATTGTGAAAGAAAATATTTGTGTCTGTATTATACCCAATTTAAATAACTCTGATGTTGAATATATCACTGTTTATTTTAACTTAACTTATATATATATATTCTTGGACCATGATATTGCTTTATCGGCCCCCAACATCTCTTGGTATTTTTACTTTTAATCTTCCTAACAAACCGCTCAGGTTATTCCTGCTACCGCTCAACTCTTGTTCTTGGTAGAATTCAACATCTATATAGATGATCCACCTCACCCAATGCAACTGACCTCCTTAGTTTAATACAGATTGTTGCTCCGTCTATATTAGTGGAATTACCTACTCATATCATATAAGAGGTCACACATTGGACCTCATCTTTTCATCACATGACAATACGAACATTGATCCTCCCATTCCTTTACCATGGACAGATCATCATGCTATTGGTTTAAGAATTTTTTACAAAAAACAAATAGGACCCTACACAGGCCACCAGACCTGAACCAAAGGCTAACAACGTTATCACAAAAGGAAGTTCAGGTTTAAACATCTTACTTATATAGTTATAGTGAACACTGGATACATGCATGCCGGCGTGCTGACACTTTGTATTGAGTTAACCAGTGCAGTAGGATATAGGAGACTTTAGCTCTCTGTATCAGATAAATGCAACAGTCAATTTAAAGACTGTGACCACAACCGCTGTTCAAATTAAAAGCATCATCTAGTGATGCGAGCAAGAATTGATATGAAGCAGAATCTAATGTGGCTGTACTGACAGACACTTAATGGAACATGACGGAGGGTTGCGGCATGCATTTCTGACCCTATGGAAGTCTGTAAGTGACTCTAGGTATAAAAGTGGAAGAGAAGCAGTGAAGAACCACTGAAACCGGTTGACCACTTCAAAGAGGGATGCCTAGTTAATCATTTAGACACCCAGAAAAAGGTTTTTAAAATTGTAATGTTTAACTATGAGCAGATGTGCAGGCAGAAATACATTTATTGTAACCTTGTGCTGTGCTCTGACCTCGGTGCTCACAGGGATTTTTACTTTGTAGTAACCGCCACAGTGGCGCTTAATAGAGTTATGGATTATTTTGAACTTAGATAAGGTTTTAGGGACATTTTTCTCTCAATATCCCCTCACCCTAGATAAGCGGCGCACCACCTGATGCTGGGGTCAGTTACAGCAGAAGGGATAGTTAGTGAATGTTGGCGGGTGAGAATAGTGAGATTGTTTCACTATAACTATATAAGTAAGATTAAGAATTCCTTACCATGTTAAGAGACACTATAAAAAATTATCTCTTGGGATGAAGACGATTGGTCTATGTAATTGACTAATACCTATAGGCGTTGCTACAAACTCGAATACCTCACCACTGCTTACAAAGAAAGATGCTTTTTAATATTCTAATGAAATCTATAAAAATGAGTCTCCAAATCTACTGTTTCTTGCTGTACTAAAAATATCAAAATCGGTCATTAATCTAATCTGCATATCCATTTACCTTGGTTTTCAGAGACTTCAATAGAAGAAAAGGTAACATGTCATTGCCTTAAACATCAATGGGTGAAATAACAGACAGAAAAAAATGAATTACAATATTTGATTCACTTTAGGAAAGAAATCTAGTATAAACTCCTCAAAAAGCATAAAATTCGAATCATATTGTGCCTGCATTCGATACTCTGGAGCAATTATTTTCCACTGTTCTTCAAATTACTATCGTCCAAGTTCCAAACTTTATCCCTCTTTAAACTAGGAATACTGTGGACGATTTGCCAACACTGCCAAGAATAAGTCTCTGACACCTGAAATATTATTGCTATCTCTAGGGCTACACCTCAATACCTGTTTTATTTCAATTTACCTCACCCAATGAAGTAAAAAGCTTAACAATAGGCATTAAATCAAATGCTCCTAATGGTTGCTGTCTTTCTAGAATATTGCACTCAGTGTCCGCCACATTCACTCCCTGCAATGTTATTTAATTAATCACTCATTGGACAAAAGCATAGTGCCAGATGCTTTCATAAAACACCATTGTCATATCTCTTCTAAAAAAAGTTGTCGCTTGATCCAAGTATTCATTCCAATTACTGTCCCATCTCTCTCCTTCCATATATAGCCAAGAAGGAGAAAGTTGTCACTTGCCAACTCTTTGAGTTTCATGAGCAGAGCAACTGCCCCAATTAAAATGAGACTGAGGCTTTCTCTTTTCGTTTCTTGGGCTAGTGAATGGAGTCTTACCTGTGTGTTTTATGAGCTCCAGGTAGCTAGCTATAGCAACAGTGTCTCAACCCTTATACGATTAGACCTTTCAGATGCCTTTAACACTGTTGACCACAGAATCTTGAGGCACCATGTGAACGAGGTTGACATCAGAGGAACAGCAGAGCTTGGCCTCTATTCCTTTCCAGGCAATCATCAGCAGGCCATCTCTACTGGTTCTTTTATTTCTTCTTTTTCTTCTTTATCCCATGGAGTCCCTTATGGATCATCTATCACTCCAATTTTATTAAACATGTACGTGGAACCGCTGGCAACTTTATTTCGTGCCTTCAATTTTCCTTTTCTTTTACTTACGCTTATTATATTTAAATATTAATTAGGCTACATGGCAATCTTGAATTCACCTTTACCTGCCTATCATTTCAGGGTGGATGAAGGAAAATTACCCCAAGCTTAGGGCTCATAAAACAAAGGTTTTTTGGTCCTCTTCCTCAAGGCCATCTCAGCTTGGTTCTTGCTCGCCCACCTCAATTGTGGTAAGGAGCTTGGGTCGCCTTTATGATTCTGAACTTTCACTTAAAGCCTAGATAGGATCTGTTGCAGTCTCCTATTTCTTTCATTCACGTGTTCATTTGGTGATTTCATTCCTCTTGTCATGAGATGCTTTGAAGGCTACAGTGAGTGCCACTGTAAATGCTTATCAGCACTATGGGACCCCCCTTTCCTTTAGCCTCCCTAAATACTTGCACTGTCATCTACACCAATCCAGACACTTAGTAGCAGGAATTGGAAGGCGAGAGCCAGAGGGATCTTCTCTGGTTCTCAGTTGAGTGAATTTAATGTGCTCTTTATAGCCCAAAAATCAATAGGTAATATATAGATATATTACTCTCCGTCACTTATGCTCCTCTAATTGTCTCCTACCTGATGTTCCATACTTAAAATCCTCTTCCTGGGTAACCACCCTTTTATGGAATTATCTTCCAGAAGTGCTCCAGCAACTTGTTGAGCCTGAAACGAGGCTGCTTCTCGAAATTGTCTTAGTTTCTTTATTCCGTCTCTGATCTTTATCTGTATTCCCTCTCCAGCACCTGAATGTGTGCTTTATACAATTTCATTAACATAACATAACCATCAAACACTCACAGCAACCATGCTTGCATTAGGCATCCGTGGGTCACTGTTTAGGCTATTATCCAACCTTGTGAGTTGGTCCTTCTGTGTCCTCATGCTCTACCAGGTGTACATGCTCTTCAAGCTCTCTATCAAAGATTATGTGGAAAAAGACCCCACAAGACCTGGTATCAACTAATAGTCCTGCTTAGAATAAAACCCTTTTTCCGACCCTCTGATTTCAGGGCCACCATTCAATGCCTAGTGTTGTGTCATTTGTATGGGGCAATGCAGTCCTCTCGGGTTTTCCTACCTCAGCCCAATGTCTCTTAAACAGGAGCACTAGTCCCAGCAAGACTAACGGCTGTATCAGATATGTAAACCATATTTAAACCCCCTATTTTCAGAGTGCAGCACTGGCTGTTGATTCCAGCCTGGATCATCTTCATAACAGCCTGTATTACATTCAAAACTGTGTCAGATCCATCACCTAATTACCCAGTTGAAAATCTGGCCTTTTCCAAAGGTCAGCACAATTCCAGATGCCGCAACACCACCAGGATGGAAACTTAAAAAATGCCAGAAAAAGAAGACAAGGAAGAAAGCATTCTGTTACATGCCATACGTGTGGAACAGTCCATGGCTCGACATCTGTCACAACTATGGACAGAAAAGAAGACCTTGCTGTTCAACTGGGTCCTCATCTAGTGCTGCAAACCACAGGGAGTCAACCTAATTCTACCTCCTCTCATCATCCATGGGGCCTACCTCAGGAAGTGCAGAAAGGCAAGATCTCAAGTGCTGGTAGAGATGTCAATAGAGGTGTGTTGAAAAACTGGTAGGTGCCTGCAAAGTGTTTTTAAGAGAATTTCAGTTCGTTCCTGAACTTTAGGAAAAAACTGGCATAGTTGGAGATGGTATGTGTGAGATGGTATGTATTCTGATCAACCTCTTTTTTCATTGTTCTACTTTGATTATCTCTAAGTTGAGGATTCCTATGATGAGCTGACATCCTTTTGCCAAGATGGGTGGGATATTAGTTGTCAATGCTTGGTAAGTGATACAAGTGGTTTTGAAGGTAATGCAAGGCTGAATGGGCAGTCAGTGTGGGTGCTCCGGCAGGGTGTGGGTGGTGAGAACGTGTTTGTTTAACCCTTTGGACATTCAGGATGCTCTTCAGTGAGGTAATGAAGTGATAGGTCTTGAAGAGGTAGCAATTGCTTTATTTTTCTGCGGAACTGTAGCTGGTTTCATGGTGTCTGTGTTTTCTTAAACATGTGGTCCTCAGTGTGAGATGTTGTGTAAATCCATTGAGTTTCACACCACTAAAGCAAGATAAAAGAAATGTAATTCCTAGTCAGGTTTAATTTTAAGTTGTTGGCCTCCAGATTTCAGCGACGGTTAGACAGATTTTGAGAAGGTGTATTTTGTTGAGTATAGTTCTTCAGGTACAGGTGTTTGTAATTATTGTATTCGCCAACATTGATGTCATGGTTGGAGAGGAATACTCTAGTGGGTCTATGTAGAAACTGAAAATGACTGGGGAGAAGCTGGATCCTTGGACCATAACACAAGTCACTGGCTGCTGAGTCACATCTGGATGAGCTGGTACTAGTTTGTGAACTATACAAGAACCATTGTCAGAGTGCATCATTGAATTCTATGCGTGTCGAGTGCAGGTTGGTAAGAGTTGTGTAGTCAACTCTGCTGAAGACTATAGAGGGATAGCAAAGGACCAGTATGCACAAGCCATCTTCGTTGTCCGTGATGTGGGGGATGTCATTCATCTCTATGTTCTTTGTTGTTCCTTGATGTGAAACCGCATTGGAAATTGTGTAGGTGATTGTAGAGATGATCTTATCTTGTGGTAGTGTCGCAACTGCAACCCCCAGAATCTTTTGAATTAGCATACAGAATACACAACTTGACAGAAAGTGATGTCTGAGGACATGAAGTCACGCCAAGGCAATGCTTGACCCCTTAAGGTAATGGGGATGTGCCTGGCTCCTTGGTATAACATCACTTGATTGACAGTACAACATGTATCATCCTCAGACAACTGCAGCAGAAATCTTTGTGGAAAGTAACTGCAGAGGAGAACATTGTGAATTCCCTTAAACCCAGTAATGTAGACAAACCTCTTCCCATATTTTACAACTTATGTCACTCCTTCATTATGACACTTATTTTGAAATATTATGCAGTGTCCTGAAATAATGTTGTGCATGACTTGGATTTTAGGTCATGTCATTTTGAATTCATGTAATGTACTTACAGTGTAACTTTCACTTTATAAATGTTGACTGCAAGTACCAGACTGCAAAGTAATGTGGCGTATAAACCAGGAATGCCTGAGAAGCTAACACCTGACAAAGGACAACTTGAGATCTCTGTAAACTCCTACTACTACAAAGATTGAAAGGCACACTCCAAATTAACCGGTATGAAGTCCACTGCTTTTAGTCGTTCTCTGGCACAGGAAAGAACATTTGCGCACCTGTAGTATACTAATTCAAGACAATTGCTATGTGCACTGGCGCCAAAGTAACATGTCATGCACAAATATGTTTATGTAATTTTGACAGACGCTGCATTTCCCGGTTCCACTTCAATGACCCTTCCACGAATTTGAGCCTATTCCGCATTGCCGAATTCTTGTGCTCAGTGATAACTTGCTCCTTTTCCCAAAACCCAACATGACATATTCACATTTTAATGGCTTTCTTCCTCTGTTAGCAGGGGTGGAGCCAGCCTCAAAAATTGGGGATGGTGGCTAAATGGCTGTTTTGAAAGCTGGTAGTGATTGGGGCCATTAAACTCAATGTGCTGTTAAACAAAGCGATGCAAATCTTTGGAGGCATGGGCCATCTAAAAGCTGAGTCCAGCTGTTAAACCTTTAGTTTCATCATTGGGGGTCTATTGATGTCACCTGGGCAGGCTTTTTACCTCTGCCACTGTAGGTTTGCTGCTGCCACAGTCACCTTAATGACTGTTTAAAAGTAAGCAGACACACCACTCTTTGAGGTAAGAAATTTGACTGGATGTCATTTAGGGGTTGCCATGAGATCTCCCTTGCCACACCTTGGGTCTCCCTTGCTATTTCTAATAAAACAATGTTTTTTCTTTTTGTTTTTACAAATGGAAGTTCCTGGGCTGTGGCCAGTGCCACATAGTTCTTTGTTTCTAGAGTATCTGGATATCTTGTTCATGCTTCTTAAAAGAAAACGAGGGGTTCCAGAAGTGTAACACTTTGAGCAAAGACCATAAATAAGAAAGAATAGGAATAACAAATAATTTGTCTTTGTGGAATTCTATACAATAATTGCTAGGCTCATTAAAGGTTTATTTCAGGCACACTTCAGGGGGTGAGTCACTGATTTAGTCTGTTCTTAAACACTGCAAATTCCCAATGCAGACAAAAACTTCCAAAAAGCATTTAGAATAGAGTAAAAATCCATTTTGGACTATGTATTTTGCTTTTCGCAAGTTGCAGTTATTGCATGATTTTTCTGCCGTTGACTCTGTTACGATCATCACACAATGTTCCATCTCGGTGTCCTCGGTCACTTGACAAAATCCTTGTGCCTACAAGCTTGTGTACAGTGTAGAAACGTTTGACCATAGCACAAAAAGTGCAGGTCTAAAGTCGAGGGTACACACGGTTGGACAGAGTCCACCTACTTTTTGCAGAGAGTGGACTCAGTCCCCCCCCCTGCTAAAATGAGAAACATTGAAAGTCTTCCTTGAATTTATGAATTTAAGTCGACTTCAGGGATCGAACCATAGTCACCAAGTTTACAGGTCGGACACTTCACCAATGCACTACATAACCTGTTGGAAAATAACAAACAACTAAAGGTGAAATGTCTCATTTCGGTACTGCATGTTCCAGGGAAAATATTTGTATTGGTTCTTTGAGTTTAAAACATGCACACCTTTTAACGTTTTCAAAAACAAGATAAGAAGAAAATATCCACTCGTGGTTTTGTGTCTGTGTTGATTTTATGAAAGGCAAAGACCATTCGTCCTGTGCTGTATGGGTGGTTATACAAAGCCAATTTAATGAAATGTGCATATTGTACTGTGATATGCTAATTTCTGGCGACGCGACATGCCATTGCGTTTGTTGATAAGTGCCCGCACTTTTATTTTGGGACTTGACCCCTGATAAAGTGGCCCTTGATTACATTTTGCCACAATTAATGCTTTGTTGTAATGTGTCTATCTTTCCTATCTCCATGGCATGCTTTACAGGATGTTTGTTTGCATGTATGAGGTACTGAGCGCCCAGAGTACGGATGCTGTGTGAGTGCGCTGCTTTCCCTGCGCTACTCTAAATTCTTTGATACACAGTTATGAACCCTCCCAATGTTATGTATTTTGCCAACCTCTGAAGCCTGACAAGCAGATCCACGCAGGATTGACATGTGGCCAACTTTGCACCAGGCCTGCAGATGAACTGGCCTGCTGTTAAATCTTAGTTACCAGTTAAATGGTATCCACCACAAAGTGTAATTTGCTTTCTGACTTTGAGAACATTCAGACATGTAATTGCTCATTTTATTATAGCTGGTAAGCTGGCTGTACCCGGTAAGATAGCTCAGTAGGTTGAGTGCTCGCTGCTGAAATGTGTGTGTGATCTGCAAGTTGCAGGTTTGAATCCTGGAAAAGCCAACTCAGCTTTTCATCCTTCTGAGGTTGATAAATGAGTACTGTTTGTGCCCTCCCTGACTTGTACGTGTAGAAATGAATAAAACAGACACTCCCTGGACAGGGAATAAGGCACAAAAGAGCACGCTGCGAGAGTTCAAGGAAAAGTTTATCTAGATCTCTGAGAGCGCTCTGAACACATGAAAGTTACACCATATTATATAATACATTGGCATATTTAACACATGATGCCATGTTGGACCCAGATTGGTCAGCCAGGGTGGTGTCTTAGGTGTGGGCATCATCTCTTCCTCCGGGTTGCTTGCTTAGTTGGCCGTAGAATTGACGTCAGACATCTGTACTCTGGATGGGTGAAGGTCAGGTCGCTGTGAAACATAGTGGTCACTATCTAAGCTAAGAAAATACATTCTAAATAATGCATGCACTAAATAATGGCTGATCAAAAGACACTCAGTAGTTTATCATGTCACTATACAAATCACACAGGTATCTATAACATCTGTGACGTTTGGGTTATACAGATCACAGGTTTACGAGTCTTGACCACTATAATACTGTCATTGAACTGTAGGGTTAGTCTCACAAGAATCTCAGGTATGTGGCATTTGTTAGTATTGGGCACGATATACTGCAGCAGGGGTCTAATGCTAGTTGGGGGTCTGTTGGGTGGGCTTCATAGCATGGTCAGCGGTCTGGCACATGAAAGGGATAACTTGCCGGGACACAGGGTTAGAATGGCAATAAGTTTCAACTGGCGAGGGTGAGAGGGCAAGGACACTTTTGTGGAGATGGACGAGCTATGTGCTTGGCTCATGTTGGTTCACATGCAGGACAGTGATCTCAGAGGAAAAGAGATGTGTTACATTTATTATTTGTTGCAAGCATCTCCGGCTTCAGCGTGAGAATGGAGCTGCGGAGTTTTCCAGTCGGAGTGGGAATGAGGGTGGGGGCCATGTGCTCCGAGCTGCTGCGGCGGGGAAAAGGGAGAGAGGCATTTTGTACTATCGCAGTGAGGCCTGGTCACCAAGATGGAGTCGAAAGCGGGTACAAAAAATCGATGACCCGTGTCCTGCTCGGTGGTCCCATCTACGCGAATGTAACCCAAAGTTAACATTGCGTAAGGGCGAGGGGTGTACCCACCACTAGAGGCACTTGGTCTGAGTTTTTGTACTGAGAAGTGATGGCAGAGAGGGGCCCATTGGCCCCTCACTCCCGCACATTACCAACACAAACTGGGTGATATTGTATATATATTTTATATATCCAAACCGCGTAATCGTAAGTGCTATATAATAACACATCATTATCATTTGGCATTGGGCATCGGCTTGGATTCACAGTCATTTGGTAATATGGGCTTATACACACTGATATTTTAACGATACATATGGTGATCCATTCTTGTATGAAATGCATATCACATTACAGTGCTATTGTAACCATATATTTCGTATGGTACTTAGGAGCAATGCTATGTGATGCCACTTCCTGTTTTCTGAAGGGCTGAACGGTTGCGCTCCATCGCATCCCGTAATGTCACTTTAGGTTGGGGTAAAATGCCATCACTTCCTGCGATGTCATCAGGGGTCAATGGTATTGTGATGTCACTTCCGCCACCCCAGGCATTTTGGTGAAATAACGTCCCTGGCAGACTGCTGGTATGGATGGTGAGTTTAAATCTGCAGTTCAACAGAGCAAAACGGTATTTAACGTGTCAAACGATGAGTCATCATGAACATTAATATTATTATTTGTATTCAGTTTTATTTCTTGAAAGCTGGTATATATTTTATAGCCGGTTCAGGGCTGTGTCGGGTTTTGACTTTGAGACGTAAATGTGCATTTAACAAATGTGGTTGCAAATAGTGTGACAAACAGTTCCAAATTGCAGCCCAAATTAAACTCTACTTGGGATGCTCGGCTATCGCACATAATCGCACTTCATTGGGCTACTCACCCACTCCTCCTCTTGCTTTGAAGGGAACTTGGCAAACTTCCATGTACCCCAGACATGTGCACAGCTGACCAGCCCATTGGTATCAGATACAGGTTTGATTTATGGCACTGCTGTGAATGCCAACAGCAGATTATAAAAAAAAAAAACACTGGACGCAAACGCCTTTTGCGCATTCTCAAGCAGCGTTTGCACATGTGCAATTTCATTAGCGTGCAAATGTGGTTTGCACTGAATCAATAATGCATGCCTCCCTCAAGGAATCTATCTAACTCATCACCATATCACCTATTAATTCTTATATTCTGTGGACTTCAACCTTGGCATCAAGAAATCTGCAGACGTTCTCCCCTTTTGAACATCAGGCAACACATCTACAGACACGTACAATACAAAAGCAATGTCAAAGATCTGGGGCCAGATTAGCAAAAAATCGTGGTAGTGCAAAGCACTAGCCCTATACCAAACGTGCAGCCGCAAGCGCTGTTTGCACATGCATCACATACGTTTGCGCTCCTGCAATATACTAATTCAAGACAATTGCTATATGCACCGGCGCCAAAGTAACATGTCATGCACAAACATGTTTATGTAATTCTGACACACGCCGCATTTCCCGATTCCACTTTAATGACCCTCTTACGAATTTAAGCCTATTCCGCAATGTCGAATTCTTGTGCTCAGTGATACCCCGCTCTTTTTCCCAAAACCCAACATGACATATTCACACTTGGCTTTCTTCCTGTGTTAACAGGGGCAGAGCCAGCCTCAAAATTTGTGGTGGTGGCTAAATGGCTGTTTTGAAAGCTGGTAATGAGTGGGGCCATTAAACCCAATGTGCTGTTAAACTAAGCAATGCTAATTTTTGGAGGCATGGGCCATCTAAAAGCTGAGTCCAGCTGTTAAACCTTTAGTTTCATCATTGGGGGTCTATTGATGTCTCCTGGGCATGCTTTTCACCTCTGCCACTGTACGTTTTCTGCTGCCACAGTCACCTTAATGACGGTTTAAAAGTAAGCAGACACACCACTCTCTGAGGTAAGAAATTTGACTTGCCCTCATAGACACAGCAGAGTGATGCCTTCTGCCTCGAAATGGGAGGGCTTAAGCCCTCTCAACCACTAGTCAGTCGTTTTTCTAAGAAACGAGCTGGGGGTAGATCTCTGTCTTCGGCTGGGGCCTCCCTCTGGAACAGCCTCCCTGCCACTCTAAAACTTGAGGAGAACCATCTCCGGTTCCAGAAGCACCTCAAGACCTCCTCTTTTCTTCTGCCTTCGCTCCCCCTCTCCGCTGCTGATCTGTTCTCTCTTGGCACCGTGTACCTGGCCACCCTCTGTCTTTTGGGCCCAGGTACCTGCGCATCCTGCGACCCTCCCGCCCTGCCTCCGGGCCACCCCTTGCACTGGGGTCTGTATCTGTACCCATACAGCCCCCCCTTTTTCATCCTGCACTTATCATGCCTACCCTGTTTGCTGCCTTAAACCTAGCACTTGCAAATTGCTGGCTGCATTACCACTGTTTGTTGCCTTTATTATTTATTTATTGTTATTTATCTGTTTCTCCTCTGCTTCGCACTTTCCACCTCTCCCCCTTATGCACTTTTCCCCTCCCCCTGTCCCATGCACTAGCGCATTCTCAATGTCACTGGGCCTAGTAAGATCGCTGTTTTGTTCTCCCCTGTTCCCCTCCCTTGCCTTGTCACGCTCTGAAACACTTGTGTATGAGCGCGATAGAAAGAAAATATCAATCAAAACCACTAGGCAGGCACTGCCCATGTGTATCACTGATCTCTGCCCTGTCTTTTTACTCTCCTGTTGGTCCTAAGTCCTTGTTTTGTACTCATTGAGGAATCAGAGCCTTCTACAGCTTTTAGAACTTACATCACTGCTGTATCTTGTAAGTATGACTCCAACACCAAACTGATGAATTTTTATTTGACCCTCCAACAATCATTATTCAAAATAAGGATTCATTATATTCACTGTCTATATTCAGTATAGTAAAGTCTGCAACTGCAACATGAGCTGCAGGCAGAGGCCTAATGTTCCTCTGAACAAGAGGAGCACCGCGGTACAACTCCTCCCTTCAATTACTCGCACAATTCTCTTCGCGCTAAGCAAAGTCTCCCATGCGCTGAGCAAAGTCTCATGAGATGATGGCCCATGAGATGATGGCCAGTGCCGCCCTCGCAAGACTATCTCTCCACAATCACACTGTTCCTGTCAGACTCCCTTCAATTACTCGCGCCATTCTCTTTGCGCTGAGCAAAGTCTCATGAGATTATGGCCGGGGCCGTTCTCGCGAGACTATCTCTCCACAATCACACTGCTCCTGTCACGGTGCCCTGCTGTTTCCATAATTTTCGTTACTATGAGCCTCTTTTTCGGGGTGTACTCTTTCTCAATTTCTGTCTGTGATCAAACCCCACAACAAGACTCTGCCTCTCTCTGCCAAAGCTCTACTGCCCCTCTCCTGCCACTTGCCTATCCTTTGCTCCGAAAAACACTTTCGCCCATTATTGCATATGTGTCTTTCTTTCGTTCGTGAAACGTGAAGCCTGTAAAGTGCGTCAGCCCCGGTTCGTCAATGTGAGATTTCACTTTCAAAATATCATAAAGACACAACACGCTCTACATTTACTCTTGAAGAAAAGTAAATGGAGTGAGTCAGTGAATAAGTTAACAAATACCTTTGAAAGTCAGTGAGTAAGTAAATGGCTTGATAGGTGAATGAGTGGTGAATGAGTGAGTTAGTAAGTGAGTTACTGAGATTATTCTTAAAGGCCCTGATTCATGGAATAATCTGTATGGAAAATCGGGATTGTGTGTACTAATCTGCACGCAAATCCCTGTTCATCAATTCATGGAACCGAGTGTGTGGCACTTTTCCTGGACTTTCGCGGGGAGGGGGTTTGCACAGGCCCGGCCCGGCGAGCATTTCAGTGCCTTGCATGAGACACCACACAGATCGTGGGTGTGGCTTGGGCAGAGGACAGGGAAGGGCCGGAACTTGGTAAATGAGGAAGAACAAGTGAAAATGTGGGCGTTATGAGGGACAGCCCACAGGCAGTCCATCGCACATCCACTATTGCGCGTAACAGTACATATTTAGGGACCGGACCGCGCAACCTCCTGCAGGAAAATGGCCATGCAAAGCCCTCATACTATCTGCCACCTGAAGGCTGGCATTCAAACTCTTGCGCATGGGATGCAGCGCGCAGAGGTAAGATCGGGTGTCGGATTTAGAGGTACATGCACGAAGCCAGGGTTCCGATCCAATTTAGGGGTGCGCGTATGCAGTGTAGCAGGTTCAGGAATGGTTTAGGGGGTTCGCACACGCACTTTTTCCGAGTTTTACCAGGGTTGTGATAAATCGTACGCATGTTGCCTGGGTGCCGTTAACAGTTACGTGGGACCCCGCGCAGTTTCCCCGAGATGCAGGCCTGCTTACAGGGGACCCCACGCACTGTTTTCAGGGTGCATGTATTCGCGCCCAGGGAGAACACAAAGGTAACTGTTTCTGGCTGTTTTGCGTGGGGACGTGTCATGGGCGTTCTAGCCACAACTTGCATACACGGTTACTTTGCGCAAACAATTCCATGAATATGCAGAGCATGCATAAAAACTTTTGAACGCAGGCTCGTGCAACACCATTCTTGGCACATGGAATTTGCAGGATCTTTGTGCAATATTCCATTAATCGGGGCCATAGCGTTTATTGAGACGCAAAATTCAGCTGGCAGCTAAATATTCAAACAGCAAGACAATTTGTTACTCTTACACATGAAAATGGTCTCCTTTTTAAGCTGTCTATATTTGTAGTTTGCGATTCACTGCTGTTCTTGGATGTATTCTCTGTTTAAATAATACAAGCATCTAAACCGCACACACATGAGGAGACAAAGAATGCCTCAGCTGCTGTTTAGCAGTTTAACCCACATCTTCAAATTGGCCTTGCTCATTCTGCACACAAGGGAAACTGACGTGCAAATCTGTGTTCTGACTTGTTCCCGCCGCTGTCAGCATGTTTTCCTCTTGTCATCAGCAATTGACTGGTCATACTCACCCTTGCACAGCAATTGTAACAGCTCATTGACAGAGCACTGACCCAACCGGACCCGATAATGGAATTCTATCGATTTCCGCAGGTTCGTCGCCTCTAAAATGGAAGACCAATAAAACATCATCCATTGTCCGGCATCGGTGGATCGAGGAAAAATGATTTACGTGCTTCTTCCATCAGTCCAGGAAAATTCATGTATTTGTAGTTAATATGCAGGTTAGACAATAGTTGCTTAAAATTCTAAACTATGCATTTTTGTATTAATGTTTGCATAACTTCTACTGTGCTTGAGGCCTATACACATACTGACGAGTTATGAGAGTTAGAGCAAGAGGTCAGAAACGGGCACTTGAAGTAAGAAAAAATACTTTAACGCCTGGGGCACATACACACATTTTGGAGGCCATGTCTCCAGGACTAAAATACGAACATCTCAGTTCCGAAGCAATGCGGGAAGACGTGCATCGCAAGGTATTCCATGTAGTCTGTGTAAAGCAATGAACTACCACTGTAATGGCCGTGTTTTGTGCAATGAAGCAGCAGAATGCATGTTATAGGCAATCATAATAGTAGCGGTGACCATACAGATTGCACGTTAGTTTGATGGATCCATAGTTATGTGCCTGGCTTGAATGGACTGGTTATTGCCCAGGATGCTGACCCATCCAGTCAATGTTGTGATGCTGCACATAAGAAGGATGTGTGCTGATTGCAGATGTGGGCTCTGCACAATTTAAAAATGGATTTGAGTTCAATCAAAATATTTCCAAATCCCCTTTTCCTTTTAAGAGGATGGGAGCCAGACGGACCATGCACAATGCTGTGTATTGGGTTGTAAGGAGAAAGCAGACAGAGGTTTAAATAGCATAGACACCAAATGCAACATTTGCCTTCAGCCAACCAACAGGCGCTAAATTTCATTTCAATGTGCAATGTCCTTCCTATCTTTAAGAAGAGAATTCAGGAAATCAACCAGCTGCCAGTCTGCCTTAACAGTTACACATTTTTATTGGAAGGAATAATACAAAGAGGGCAGGTGTAGAAAAGCATACAGAACATAGAAAAGAGGAACACTTGTGTACCATCATCGTGGCCCTTACGCTGTGACAATATACTATAGGTACAGCGCGACAAATATCACTTGTTTTCAAGAGGATCTGATGTTGCAGTTGGGTGCAAGGCCTATTTGGGGTCAAATAAGGCATCATTTACAAAGGGCTTGTCTCCCTTCTGTAAATAAACAGAAATGCTTAAACCAATTAAATATGATGTTATTCAGATTAATTGGCAATGGTAAAGAAATGACCTCATTAGCTGACATTCATCACAATTGGTTTTCCTAAATTAGACTTGCTGTGCTAGGGAATCAAGTTTCATCTCAGTGTTTGTGTTGTTTTGTGTGCCATGAAGAGGAGGCGTTAGCTTAGCAGTTTGGGCTGAGCATCACCCTTTGCGCCTAATTTGCTTAGGACCAGTCCCCCTTTTTAATGGAATATATGGGGTATGAAATGACACAATTCAAAGCTGTCCAGTGCCATTACCAGTAGATAAAAAACATTGTCTCAAGTATTCCATCTATCAATCTTTGATTTGGTGTTTTAATGTATAGAAAGCAACACATATAGAAGGCAGTGTGGATTAGAAGCCTGATGCCGGTGGTGTTAGGAGGGACCTTACCGGACATCACCCTTGTGGGACGTGTATTGCGTGCAAATTCACCAAAAAAAACAAATCCTTTTAAAATTGACAATAAAGATTGGGTACTTAAACATTTTTCGAATTGCAAAACATGCAATGCCATCTATCTAATACAATGCCCCTGTGGACTTAGATACATAGGTCAAACACAAAGACCAGTCAACAAGAGAATCAGTGAGCATCGCTCAAGGATTCGGTGTAAAGTACATAATGCACCACTGGTGTCCCACTTTTTGGAGTACCACCATGGACCTGATGATTTAATCTGGTGGGTCATCGATAAAGTGGACAGCAATACTAACACGAAAAATGCATTAAACCATAAAGAAGCGTGGTGGGTTTTTAAACTTCAAACCATCACTCAAGGACTGAATGAAGCTAATGTACCCTGGGTGTAATTCTATATGCATGACTGGTTTCTCCTCTACTCGTAGGTGTCGGTCACCTGGCGTGAATTGGTGACCACACCATCTCTGTCATTCCTAAAGCGATCCTGATGCTAATGTGTACATTAACTCTTTAGGCATCTAAAGCACTACATCTATGACTGTCATTCTACATAAGTACATTGAGTGGTATCCTGCTTCCTTAATACATCCTAATGTGTTTACCAATTCAGGCATGTCGACCTTTTTTACTCACATCCAAGCGGCATCCCCAACTGTTCAGTAGCCTGGAGGGGGCTCTCATTTTGACTTGTTCCGCATGCCGGGTCACGCGCTGTCTCACTTTTGCCTTATCCTGGCCATCGTTGTTTGTGCGTGCGGGAAGGGACCCAGAAAGATGATGGCTTCGGGCACATTGTTGTTGGGGATATTCTCTATTACACGGACTCCGATGCGGAAATGACCGCACTCGGTTGCCATGACAACCCGTATTCCGAGCCTCCATACCTGGTACGCATGTGCAAAGGAAGTTAGACTAATCCTACGCACGCACGCGCCAGCATTATCAGTGAACAGCTCTTCCTGGTAGGACGCGGGCGCTTCTTTCTACATTCGATTGCGAACGGCGGTTCGCGTTAGAACATAAAACTGCTATTCCTTAGGTAAACCACCTCTCGCCACTTGATTAGTGTCTGAAAACTAGCTTTCCACATCACTACAGGTCCATTGAGATATATGCCTGCAACTACAATCAATATATCTTCTAGTATACTATTGCTTGTCTTCCACAGCCAGCATGATCTGAACTCAATATTTTGTAATGGCCATTTTTTGATCTGTAAACGCATAGAGGATGCTGCTTTATTTCACCTGCACCTTAACCTATGATGAATAGGACTCACAGGATTCAGTAGGTATGTAATTTCTAGCGCACCAAATTTACCGGGTGAATCCATTAAGGAATGAGTAGGCTCATGATTTTTTCCACTTTTATTTCTTGTGTACCCAGCGCAATAAACTCCCTTTGGGGTTTCCACTTTGGGAGAATGATTATTTAACATCCTAATACGAAAGTGGCATCGTCTTGCCTTCAAATACAAGCATCACAACTAAGGGGCATCTAGAATCTCTACTCTTGCCCCGGGACCACCAACAGGTCAGTCATTGTTTAATTCCAGCCCTTGAACCAGATCCATTTTTGGTCTGGCTAATTAATTGTTTTAAGTATCCCCTTTACTGCATGGCTTTTTTAGCTATGCAATAGGAGGGTTTTTTATAATGAACTTTGCAAGATCCAGAGAACAGATTTTTTAGTTTCATCTCTGTTTTTCCTTTTTGTTTCCCTCCCCTTCCTCCATTTTGCTTTGTTTTTCTCCAGAGAAACAAACCCAGAGGCCCAGATGAAGGCTTTTCACCAAGGAGCCGAAACGCCTGTGGTTCAAGCACAAGATCCTGCTAAAACTATCCACTTAACATCTTAGGGGGCGCCTCCCCCTGGCATAGACCAGTGGTTTGGTACACTGTGGGAACTTTTTAACCCACTCAAAAGCTGGTTACTTGAATTACCCCCAGCTTTATAATTGACCTAGACTTTTCAAACTAGCCTGCATTTCTTGTTTGGCTTCTTTTCTTCCCTGAAGACAAGGTTGACATTTAGATTCCAACTTTGATCAACATAAGGTTACTTGCATGTATGATTACTGTGGAAACTATGTAGGTTACTACACTGAAATGTGTGAACACAGCTGTTTTGTCTTAAAGGGTTTTTTGTTTTTGTTTTTGTGTTTTCAAATAACTGTGACTATGATGTAATATTTCACAAACAGTACTAACACACCTTTTGATTTATACGCTATGATGTGGATTAGTATTGTGCCAAGACATATTGATATTGTGTCCATCTGTTGAAACATGAATACAACTGGTGTAAATCCAGCCAGAGGACTGGACCTGCTAAATAAAAGCAGTTTCTTCTAAGCACAAATAAGTGGTGTTTCAAGATGTGTGTATGGAATTTAATCCCAGCCTAAATTAACCCCAGTATTGGATACTTAGCTTACTCGTGAAGCACTATATTTCTTAAATGATTACTGATATGGTGCAGTAATGACTCCAACAAGGAAGGGAGCATACAATATTTGGCATGTGGTAGGAGCCCCCCATTTTGTTTTCGGTGGTGTTAGGAGGTCTTCCAAAAAGGTATGCCCAGACTGGGGAGAATTCATGGGCCGACTGCTGGCAATCAGATGAACGGTGCAGTGAGACTGGCTCAACCCAACATCTGGAGGTGGACTGGGGAGTCAAGCTACCAATCTCCACTTCGGAGTCCCCAGAAGGGCTAGAGTGTTGAATGGGTGGAAGGAGGGGTGATGTACATCTCTTGCACAGATATGGAGGTAAAAGCTGGCAAACGCTCGGACAGCAGTTATGGTGCCATGTTGATTAAGGCCAGGTAGGGAAATACTATAACAATTTTATACAGTGCTTCGTGGGACTTGCTGTGTCCTATTGGGCAGTAGGGTTTTAAGCGGGATTTAATTTTTGATTAAGCACCCATTTCTGTTTAACTCTCCCTTTGGACCCGAATCCACCATATCCACTTCCAGACTTCATCAATAATGCACTGGGAGTCATGAGTGTTGCTAGGGCTGGAAAAGACCTGGGGCTACGCTAATATCTGAACTGTCGGGACTCGGGCTAGCTAGCCTTTTGGTTGTAGCCACTGAGCTTCTATCCAGAGCTACAACCAAAAGACCCAGGGCTATAGCCCCCTCAGCCCACCCCTAGCAACGCCCCTGCTGGGAGTCACGCCGTTTATTAGCAAATTGATACTTAACCCAGTAGATTAAATCCATACCAGGGCAATGCAGCCTCATCCTCGCACTTCTGGCTGCAGTGAATGGTGGTAGCAGTGCTAACAGCGAGTAAGGGATAGAAAGTGGAGGCCCCTGCTGTGAATCTTGACCTGGTTTGCAGTTTGGAGGTATGTCACACAATCTTTTCTTGGGGTCGTTGAATGTGCTCAGACTGCACTTTCAGGTGGGCAACATTATCAAGGGCACCAGTAAAAACTCGAACAGCACGGGACTGCGACTTCCATTCTATCCTGTTAGAGCCCTGTCGTCACCACACTCTACTCTGTGTATACATATCGAAAGTCCTCTCCCCCACTTACCTCACCCAGTTGTTTCCCTTCTGCTTTCTTTACTATGGCGCAGGTTCTTCTCGTAACCGCCACTCCCCCTTCTTCTCATCTGCCTCCCCACATGCTCCATCTATATATAAGGGGAAAGACTGGATCAATCACCACAGGAAAAAGATAAGCCACTTTCCCAGACTCTCGCTCTTCAGCCTGAGATTCACAGCCATCCTATGAAAAATGAACATCCAGGCCAACATTCTTCACCATCATTTGCCAGCCTCCCTGTCACTCACTCTATGGTCCCTCCCTTCCCACTAGGGAAGCTCGTGGCTTCCCTCAGAATCTTTCTCGACAGTTATTTCATTAAACTAGTCCTCCAGCCCTCAAAGAGTGTTTCCACCTTCTCCCTTGCACAGCACCACTCTGCTACTTCGCCTGCTAACCAACTGGTCTTTTCCGACCGCCCTTTCCTTACTAAAGCTTATTTGATTGCCAGCTCTTGCTAATCTTCCCCCTCGCATTTTTCATGCCAAAGCTGTACTCTATTAACACGTATGCATGCAGATATGCAGTGATACTAATCTAGCACACTTGACCCTCTGTACAGATATGCTTCTGTGACTCACATAACCCTTTCCAGTGTTACTTCAATGTAACGCGTATTTTATGTGATAGCCCCCATTAAAAAGATGATTTCGGTGCAGTATGCTGGTATATCATGGTGTGCTTAAACTTGTCTCACCATGATTTTTAACTATGAGGCTAGGTATGTTTATGCTCCACTTTACAAATATGTCATGCTACCCAAAGTCACTTTTTTCTTTGGGAGGCTATGATCTTTTGCCACACTATGGGCCTCATTACACGGTAGGCGGAGAACCATGGCGCTATTAGCGGCATGGTTCATGCCGGTAAAATACCAGCACCGCCTTGGTGGAAAGGGGAATTACCGCCCCATTCCAAGGTTGGCGGGGCGGTAATTCCCCCTTCCACGATTGCCCTTACCCATTCCCATTTTTGCCCCATAGGGCATAATGGGAATGGGGAAGGCGCTAATTACGGCACCGCAAATTGCGGTACTGTAATTAGCTCCCTGGGTCCCTTTGCGGGTTGGTTTTTAACGCCTGCAAAAAGCAGGCGTTAAATTCCCCAACCCGCAAAGGGACCTCGTAGTAAGGCGGTAAGGATTTACCGGTACCGGTAAAATACCGGTACTGGTAAACCCTTACCGCCTACCGTGTAGTGAGGCCCTATGTTTTTTATTACTCAATTGTATACCAAACTATTGCCTGTTATGTTTCACTATGCTATAATATGCTATCCTATGCTGGTAGGCTATGCTGGTTAACAATAGGTAATGATTGCCATATTATGTTATTTGTTAAAGCTATTCCCTTATGGCAGATTATGCTACAATGCCATGGTATGCTTAGTGATGTTGAAAGATTAAAAGAATATCGAGGCTTAATACCACATAATAGAAATACGCCAGGCACGGGTTCTAAGGTACAAGTACACTTTATTTTAACAGAACAGCTGTCTGGCTCTCAACACCCTGCAATGTGTGCAAGCAGACATCGTGAGATGAGGGAGTGCTGGACATTTCAAAAACATGAGTATTTATACATTTTTCTCAAAATCCCTGACACATCGTCCAGCCCCTCTTCATGTAACACATTTACCTAGGGTACATAGCCTTTCCACATAACTAATACATGTTTCCATATTTATTAATAACATGCTACACCTGACGTACCACACTTTGCTGAATATAACACTTTCCCATTCAGCTCACTAGTATTGTGCATCCCTGGCAACAGTGTTTACACCACCATGAGATTACACACGGTTAGCCCAATAGCGAATACATTAGTTTGCTATAGGTCGCCTACACGCTTGCGAACACATTCTGGGTTGCCGTGACAACCGACCTAACTATCGAACTACGCATGTGCTGCATTAAAGACACTAACAGTGCATGAGCACTGCAGCAACACAACACCGTTCTGCAGCACTTCACATTGGAAGATGCTTTGATTCACGGCTTTAAACACGCCTGTTTCACATTGTCCCAAATTTATTAAGTTAACTCTTTTTTCAGCGAATATATGCGCTCGCAATCTCTAACTCCTTAAGTCCCATGCCAGATCTTTGCTCACTGGCTACAGTATTTTAACAGCCACACTAAGACATGCGCATTCTTCTCTTGTAGTGGACGCTCTTCTTAGCAGGCAACACACTGAATCAAACAGTTGCTGCCTTTTCATGGCTGAGGCTTCCTGCTAACAGCTTTAATCCCATCGTGAATAACCTGATCGACCCAGAGTTCTGCGAAATCAGTTACAACTGACACTAACTATGAGGAATACTTCTCTCTTACACAGAAATCTTAGTCAGCCACACCACACATGATATTCCTTTATTAACTTCAAGTCCACACATTATTCTTAATTTATTACAGACCTTTTGTGCTGGACATACCGTTACTGCTGCATTTCCGCATTCCAAGTCCAGCAAGCAAGCAGTGAAGGGATATATTACCTTCACTCTCTGCAAGACTGTTCCCCAACACGTCCCCTTGATACACTGCAGGTTAGTCCTTTCCCCGTCCTTTATGAACAAAGAAGATTCCTATTGTTTGTCACATTTTAAGATGTACCCCAGCCTTTTAAATGATAAGAGCTTTTAGTTCCTTTCTTTTGTCTTTCTCTCCCCCTAAAATATTCTAGAGAGACTATGCAAGAGGCCC
This sequence comes from Ambystoma mexicanum, assembly GCF_040938575.1. Classification (NCBI taxonomy): domain Eukaryota; kingdom Metazoa; phylum Chordata; class Amphibia; order Caudata; family Ambystomatidae; genus Ambystoma; species Ambystoma mexicanum. The sequence goes on from NC_090922.1 coordinate 1,079,983,411, forward strand.
AGAAGAAGGCTTATCTACTAGAAGCCGAAATGCCAGTGGACCCAGCAACTTCACTGCTGCCAAGTCCACCACCCCTTTGGGGTTTCCCCCCCAGGCGTAGACCTACGGTTTGGTCCTCTCGCTCTTCCATTAGATGTTAGGCCTGACCTTTTGAATGACTACCTCTGTTTTCCCAACTCTTTTGATATTTTGTTGTTTGGAGCTAGGCACTGATTTCTTCTAAATGCTTTAGATTACTTGAGTCCTAACCTCGAGAAATTGAACTCACGCTTGAATTCATATGTAAATGTCAAACATGCTGTTATATTTGTTTGTTTTCTTCTGAATTTGTTGTGTGACTGAAATAGTGTTTGATTTGGTGTGTACCCACACACTTTGTATTTTTGGGTACTGTACCTAGTATTGCTTTGTTACAAACTATGAACGGACATTACTAAATGTGAATGGTCTAAATGATAGACAAAGTTCCCAGAAAATGTTATAAATCTGTGTTATGAATAAACATTTGGTTAATAGTAACTATATAGATTGAGTCTATCCATTAGCGATAATGTTTGGGGATATCTAGCAAATCTTTTAAAGCTACTTTTTTGATTTTCTAAAAATAAAATTGACATACTTTGAATAATGCATTGTCATGAAATGAATCTGTGGTAGGATACCTTTTTATTGTATTCCCCAAAATACTCCGACATTTTATTTCCAGGAAATCCTACATTAAAGCTACTGTCAATGCAAACAGAAGCTTTATTTCTCAAAAAATCTCATAAACCATTAATAAACCCCAAGAACTCTTCAAAACCATCAATTAGGTGACATTTTCTTTCATAACTCCAAAAATGTTTGTGAAAACCTAAACTCCTTCCTGAGTTCCAAAAGTGAACACATTTTTTAATAAATTCTAGATATCCAGATACTCTGGACACATTCTACTTTCACTCACAATCCCATTTTCAATTTGTCTATGGTAATTCCTTCATACATCCTGTCCCCCTTAAAAAAACTCAAACCAAGCAAACAATCGAACAACATCTTGCCGGTGGCCCTTGCTGCTGAGTCCACAGACCTACAGATGGTCCATGTATGTAACAGATTTGATTAATCTTTCAGCCCAACATAGCTCTTTATCGAATGAGCTCAGGGAATCTTTCAGCACCCCCTTGTTAAAAAAAAAATCCTTGATATACGGATTGCTAAAACCCTTGAACAAGTGCTTACCAAACTGCTTCAATTGGATGTTGAAAGTGGCAGTCTTCTGTATTCCCTTCAATCCAGATTTGGGCCCGAACATAGTCCTGAGCCAACATGATCTCTGTTTGAGCTGACATTCCTGCAACAGCTAACACTCTCTCCTACTCTATCTATCCTAGTACTCCTACTTTCAATAGTCTCGGGAGAATAGCTCTGGGGCAATGCACTCCCCTTGAATGCAAGACGACACACAACAACACAGGTTCGATCCCCGGGTCCTAGAAACATCTGGGTATTAAGCCTGTTATAAATAACCAATTACAATTTACAATTACTCATACCTCTAAACCTATCAGCCATATTCAACACAGTACACCACTCCCATCTACTGCAATTGCTTGAGCAGGCAGCCAGTGACGGGATGATCCCTGGACTGGTTCATTGATTTTCTGAACACCATCATCAACATGTTAGACTTGCAATCTTCTCTTCTTCCATCTCACTTATCCCTCATGGGGTATCCCAGGGCTCCCCTAATTCTCCACCTTTCTTCAACATTTGCATGAAGCTTGTCAATGAACTTCTCCACTGCCATAGCATTAATTTCCAGGTCTAAATCTCAAAGCTAGGATCAAAAGACAGGCTTTGCAGATTCCAGTCTAAAACGGCAATGTTGGTCTTTTGCCCCTGGCCGTCTCATATTTCTTTTTGGGGTGTGCCCTCTGCACACACACCCTCCTTTTACCCACTGCAGGCTCCGGCTCATCACTCAGCAACCTCAGAGACAGAAGCCTGATGCACAGCGCACTGCGCTTCTGTATGGGACTTTTTGAGCATCAGGCTTCTGTCTCCACAGCCTACAGACCGTGAATCTAATTTCCACTACTATGCTGATAACACCCAAATCTACCTACATCTCTCTGCTGATCCCAAACATCTCCAGAACCTCTCACTGGGTCTATTGGCATTTGAGCCTGGGTGCACAAAAACTATCTACAGCTCAATGGAGACGTTACTGAAGGTCTCCTATAGGCCCCAAACACCTTCTAACATCAATACCCCAAGGCAAACCTCAACTCATTTGGCTCAGTAATATCTATAGCTTTTAATGGAGAACATCACTACGAGTCAAACACTGCATTTCATTTAAATGACTATGCTTAACATTCAAATGCAGTAAAGCCTTGGTTCACAAGTAGCTAAAAAGCAGAATCCAATGCAACCATCTACCAGAGTCTTCTGCCCAGTGGGACAAGTTCTACTGCAGTTTTCACTTTCTCAAAATACCATGAAAGAGGAGATAGAAGATTCTCAGTCATGGCAGCCTCTCTGTGGAACTCTCTGCTCACCCCCACTTGTCAAACAATGGCCTTGCATCATTTCAGGAACCTCTTCAATACCCAGCACTTCATTTAATCCTAAATCTCCTCTTCCCCTTTCCCCAGACACCAGTTCCATCATGTTTGTCTCAACGCCTACTAATAATTCATTTTGTAGTGTGGGCTTTACAAGCTCCTGAATAAATAAATGAAAATAAATTCAAACACATAGAAAAAAGGGCATTACTGGATTTGGGATGAAAGTAAATGTGTTTTCATCCAGTGTCAACATATTCCTCTAAGGACCTCATCGCAAGTGCAGTGCTGTGGGCAATATTTGATGGCAATTTCTTTACTGCCATCTTTTGGAAGTATGGGAATGTACCACTGATTTACCTGCATGATCAAACTCCGGGTTTGGATCTTAAGTGGAGGATTTACTTCCAAATATTAGTGGGTTTACCACAGCTGAATTACTACCCCTTGTAAATCTGAAGAAAAAAAATCCTGTGAAGTCTAATGGTGGTTAACGCCACCTCTTCACCACTCAAAATGCAGTCGCAATTCTGTTGGTCCAATTGATGGTAACAGCACACGGGTTTTGGTGGTAATTCCACAGATTATTCACCACAATACTTGTATTGAGGCCACTAGAGTTTTGTTTTATATGCTAGGGATGCTGATGTCTAAATTAAGAATCAAGAAGCAATGACATGTTGCACTTAAATTAGAGTTTTAGACAGCAGAATAAGTAATGCGTTGATGAAGACACCTAAGCAGTAAGTGGGGCTCAATTGTACCGGTACAAGGTTGGGGAAGTGGATGTTTCCAAAGTGGTTCTGTGTACGAGGTTGGTGAAGGGGAAGTGGACTATCTGGATGTTTGCACAGTGGTTCTGTGTGCGAGGTTGGGGAAGTGGACTATCATGATGTTTCCACAGCGGTTCTGAGTACGGGGAAGTGGACTATCAGGAAGTTTGCACAGTGGTTCTGTGTGCGAGGTTGGGGAAGTGGACTATCAGGATGTTTCCACAGTGCTTCTGAGTACGAGGTTGGGGAAGTGGACTATCAGGATGTTTCCACAGTGCTTCTGAGTACGAGGTTGGGGAAGTGGACTATCAGGATGTTTCCACAGCGGTTCTGTGTACGAGGTTGGGGAAGTGGACTATCAGGATGTTTCCACAGCGGTTCTGTGTACGAGGTTGGGGAAGTGGACTATCATGATGTTTCCACAGCGGTTCTGTGTGCGAGGTTGGGGAAGTGGACTATCAGGATGTTTCCACAGTGCTTCTGAGTACGAGGTTGGGGAAGTGGACTATCAGGATGTTTCCACAGTGCTTCTGAGTACGAGGTTGGGGAAGTGGACTATCAGGATGTTTCCACAGTGCTTCTGAGTACGAGGTTGGGGAAGTGGACTATCAGGATGTTTCCACAGCGGTTCTGTGTACGAGGTTGGGGAAGTGGACTATCAGGATGTTTCCACGGAGGTTCTGTGAAGTGGACTATCATGATGTTTCCACAGTGCTTCTGTTCATTTGTTAACCCCATTTAAGTTGGATGGCCCAATAAATGTTGTTTCACTACGAGATTCTCATTTTCTTTTCTGAAGATGGTTACCAAGGGTGCTAGTCTGTTTAAAAGGAAAGCATTCTAGAATGGCCACCAGAGGAGCAGCAGCTTAAGACAGCAGCTCCTGTCCTCCACCCTGTCAACCAACAGTTTATCATTTTCAGGCTGGAAATGTCGGACAAAAAGAAGATTGAGACGCCTGAGAACCCCTCCTTCAAAAAACCTAAGCAAATCAATGATGATCCAGATGAAGAAATGCCAAGCAGCGCAGATATTTTTAAACTCTTGAAACAAGTGGCCAGTGATGTTGTGGATGTCAAGGCAGCACTGACCGACTTGACTGGAATGGTTAATAATTTGGAGACTCGCATGGTAGATGTGGAAGGAGGGACCTCTGGTTTAAAGAGAGAAGCCTCGGGTAGTTACAGATCCTACCAAGAGCTGCAAGCGGGAATGAATAAGCTCCAAATGGGAAATATGAATTTGGAAATCAAAGCAAGAAACAATAATATTCACCTGATTGGTGTTCCTGAAAAACCTGAATCTAATCTGACTGCCTTGGTGGTTAACATATTACAAGAATCCATGAAGGAAAATGTTCTGCCTTTGGGAAATGCAAAATGCCGGGCCAAAGACTGTGGGATCAAAGCTTCACTTCTTAAGCCTGCAGTTTTGAAACTTTTTCTACCTGAAGGGGTCAAGATTACTGATGGTCCAGCAGAGGCTTGTGCATGGCTTAGGAAATACCCTACCACAAATCCCTTATCTTGAGGAGTTCTTGTTATGCTAAGCCTTTACTATTTATATATTCAATGTTTGATATGTTTGACATTTTTATGTGATAATAATTAATTTTCGTAATGTTATTAATTGAAATGCTGTGCGCAACAGTTAACGACGGCTATTTGCACATTTACTCATTTTAGCTATGTTTAATTTCGAACCTTAAAGTCTTCATGTGTGACATTGTTATGTGCACATATGTATGGATACGTGCGGTAACTGAATGGCCCCGACACTAGCGGTAGAAGAAAGGAGACCTAGTAAACTATAGCATGTCTCTGAGGACGCTGCGTAGACGTAACGACGCAATTCGGGTGGGTGGAGGTCTATAATGTATGTAGGAATCTGGGGACGATCGGTTTTGTTTAACGGGAACCTTGGCCTGAGGGAATCACGAGGGATGCTTTTGTATCTGTGTCTTTAATTGCTCGCTGGGGGCTGATTTGTTTACTTGTGACTTACATGCACACATGAGGTGTTTGCGGCGTCCGATTGGAGGCGCAGGCATAGGGTATATTACATCTGAGTTTTGCTGGTGAAAATGAACGGAATCAACTATACTTGCAGGGATAGGAATTCTTCGACGTATTTATTGTTGCTTTTGTACTCTAGCCGAGTGATTATGGCACTTCATTCCAACAATAAGGATTTGGCTAGGTATTGGGCACTCAGTTTCAAACCTGTCTACATGTGCTAAAGTTGTATTGCGCATAGGGGTACGTACTATTGGAAGAACCAAATTGTTATGTGCACATTGTCTATCGCGTCTATGCTATTATTGTGGTGAAACGTTTTGCCAGAAAGACATATGCCTGAATTGTGTTATCATTGCTGTGTGTGGACATTGAAACCTGTATCTGACAAACAGGCAATAGTGTTAGTTGTTAGGATTGCAATGACTCACCTTGATTCGAGGTAGGGATTGGAGGGGTTTAAAATAACAACGTGACTTGGTTGAATGTACATGTCATAATGGCTCGACCTCATCCAGCATGTGTATTTGCTATGGATGATTGGAACTAAGTTGTGTGGTTCACAATGGATTGGGTATACAGTCTTGCTATCATCTGCTGATTGAAAGTTAAGCATGGAACGCGTGCCAATTATTAACATACATTAGTCAATAGACTATGTGCATAATGTGGTCTATGGGATTATATTATTAAGCATCACAGTCATTCTGGGGTTGGAGAACAAATTCGCTTCAGGTAGTAGACGTGCACGATTGTGGAGTGTGATCCTTCTTGCTCTGAGGCTAATATTCCATGCCCTCTTTTATTTTCACTGAAAACCGGGCTAGTGTTCCCTGCATTGTTAAGTGTTGAATCTAAAGGTTATGATTTGTGCCTGAGAACACCAGTGAGTATTATATGGATATCGCTGCTATTTGGATGCCTAGGCATCCAAGTGGGGACACATTTCTATGTGTAATGGTGTTGATAAATTGTGCTTTATTAGATGTCATTATTGAACCTCCAATTCATATTTCGAACAAACCTCGAGTGAGGAGAGATTTTGTTTGGTGGCTGGTCCTTCACCTCCAAAGCTAGTTAATTGTGTGTAGGTGAACGTACTTAGGGGTCTGGTGCTTATAGGATTGAGAATTAACTTTAAAAGCTAATAACAGCTGAGAATATCTATGATTGGCAGGGTGCGGGGGGGCTAGGGTTGAATGATTTACATATATTATTTTACTTGTGACTACTGTGTTCTTAAACAGTTCTATATCCGACCAGTGGGCCATCTGATTGTAACTGTCGCCAGAATTATCTGGTTGCCCATGCCCGGTTTGGGTGTGAGTCTCTCCCTTTGTCTTTTCTTTTCTCTATCCTTTCTTCTCTATCCCTTTTTCTTTATTGATTACATTTCTTACTTGTCTTATATTGGGATGTACAACATAAATTCTAGAACTATTAATCACCTGGATATGGTCTCGTGGAATGTGAATGGACTAAACAATGTTGTAAAACGGACCAAGGTGTTAACTTGTTTGAAATCCATGCCATGTGACATTGCTATTCTTCAAGAAACACACCTTGATGATAATGAAGCTGAAAAACATAAAGGGGGTGGGTAGGTCAGACCTATTTTTCAGCACACTCAACCAGCAAGAGAGGTGTCTCAATACTTTGACAGTCCTGTCCAGTAAAGCGGATAAGAACGGAAGAATTGTTTGTGTTACAGTCAAAATACAAGACACAGTATTACTATTATGTAATACATACGCACCAAACGCAGATGATCCTCTTTTTTTCCATAGACTTGCACAACTCATTCTGAACTGCAATGTTAACTCAATTGTTTTAGCTGGTGATTTTATCCAAGTATTAGACCCATTACTTGACCGCTCAAATGGGGACTGTTCATGAATTGCAAAGAAAAGCAGGCGATATCTAGAGATTTTGATTACTGAACTACTTCTGGTGGATATATGGCATCTGGAGCACCCATCGGAAAGAGACTATAGCTTCCACTCCTTATGCCATGATACTTATTCATGCGACTTCTTTCTGACTTCTGGACGAGTAACACCAAGTTACTTTGGTTCAAAATTAGGACTCATTGGCATCTCCGACCACACACCTCTACCATTATGCCCTCACTGCAATAAACTTTGGTTAAATCAGCAAGATGGAGAATTAACTCAAACATTCTGCAGAATGAGCACATTAAACATGAAATTGTAGAAGAGATTGAAGAATTAATTTTAATCAACAAAACGGAAGACATTGCGGTCTCTACAGTATGGGAGGCGATGAAATATTTTATAAGAGGTGTACTGATATCCAAAACGGCTAGATACAAAAGGATGAGAGAAAAGGAGATAAAGAAACTGTCTGCAGAAGCAGAGCATTTGGAAAAACTATTTGCTACGAGCCATGACCAAGGAATTAAATCACAACTAAGGAAGGCAAAATATTACCTAAATAAACTTATATCAGATCTAATGCAAGATATTCAGCAATTCTCTGAAGTGTCAGGTTATAATGTAAATAGGGATAATTCTGAGATCCTTCCAATCAATAACATGTGCATGCAACATACTTGCAATCAATTCCGATTTACCTGGTGTCCAGAAAGAATGAAGTACTTGGGTTTCTGGATTGGACCGGAGGTGGTGAAATTACCAAAGATGAACTTTTAAAAAATACTGCCCAAACTCCAATCAGACTTGGACAGACTTGGACAGATGGGGACACTTGAGGCTATCCACATGGGGGAAAATCAATTTTATTAAAATGAACTTAGTGCCATGTATAAACTACCTTCTTTCAATGCTTCCCATCAAGGTCCCAAAGCATTTTTTCAAAGAGATCAACAGGATCATGCAGAAATTCCTATGGGATGGCAAACCGCCAAGACTAGCATTATGGAAACTGCAGCTTCCCCTAAAACAAGGCGGTCTAAATCTGCCTAACTTCCTTGAATACCATCTGGCATTTATGGTTAGACATCTGTGCAAGGCTATTGACACAGAAGAAGGTCAAATAGTTGAAAGAATGAGGGAAAGTAATGCTTTATCACTACTGGTTCCGAAGGCCTTACTGACGACAGTGACAAAATCTTCCAGAGGGCAAAACCCACTGACAGCATACATGACGGAATGCTGGTGCAAGGGAAAGTAATATTATGGCCAGCGTGGTTTCTAGCAGGAATTGAATACATTAAGGATCTGGTTAAAGGTGACAAATGGATCCCATTTGCGCAGTTCCACCATACTTTTGATATGAGTGAGTGCACTTACGTGGAGTATAGAAAATTAAAGGGCATTGTCGCCGCAAACATAGACCCATCGCAGTTGGCGACTCAGAGTGCAAGATGGTCAGCATTGGAAACTGTCATGGGTACTAGACTAGGTGACATTATCAAGTCGCCCTCATATCCAGTTCATGGTTGGCAGAAGGGAAGACAGGCAGGTGCATTGTGGGTGAAAGTATGGAGAGCAAAAACAGGGTTAATATCCATGTCAGCCAATGAAAATCCCTGCGGCCATAGAATAACATGAGACTTCCTGTTCCACTAGCATGGACCCCTTTTTGGCCAATCCAGAACTAATACAACACTCTAGTCTTTGGGCGAGGCTCTCTATAAAAGCCACGCCCAAAGAACAAGACTTGCTTCGTGTGTTCCTCTGTTGCATTGAGCATGCGCTTACCTGATCCCAATCTCCGGAGTCTTCTACGGCTTACCTGCAGTTCCGGCGCCCGGCTGGGCCTTCATCTTCGCTACTACGAGCTCCGCATCTGAAAGAGAAAAGAACAGAAGCATTAGTACAGCACCAGTTTTCTACTCACCTTTCCGCAGTTTTCCACAGCTTTCAGACCGTGTCGGCAGCTTAATTCTTCACTACTGCTCCTTCTGATCTTCACCGCCCATCTGAGTTACGGGTTTTCTGATCTTCACCGCCCGTTGGAGTTTCTTTTGGCAATCTGCAAAGAAAAGAAAACACAAGAGAAAGACAGGTTAGTCTTTATAGACACTCGGTGAGCAAGATCCGCAAAGGCAATACAAACCTGCACTTTTTCCTTGCTAACCCAGTGAAGCAACTGGGAAATCCGAGGACATTTGGACATAATACTCAACTGAATCACAGCACTAAGGGTCAGTGAAGTAACTGGCCCTGGAACATTATTCGGGACTTCCAACAACCAACAAGGGGAGCGGTTCTACCATTCTTCTCAGCAGCACCACCAAAACAAGCAATAAGAACAGCTTCAAGTCAGCACGGCAACCATCCTGCCCGCACCATAGTGCCCCTGCAGAGCCAGGACGGAGAGCCCACCTTCCTAAACCAAGAGGTAAGCCCCCCCTTTAGACACAGCGCTTGAACCAAAGGGGAGTTTCAAGGGAGGGTCTCTGGGTCTGGGCACTATTATAAACCTATCCTTTATCTTACAGATAGAACCCCAGGTGAAGGGAGAAAGAGTTGGTTTCCGGGTGAGGGGAGAGCAGTGCAGAGGTCGAAGGAATCGATCGCTCCTGCAGAGATTCAGGTGAGTGTGACAGAAACTTGCAAACGTGCAATTCACCCAGCTGCCACTATGTACGGAATTTTGAAAACATGTTGTGAAGGAGATCCAGAGGTTGTGAATATTTGGGCTGAAGAACTGGGTGAAGCAATTGATATGGGTTGCTGGCTGAGGTGCTGTGGTAATGTGCAATTCTTTAGCATTTTAGCATGAACTGGGGCCAAAGAGCATCACAAACCAAACTCCTCTTCAGAACCTATTGCACTCCAGAACGCATGTTCAAGAGATACCTTTTGGAGAACAAACTATGTTGGAAGTGCAAGCAAGAAAGGGGCACTCTAAGTCATTTTATTCTGGTTCTGCGGAAAACTAAAACATTCTGAGAGGGAGTTTGTGAAAGATTGGCCTTGGTCTTGAGTTGTACAGTTCCAATGATTGCTACACTTTTGGTGCTTGGAGATGTATCTCTGTTAGATGATATACAATTCAGTAAAAAAAATATGGCTCCTCCTTGCTTGTATGGCTACTAAAAAAATGATTTTAAGGTCCTGAAAAGCGTCTGCCTCTTTCTGCATTGACGATTTCGTGGAAGAGTTGCTAACCGTATCCACCTATGAGAGGGCAATTTATAAACAAGCCAGAGATGCTGATAAGTTTTTAGACACGTGGGGAAGCTTCCTTGATGTCTATGGCTAATATGTCGAACAGAAGTTATTTACTGACCTCTTCTGTCAGAATTCATGTTGTTTACAAGATAAAACAAATAGATCTTTAAATCTGAATAGGCCATTAATAATTTGGTCAATGAATTTGTCATGTTTAGAGATATTTTGGGATTATTTCTTGAATCATACAGTTAGTGTGTCTTATATATATCAATGATAATATTTGTGTTTTATTTTCTCTCTTTTTCTTATCTCTTCTTTTTCTTCTTCCTTTGCTTCATTGTTAAGTACATTTTAGCATGTTCATATTTAATTACCAAGTTTGTATGTTCATCTGTAATCCTGTTTGATTACTCTAATTTATTATTGTCATGTATCGTCTGTTTATGATATATAAAAAATATAAAATAAAAAAATGGTCATAAATAAATAAATAAAATGAAAGCATTCCGTGTCTGCACACTTGTGTTTGATCCATAAGAGGTAAACATACTGGACCACGTCTGGGAATTCCCATACGCTGTTCATATTTCATTTGAATAATAATGAGGGCTATTTATATGCTAAGGTTACTATGACAAGAGCTTTCTGCAAAAATGGATTTTGAGCAAATATTTTCTGTACTTTCATCACCTTTGCACTTGTACATGTTTCCATCTGCTCTTGTGTGCATCATATTTGTTCACATACTTCTAGGGTTTGTGTATATGCTAAGGGAGGGAGCATTGCCATGTTGCATGCTTCTAAAATAAACTGCATTTGCACATTTATTGTGTTCATGGTTTTACATAAAAAGCTTACACATGTAAACTAGCAGCATAGAAAGGAGAAGAAAAAAAATACCATACACAATATTGCAATCCCAAAAGAGAAAAAATGCAAAGTATACAAAATATGTGATACATACTGACATCCAATATATACAAAAGATCCCACGACAAAATCTTCATATAAAAAAAAGCGATCAGATCTTATTAAAAATCTCTACTATGCATCTAAATGTAGCCGTCCTCATAGAGACCTGTTTACCTTCTAGAATCTCTTTCCAGAATTCATCCACGCCACAGAACCTGCATCTGGGTGAACATTTACTCAAATATGTACATCTAATAGGCAAAGATGAGGGGCGGACCAGCACTAGATGTTTTAATGTTTCATTAAGTCTACACATCCTTTTTGCTCTATCAATTCCTCCTCCAGACCCCACAACTTCCGGAGTAGGTGACAAGTTCATGCAAAACCTTAAAAAGCTTGTCCTCCAGAATGGGCAAGAAAACTTTTTAAGGTATGTCGCACACACTGCCACATGCTTTGAAAGCAAAACCGTTTCTTGATATAAAACATATTTCATATTTAATTCCCAACTCCTTGTCCAGTCATCCCCCCGAAACGTCTTTGTAAATTTTTGTGGGGATGAATCCAATGTTCTCTTGAGCGGACCAGCTCCTGCAACAATCGCTCACGTGCTAGTACCCATCTCAAAAGGCACAGGGGGCTGTTATCCTTCAGAATAGTTTTCAATTCCGTAAATAGGGAAAAGGGGGTGGAGGGGCACCCTGATCTTCCTGGAAAAGGATGGGGTTTTGCAATCTAGCTGCGCTGACATATAGTTTAAGGCCAAGCTCCCTGAATTTGGGAAACCCAATTTAACCCCTCCATATTAGGCCCTCCAAAACCCATCGCATCGTTCATAAAGAGAAAACAAATCAGCATCATATAAAAAGGAGGGCAACACTTTAGTTCTGTAATAAATAATCAGCGGCTCACTTCCCACATCTCTTGCTAGTGCTCTGCAAAGCCCCTTGCTAATAATCTGCACGTGCACACTGTGTCTGGGGCAATTACCACAAGCCTGCCTTGGGAAAATCAGTTCGGAACGTTCTGAACCTTTTTTCTTTTGCACATTTGTTCATCTGCTCTTGTGTACTTCACATTTGCAAAAGAACCCTTCTAATAAATCGCCCAGTAGCACCCCCACAACATCTAACGGTCCGTGTCATTGCAGCATGCACCCCTCCTTGTGCATTAGCATCATACTTGTGAATCAGACAGGATGTTGCAAGGACCTTCTGCATCCTGCACAAGTGAATGCTGGAGAATGCTTCCTGGTTCACTAGGATGCATTCTGCGGACCGCCTCTGAGTCTCCAGGGCCACACATTGCCTCCCAAGCTCTGGTTCAGGAGTTGCCACTTAGTGCCTTAAATCTCCAGACCTGGCAGAGTGTGCAGATGTCATTATGAGCAATTTGCATCTCCTTCCTCTCTTATTTATCTCAGCAGGCTGAGCAAGGGAATGAAGTGTGCTGGGATTGGAACACACCAGCCTCAGGTGATGCAGATGTTAGCAGTGGATGCCCTAGACAGCAGAGCCATCCACATGGAAGTAACACACGTGTAGAAAGCAACTAGGAGGTTCTAGCTAAGAATAGGATATATGTCTGAATTTCCGATCCTTAGTTTTCTTTCACTTTCTAGTGTCAATCGTGTTTAGAAAATGTTTTCTGTTTCTCATCTTTTTACATTCATCTTATAATTCTAGCGACCTTATTTCATTTAGAACAAACATGTTCAACCATGACTCTGAAAAACCGGGTAAAAAAAATTGTGGTGCAGCTCAGTCTTGGCTTGCAGGTAGGCCCTCCTAAAGCAACTAACCACTTAAGAGATGGAAGGAAATAAGAAAAGCAAAGTCATTCTGAGCAGAAACACGTTCTAACAATTTTTAAAGACATTTTCCTTTCAATTCGCCTGTACATTACATTAGGGGATGCATTACTCTATAAATGACAACAGACAATTGTCTAGGAATGCCCATCCTGGACAGCACCCCTAGCCTGGTGTGCCTTGGTCCAGCGGTATCCTTAATTGTACTGCCATCCTAACAACTAGATCTATGAGCACCCTGCTCGGCGCGGCCAACAGGGAGAACCAAATGGACCAGTGCTGCCAATGCACCACTCCAAAATGGTCGGCGCCTTTACGCTTACTGAGAATTGTGCTGCTACGCTCCTATCCATATAATTGTGCTTCAGTTGATTCTGGCATTTGTTACGATACCAATTCCCAAAGATCGCCTTGCCATTCAGCAGGTGGAGCCCAATTACCCTTTCCTGACACATGTACAGTGTAACGACCAGAAAGTTAGCTCAGCAAGTAAAAGACTAGCCTTGGACATTTGTGTGAAACTTGAACAAATTCAATCCCGGCAGTTCTGACACGGTCTTTCGCCCTTCCAGGCTGGATAAACTGTGTACCATACGTTTGGATAATAGCACCTATTAGTATAGTGCTTAGAAGGAAGAGGAAGATGGTTTTAAGAAAACACGTGTTCCCTGCGACAGTATACCTTCACTTTATTTACTTCATCTTCCTAAAAGGCTGTTTCATTCTGTGGTTCTAAAGCCCAGTACAAGACATTCAGTGACAACTTACACATTGATTTACAACTGGAAAGGAGTACAGAAGAGCTGAAGGCAAAGACACTGGTATCACTTTACCAATGCGTGGGTCAATGCCAGTGCCAGTAGCTTACCGGCTTTGAAGATAGAGTGGCAGATAGAGTCCGCAAAGGCTTCAAATTTAAGGACAACAGGGCATTTTGGTTCAGTCTCTGGGACTTTTATGACACCACGCTGCAGCTGCGAGAGACACACCACTGTGTGATTTTAAATGTTCGGGAGGCGGAGCAGACAAGGAAAGAGTAAAAACGAGGCGAAATCCTCCATTATTCCACTCCGCCTCGTGGAAACACTGCTTTCAAATACGCTTTGCAGGCGGCATTTACAATTTTTTCCTATGGGATCCGCCTGGTCTTGACTGGGTGCAAAAGCAAGGCTGATTCCACAGGAATCTCATGCAGGCATACAACGAAGCGCACTCCTCTGTCTCAGCAATGCTGCAAAATGAGGGGGCATGTTCAATGGAGGCATAAAAGCAAAGGGTCTCAGTTGTACACCTTCATTTAACACGCAGTAGTGTCTCGTCATCTTTGGGGACCTGTGAATAGTTTGCACAATGCGTCTGAGCATAGGTCCAGAGTGTCTAGCCTCATGTGGGTTGCTCCTATAATCTCTGACTATTTAGCAGAGTCATTGAGCCAGAGATGTGGGGGGGTGAGGCTGCAGAATAGTATTGCCTTCCTTGCATTTCCCATGAACCTCTCCACTCACAAATGAACCTGAGGCCCCAGTGAAGTGAAACCTAAAACACCTGAACTTGGGGGGCTGTTAAACGGAGGACCAGTATCTGACTTAAGGATGAGGATGTCTTGGCTAACACAGGTGCTTTGGACAGAATGACCTGAATCTCCAGGTATTACTCAACAACTACCAGGATGTAGCAACCTATGGCTAATGGCCTACAGGTGCTGACTGTAACTTCTTCACACATTCCAGCCGGGAGTGGGGGCATTTGTAGTAGCTCGGGCCTCAATTACAGGTTGACTCAGAGCGATTAACGTCCATGTTCAATGCCATGTCTCCACCTTTGTGAGCATGTGAGGGACATTGGTGACTTCAAGGTGAGGCAGTCAACAGTTCATCAATAGAAGCTGCAAAAGACCTGGCAATTCAGACAGTAAAGTGGAAGTATTCTTCTGCCATGAATATAGTGCTGTCAGAGCTGTCAATCAGGCGATGGGAGATAAAATCAGCAGGGAAAAGATATTTTTCTAGTTGGTCGATAATCTTGAACTTATAGTCCAGTAAACGTAGACCTCATCTTTGCATTTTGGCTCTATTGTTTCCATTAATGGTGACAGAAGTATGATGGAAATGCATAATTGTGATTGCCTTCCCATGGAGAAATATATGATAGGTTATTTATAACGCGCTTAATACCCAGAAGTTTCTAAGAGCAGACCCGGGGATCGAACCTGTGGTGCTCCGTAACTTCTTGCTTGCAAGGCAAGCACGTTGCCCCTGAGCTATCCTCCCGAGACTCCCGATGATGCTCACAGACCTACATCACAATTAGGCTTTATTTTTCTTTTTTATGAGTATGCACGTTCAGTGTAAGTTAGGCTCTGTCTGGCTACAATACACTTTTCTGTGGTGTATCTTGACCCTCGTTGTATTGGGACAATATTGCTCCGAGACCCACTGGGTTTACATCACCAAACAATTCAATGATACGTCAGAACTGTAGTAGGGCATACAAATAGGCCCAGTCATTCTTTCCTTGATGTCATGAAATGCATTTTGACACATGGGCTTGCAGATGTGTTCACAACCTTGATTCGGGGGTGCTGGTAATGGAACACTTACAGAATGTAGCAGGCTCAGTAACTTGCCATATCCAGGAAAGATCTCAGAGTTTGTATCTTTATTTATTGTGGTTGCTGGTGTTCACATGAGAGCCTCCACTTTTTCAGATTGAGGTATCATGTCAAAGTTTAACGGGTTGTCTCTGAATCAGCCTTTGTGGGTGGCAAAGGTCATAATGAATGTTATGTTACTTGGCATTTATATAGCGCCTTATGTATCATTGGTATGACCTCAAAGCGCTGGTAGGTTGAACGCCCTCGGGAACCGCAGTTCAAGTCAGTAGAGAGAGAGAGTGTCGTATGGTGCATGGGCACACCGGATATGTGTGCAGCTGGTGTGGTTGTTGCATGATAGCTGCTTCTTAGCGGTAGGTGTGGTGCTGAGGAAATCAGTTAGATGTGTTCAGTCTGGAGGGTGGACACCCAGACTGTGTTCTGGCTGTGTTAGCCCTGAGGAGACGCCTAAGATAGCCGGTATGTGCTCAGCTAGCTGTGTTTTATTAGGATGATGAGGTGTTTGTGGGGTCATGTTAGTATGAGAACAGCTAGACGGAATGTGTCATAGAATAGCTGTGTTCTAGTTGAATGATGGTGTATAGGAGAGAGTAAGCGTAGTATTGTGATATGGAGGGTTTCAGTAAAGCACGAGAGCAGGACAGGGGGCGTACATAGCGGCATACGGATATAAAGCGACAGGGTGGATAGGTGTAAACATGTGATACAGATAACATGGGAATACAGGTACATAGCATATACATAGTATGTATAAGAGATACAGAGATATACGGAGATATATCCACTCCATCCACTCTGTCCTTTCCATCCACTCCATTCACTCTATCCTTTCCATCCACTCCATCCACCTTTTCCATCTGTTCCGTCCGTTCCGTCCGTCCCATCCTTTCCATCCACTTTATCATTCCATCCATTCGATCCACTCTACCTGTTCTATCCACTCCATCCGCTCTATCCACCCCATCCTTTCCATCTACTCCATCCTTTCCATCCATCCCATCCTTTTCATCCACATAGTGAACATGGATCCGCACCGTAGCAATGTTATTATTCACAGTTCTTAAATTCAGCTTTACCACTGTGACGCTATTCGTCACACTTTCTAAGACATAGAAAGGCGACAGGGTCCAATTCTAGCTGGTGATAGTCTTTGAGGAAATTGCACTTTGAGACACAGTGGCCCCATTTAGCTGATTGATTATTTTGTTGATTGTGGGTGCTACGTTCATTTTTACTTTTATTGCCTGATTTGGCAGGAGTATGTGTGCACATGTACATTTTACCCCGTCGTCACAATTTGCACAAATGTATTCTCTGGACAAGCTACCTCTGGATGTGGAATGAGGAGAGTTTGCTTTTGCATTTTCCAAGCCAATGCTACCCTTATGTTGCTTTAGTTTTGTGTTTTTGTGTCTTGGACCTTTTTGCTTGATTTCGACTGACATGCAGGGTTAACCCCCACAATCACTGCAGAGAATGGGGGTAGATCTCTCTCCTCCTCAGAAACCTCCCTCTGGAATGGTCTCCCTTCCCCTCTCAGGCTTGAGCCGGATCTCCTTCACTTCCGGAAGCTCCTCCCCTGCTAACACCCCCATCTGCCTCAGAACTTGGCTGCCTTGTTCCCTCTGAGTTATACAGGGCAACTGTCCCCCCGCCTGGTCCACCCCCTTAGCACACTTAGCATGTGTACCCTACCCCCCTGCACCCCATGTAATCCCTGGCACTTGCCCTCCTGGCCGCCCCTTAGCATTCGCCTAGCCCCTGTTGCCCTCTTCCCTCCCTGACCTCCCCTTTGACTTGCTCTCAAACCGAATGTCACAAGGCCTAGTAGGACCATCATTGTTATCTTTCTCCCATGTCCCCCTCCTTTTAGTCTTGTGGCGACTTTAAACACCATTTGTTGTATAGGCACCTTACAAATCTCCAATAAAATAAATGAAAAATAAAAAAAGAGGATGGTGTAGCTTGGATGACCTGCCCACTGACTGGAAGTAATCTGCTTTGCCAAAATCATGACAGATCTAGCCCAGGGTGCGGGAGGAATCAGCGCTTTGATGGCTGCGGGTTTTGAGCACATACTAAGTGTAAAAATCAATAAATAAATGTGTGAAAGATTGGTTCAGCACCTCTTTTATACAACATATCCAGCTTTTCATTTTTGATTTGTGTGCTTTCAATGATTTCTGCTTTGAATTCATCAGTGAGAGCGGACCTTGCCATTGCAAGGATGTTTTTGAGAGAGTGAGATTTTGAAGTAGCTTTATCCTAAACGATGGGGTCTCAAAGCCTGTTATAATTTGGGATTTCATGGCTTCATTATTTCAATAATTGCAAAATTCATTGTGCTTTAGGTCCGGACAAAGGCGTCCATTGTTTGCCCTTCTTCTGGACAGTGGAATGAAACAGATATCCTTCATAGTCTACAGTCTTCCTTTTGGCAAAATATGTTGAAGAACTTTCTTTTAGTTTATCTGTGGGGTAAATCCCAGCGATCAGACCAAGAAAATACAACCCGCTAGGGAAAAAAGCTAGGTGCACCCTTTTTCAAGAAAGACAAGAGCTTTGATTTTGTATACAAAAGAATAAAGCAAAGGGGTATTGTAAATCCACTGCAAAGAGCTCTGTGATGTCATTTAGTACAAGATTCAAGTTATAAGCACACAAGTCATCACACATGACACACTCAATCATCACACATGACACACTCAATATACAGTGTTCATCCTCCACCCACATTGACTACCACCTATATAAATGCAAATGATTACATATAGCCCATCCTCCAAATGTTTCCGCTGTCTTCTTGCTCATCTTCACCATACAAAAGTAATGTCCTCTTGCATTATAGGATGCTTTAAAGCAATTGGTTAACATCAACTGGCACCACCCTACCTTTGATCCTAACCATGTGACATGAAACTGGTTGTCAACGTGAACTCAGTGGGAAACGTCGAGGTCAGCCTGGCCCTCGTGAACTAAGCAGCCCTTTTCTCATCCCAGACACGTTGGAGCCCCACCATGCCCTCCCCAAAATATGGGCAGCATTCTTAGCTCTCCTTGGCACAAAACATAGCTCATGTCGTTGTTTGTTTTCCCCTTTATCAGTTCCGCACCCCAACGGTGAACCCAGCCTCCCACTAATCAATCCAGTTAACGAAGGATTTAGAGACCATTTCCCTGCACATCTGTTAGTTCAAGTAGTGTAACCATCATTCTGAGGGGTGCTAGAGCCTTAAATCTTGGTTCATGTGTTGGCATCTCAAGACCTCTGCCTTCGCTCCCAGGAACACAACCTAGGTGCTAGTCTGCAGCCCTTCACTTCTTCGGCTGCACAGATTGCTACCTAGTTAGGTCACAGGCCTATCTAATGTAGGGGCATATGTGTGTTCTTTGCTGTGCCTGGGAATCAAGATACAATGCTTAGGCAAAAGACAAGGCCTCGTTGTTCTGTGCTTCTGTGAAAACACGGCCCGCAAGGATTCAGGCCTACTCGTAGATGCAGTGTTAGTTTGTGTTGTAACTGTTAGGTATATATTCATTCTACAACCTACATAATTAAATTGCAACCCTACTGATTAACTTCACCCTTTCTGATTTGCCACTCCTCAATCTAAATCATGTGGGAGGGGCGGTGGTCTGGATGTGCATCTCAACATATCATAGATGTCAGTTTAATCTTTTAGACCCAGGGCCGTGACAAGGATGCCAAAGTCCATCATCCAGCATAGCCACTGAGGGCCCATGTCGCTGGACTGTGTGATGTTGAAGTGTAATGTTAATTTGAGAGAAAGGTCATCAGTATGTGGTGGCCCTGGCAGACATAGCAATGTCAGCTAAAAATGTAGGCATATCTGACGACGCACTTTCTGGAAAAGACAGACATGGGGCCTCATTACGATCTCGGCGGTAGCCATGCCGCCGAAATCGCATCCGGGACCAGGTTCCCAGAATGAGGAATTACCGGCCCATTCCGAGTTCAGAGGGCCCGGTAATTCCTCCTTCTAGGAACCCGGGCCCGGACCTTCCCCATTCCCATTTCAGCCCCCATAGGGCGGAATGGGAGTGGCAGCAAACAACGGGCCGTTTACGAGTGGCACGTTGTTTGCTCCCTCCTCCCCTCGCGGGACCCGCTCTGCACGTCTGGTGAAACCAGACGTGCAGACCGGGTCCCGCGAGGGGACCTCGTAATCAGGTGGTACGGTGTTGACGGCGCCGGCACATTTACCGGCGTCGTTAACCCTGTACCGCCTGGGTTATAATGAGGCCCATGATGTCCATGTTGAAATAGTGGAAGTGGAGGCAGTCCCCGCCATTACAATATATCACAAGCTCATGTATGAAAATTAAAAATGTGCTTGTGTTATTTAGCAGAGACTTCTGACAGCAAAGTTGTGATGCATCCGTGTGGCGGTGGACTGTCTTTTTTGATCTGTGGAGCTTCAATGATCAGGTTGTCTGATTGGTCAAGGAAAATATCCAGTTATATGCATTTTAAATACAAGATGGCCGCTTGTTCTCTTTTGAGATTGCGGGGCTTAAACGTGAAGACTGAAACTGCTCTGCTTAACGAGGTGCAGTGGTCGAAGTGTACAAAAAGAAGTAGTCGAACTATGTTCCCTACTGGTCTGCGCCACTCCCCACAAACCCTATCACCACGCCCCCTCCCATGCACAATACAAACCACAAAACACATGTGCCTACTGTTTAGGGGAACGTTCAGTGCAGTGCACCGAAAGTGTAAGTTTCAACTTCTTCCTACACTTTTATTTTAAAACGAAACCATTCCAGAATGGTTTCTTTTTAAAATAAAAATATAGGAACGGTAAAACTTAATTAAAAGAAGTAGAGGAGTACCGCTCCCGACCGCCTACGTGCACTTCGACCACTGACGAGGTGTCATAGTGCTTGTTCTTGCTTTGCATTTTGCCTCACTTTCACCACTTCTCTTTGTGAATCAGTGCGCCAGGCACCGCCTCCTCGAGCGTCCGCTATGAGTGCTTTACTCACCACTAAATGTAGGCTTGTCATGCACAGGTTTTATGGTGCTCCTCCCATGACACGATCCATCAGGGGGTTACCTGCGAGTAGCGCAGATCCCACATGCTCGTCGCCATTGTTGTGCCCTGCAAAGAACGACATGACACAAGCTATGGCTGCAGTTATTCATATTCCAAACAAACAGGAGCAGCGGCATGTTCTCCCTCCTTCCCTTGAGTGTGTGTGCTGCCCTGCCTCGTCCTGCCTTCCACCTCTAAAACTACCCACGTGGCATACACACTACATCCGTAGCCTGCAGCATATGGGTAAAACACGACAAACGCCATCCTCCAGAGAACGTGAATAAATAGTGCTTTTTTTTCTTGCTAAATGTTTTTCTGGAGGCATAAAGAACCATAGAGACGATCGAGCCATCTAAAAGGTTCGCACAATGTACAAAAACAAAGGAAAAAGAAACCTCTGAAATTAGTTTATATTCCTATTTTAGGAGCGGTGTGGGCAGGAGTCATTCCCAATCGCACTGACACTGATTTGGCTAAAGTGTTTGTATCCACATCCCTGGGGCCAGTGGGTCTCTACAGGTTCCTCTGCGTCAGACCCGTTAGCAGACATGAGCGCTGAAAATAGCGTCAATGGAACCCTTGTCCACAAATAATAGGGTGTAACTTCTTCAGGTGCAAATTTCTTTTTCTAAAAATGTATAAGCTTCAGATGGCGCCCTTATGTTTATATATCGCTGCAAATTGTTATCGGTGATGACCTCTTCATATGTATACGACTAATAGCCACCCTAGAGCCCAAACCCTTTAGCAGCATTTCAAAAACTGTTATTCTGTCAAAATCAGTTGACAGGGAATGTACCTTCTCTTTTAGCAATGAAACAGTCCATCACGGTGTAAGAAAATACGAGTGGCCTAGTCCTCTCGAGTGAAGAGATTGCTATACTGGCACTTCACACCTCAGTGCTTTCCACATGCCAGCCGGATCAAATGATTGGTTAAGAAAGGGTTCCTAACTCACAGCTTGACTGCTTCAGTAGCATGTATTGCACTGGGCAGGAGTTTCATGCCACCATGGAATCATAGTTAAGCCGCCCAAAGCACAAGAAAATACTTATCTTCCATTCGTAATTGACGTTCTTTTATAATGAAAGGCAAGAAAATAAAAAGATCAATGAAGACATATATATTCAGTAAAAAAAACTTTGTAAAAAGGGACGTTATGGTTAAGTTGCCCTACTAAAAACCGGTACAATTCACTACAAAAAATGTGCCAGTTATGGTAGGCTAAGCAACCATAACTGCCCGCACCACTGTGCACTACTAACACCCAGGACATCAAATATGACATCATAAATGTCATTGATGACATCACTGATGACATCACATGTGCATTTACTTTTTAGACATGGGGTTGTGAATGTAATTTTGGCAAAAAAGTATCAGGGATTATCGGGACATGAGTAATAAACTACATACTTCATCACGCAATGTACTGTTCGAAAGAAAATTCCATTGCAGTGTCCTTTCTAGTACAGGAACCTACTCATACAGGAATGTAGGTATTGGCTGCAGCATACACCACAGAGGTGCTATGTTTGTACTTTCCAAAGTTGTATAATAAAATGGTGAATGCTTCTGTATCACACTTTTCTGGTCTGTGAAACATGCACTAAGTTGCTAATAATGCATCACTTACTACATATTTCTAGTAATACACACAAAACATAAATAGACTACAATGCATACACATATGGGGCTTATATATAAGTAAAGTAAGCATACAAGAGGCAGTATCATTAGCAACTGTGTATAACCTACATGATTGTATTCACGTACAAAAATGATTGCTGTGTTTCAAGCCTGCTTCTTCCCCTATATATGTACATCATAACATGTGATTAAATTCTAAGGATAGTATTGTAATAACATGTGAGAATAGCAATATCTATAAATATAATACCTTTTGAAAGTTAACTTTCTGCCTGTCAGTAAATAAAACCACCTGGCCTAGATATGGCAGTGAACAAAAACGAAGGGGCTACACATGTGATGTCATCAGTGATGTCATAAATGACATTTGTGATGTCATCTTTGATGTCCTTGGTGTTAGTGTTAGCAGTGCACAGTGGTGCGGGCAGTTGTGGTTGCTTAGCCTACCATAACAGGCGAATTTCAGGGGTTATTTGGTTTTACTCCGAACCATAATGTCACGTTTGTAAAGTTTTTTTTAGTGAATTTGACAGGTTTTTAGTAGCGCAGCTTAACCATAACGTCCCCTTAACAAGGTTTTTTTACTGAATTTCATAGTTTTTTAGTAGGGCAACTTAATCAAAACATCCCGTTAACAAAGTTTTTTTACTGAATATACACTTTCATGATGATGTATAATTCCCTTACTTTATATACATGTAACATAGAACATACAGAACCCCCTTGCTAATGATATTTGAAAGGCACGGACGGAGCGCCTGTCTGCGGACCAGTGCGGACGAGATCAACACTACCCAAACAGTCAGGGGGTATCTGAAATTGTTCTATTATGCCATATGTAAAATGCACAAGTTTAAAAAGGAGCATATAAACACATTATAAGTAGTAATAAGAAACCATTCAAACCTACACGTCTCACACATTACCCATTCATTTAATTACCATGTAGAATAAAATGGATTATACCATGACAAAAAAAGATATGCCTCCAACGTATTTACCTTACAGAAACTGTGCAGCCAGGAGCAACAGTAGACGCACACAGCACAACAAAGACAAATTACAAGAAAATAGTAAATGAACTTCATTTTTTATATATGTGTGTGTAGTTTTTGTATAAGGTGCAGAAAAAATAATGTATTTCTGTTCTTCTGACACAGAAATGAGGAGTATTTTACGCATGAGGAAATGTCGCAAGATAGCGATAATAATGGTACACCTTCTCTGCATAAGCAAATTAATACTCAGTATTTTATGGGCATTTAACATATATATATTTATTTTTTTAACAGACCAGTTAAAAAAAGAAGAAAGTCCCCCAAAGGACACAGAGCAAGGCAGCTTGAAATGGATAGAAGAGAAAATGGACATACTAAATGAGAATTTTATCAGATTAAGGCAATTTGTGGAGGAATATGTGAGAGGAAAAATAAGATATCACTGCCCCACCTTTACCTGTCCCCCTTCTCCCTTTCCTAGTGAACCATCCCCAAACCCGCAAGAAGAACATAAAAGTTTTGACGAAACATCCATCCCATCATCCCCTCACAACCAGCCCGTGTTAAACCCTAATTCCCCTATATTCGTTTCAGTATCTGCTTCCCCCTCTATTTCTCTTGATTGATGTATGTGTGTGTATTGAAATTTTTTTTATCTTAGTTGTAGTGGAATGATTTGGATAAAAAACATTTTTTTTAAAAGAGTTCAAATGTCCCCAGACAGCGCGCCTGTTCGGGCTGGCCGTAATCATTATAATATGGATATTCTAAGGGCAATGCTCCTACCCATACCATTCGGAACCAAGATGGAACTATCTTAGAATGCACCAGGTGTCCACGTTGTCCGTAAATGAACAAAATGGGGGCCTCCTAAGGACATTATACCTCTCCTTACTGGTCACAACCAAGATAAAACATGGTCTTAGAACAAACCAGGTGTTCAGGATGTTTGTAAATGAACAAAATGGGAGTGTCCTAAGGACACTATACCTGTCCATACCGTCCGCAGCCAAGACGGAACTGTCCGTAGAACAGGCGCGGTGGCCGGCATGTCTGTAGTCAAACTAAATGGAGGTGTCCTAAGGACACTGTACCTGGCCATACAGTCAGCAGAACATCTACGCACATGCGCATCACACCCATAAGTACTGCGAACATTGCGCCTGTCCGTAACTGTCCGTCTCACTTGTGTCACACTTTTAATTAGTTTCAGGACCGGAACACTGTCCGTAGAACACCCGCGTGCATGCGCACGTCCATTACGCTGCATGTGGTGTCCAGCGGGCACCCGTTTCCTTCGCGGATGTGTTCACGACATCATCATGTGACCTCACCCATGCTGAGCTTGGGGCCTAATTTGTGCAATTTGTGTACTTCCGCAACATTTCAAAAGAACTTATATAGACATGGGAAATGATTTTACAGTATAAAATCATCATTTCACATGTCCCATACAATGGCCCTACCTTTCAACGTATTGTTTAGAATTTTTGCAACGCTTTTGAGTGATCTATATGGTCACAAGTCGCACCCCTCCACCCTTATAAAAAGCCACATCCCCGAGCTCATCTTCATTGTACTTCTGGCTATAGCAGATTGAGTTGTGCTGCCTTTACTGCTGTAGCGAAGATTAGCCGACCAATCCTAATGGCATCCATGGCTGCTGTTGCTTCTTAGCCTCAGCACCACCCCAATCCCTCCAACGCCTCCACCTCCCCAAGGGCCTGCAGAGGGAAATAGGCGTGAGGATGTAGAGTGCGAGGAAGAAGAGGAAGAAGAGAATGAGGTGGAGGAACTCCGCACTACAAGCACTGGCCGGGAGTCATGGGTGTGGTGGTTGTTTACCGTTTGTGGTAACGTACCAAAAGTATGTGCAAACCAGGTCAGGTGTAACCAGTGCAATTTGGTGCTGACTCGCGGGAGACCTGGTACATACAGCTTTGGTACAACAACCATGAAGCGACACCTAACTTCGTTCCACAGTGCGGACATTTTCAAGGTGGTACCATGTGAAGAACGTAGTAGGTTGAGTTCCTCCGCAGCATCCTCTGGGTCCGATCCTCTCACCACAAGAGACACTCCTGTGGGAGAGCACATTCCTCCAGCTGCCTCACAGGCCATTCGTGATGCTGTTGACCCTTACCTTGCGAGGGTCACAATATTGTGTATGTACTGCGACGCAGTACTCTGCAGGGGGGAGACTCTTCGAAGTGCTTTTGAGACTACGGTCACGGAGCACCAGAAGAAATGCTCCCTACCTAAGTAAAGTCCACCCTACATCTTTCTCTCTCCACCTGCTCTTTCTTATCCCCGTTGTTGGTCTCCCTTCCTTACCCTCCCTCACCCTACTCTCCTAGTGTGTTGTGTGTTAAAAAATAAAAAAAAAGGAAAACAACAAAAATTACAAAAAAGGCTCTTTTCAGAGCCGCCTTTCTCAGTTTAACAATGGAACTATCAAGTGGCCGGTGTAGGCCCCCGCGCATTTTTCAAAAAGCCCGCAGACAGTCGTAGGTTGCACAAAAATGGAGGGTGCAAGCGGAGCACAACAAATGCACTTTTCGCTGGGAGTAAGTGGTGGCTCTGAAATGATCCTTTTAGTGGTGATTTGTGTATTTCAAAAACTGTGGATTTGAAAAAACAGATTGCCAAATAGGTTACTATGAATCCAAAAAAGGTCGCAATGCATGTTGAACATTTCGAAGAAAAATCTGATTGCCAGCATATGTGAGATGGAATCCATCTGTGCGAAAAATGAAAAGTGCTGCGAAACCAAATGTTTTCATTGTGGAATGAGGACATGCCAACATCTCTTAGAAAGGTACAAACAGCCTTATTGACATTGCACCTCGCCTTATCCATTTGTGGACCAAATGCAGAAGAACGCAGCCACATTTGTCTTTGTGCAATAAGGGAAAAAACGACTTGGCAATTTGGAAACATGTCCATGACCTTCGCAAGTCCTTCCTTCATTGCAAATTGCAAAGAAATTCCAGAGACATGCCCTAAACTGTTTCCTCCACAATGATTGATAATTATATCAGGATGACGCTCTGTCTGTAAAGTAGCACAGAGAGGTACCAAGTCCAGCCACTTCATTCCATGCACTCCATGCCAGTGCACTTCCACATTAGAAAATCCAAGATCTGTAGATATACCGCAACTTACTTCATGCACCTTCAACCAATGCATCCATGAGTCCCCCAAAATCCAGAGCCATAGCTGTCTGGTCTCCTGTCAGGAAAAAGACGTTCTGACTAAATCTCTCCTTTCGGAACACACCCACTGAATTTTACTGACCAATCCCTAGCTTCCCACATTGTCATTTACAGGCATCTCCACCCCAGAAACCCCGTTGATAATACGCAAAGCTTGCAGACTGTCATGATCTCTGCTTCCAAAAGGTCAGGGTTTTCCCAACTCCCTTGGAAGCAGATCCATAACCCAGGTTCCGAGTGCCAACCAGTCCCAATTGGGACCTTTTGGACCCAGTCCTGGCGCCAGTGGCACCAGGCTCATAATTATGCCCAGTCCCAGCGCTGGAAGCGCCGGGCTCATAATGCTTGGGTGGACTTACCTTCAGCAGACCATGCTGCTTACTTGCCTGCCAGTTGAGCCTCTGATCCTCTTCTGTTTGGAACTACTTTTCCTGTTGGGTGGGGCTGGAGCCACTCCCTAGATTCAGAACACTGGAACTGTTCTGGAAGGCAGGAACTCTTTTCTTACCAGGAACTCTTTTCTTACTTAGGCGTGGCTGTGGAAGGAGACACCTAAGCACTACAGGAGGCTATTTAAACCACACCCGGTGGATGAATCTTGCTTTGCGTTATTCTGCAACCTCTGCAGCAGAACGCTCATCGTGTCTTCTGCATCCGGTCCTGGGCCTAAGGAAAAAGGCTTACCATCCTGAATCCAGACTTCAGCAACAAATATAAAGACAAGAAAGAACAGGTTAGCATTCCGGCATCTGAAAGGCAAAGGCTTACCATCCTGAATCCAGTCTTCAGCAACACCTATAAAGACAAGAAAGAACAGGTTAGCATTCCGGCATCTGAAAGGCAAAGGCTTACCTACTCTTCGTACGCTCCGGAGGCCTTCGGAGCTGCATCCCGCATCTGAAAGACAAAACAAGGTGCGTTTAAAGACATTGGGGAACTTTAATACTCACGTGCCATTACTCCTTTCCACATCTAATCCAGTGGGTATTCCGGCACCCTGCAGCCGCTCCGAACTCGTACCTGCAAAATAAAAAGACAGTTAGAGCGCATAGTGAAGCAGGCAACAAGCGCTTACTTACGTGCTTCCAGGCGCTTCTATTCATCACACGGGCTCCATCTTCAACTCACTTCAGCCCGTCATCCGCCATCGCCGGAACCCTGCAAAACAAGAGACATCATTACTAAAGACTTTAAAGACATTTGAATGACTCGAAACTTACCGTTCGTGCAGTAAACGACGGACAGCAGTCCTCTGAAGTCAAGAGGCCTGCGCTACCTATCCAGTGAAGAAACTGGTTACAGCACCCTGCCCCGAGGCAGATGGAGAGCTCGGCATTCACTTACCTAAGGTGAGAGCGTTAACCTTTGGGGGTCTACAGGAGAGGAGAAGAGGAAAGAGATAGGGACACCCCAATAACCCCAGTTCATTAACCCCATATTTTCTATCTGCAGACATCTTACTCTACACGTCAGGCATACAGTGCACAGAGGTCCAGCCCAAAGAGCCAACCGGGTGCTACACATCACCTTTGAAGATATGGTAGTCGCCCAGTCAAGACCGGCGCCTCTGCGAGAATCAGGTGAGCGTTACACAGACTACCACCATGTCCGCGGACACGTAGAGGATCTGAGCGTGATGACTGTACATTTAAATACTATTCCTCTTTTCCCTGTTAAGGTGAGCTCTGAAAGAGCTGTTTCTTTTTTTTTTTTTTTTGGGCAGATGCCTGACGGACACCTGTTATTTTGTGTTTTCTTTATTTTTTTTCTTCTTACTTTACTCCTACAATCATTACAGAACCTTCTCCAAAGCAAGCCTTACATTCCAAAAGAACGTGGCATTTCCCAAAAAAGATAACGAAATACCATCTGCTTCAAAATAAGCCGCATTACTGGAAACAATGTTCTCGTGGCGACAGAAAAACATACCAGCGCGTAACATGAAATCACGCATGCCGCGATTGATGTTACACCTCCCAATGCTTTGATCAGGAGAGAAAACGGAACTGTTGTCCCATTTTCCTCTAGGGAGTAAGCCAGAAAAATTACTTTTGCAGTTGGGAAGATATTAATGACTGCTTGCACCAACAGTTCCAAATCTTCCAACAAAGTAGGTGAAGTCACGTAGCCCAAATGGCAAGCACCGTAGTGCAAAACTAC
Organism: Ambystoma mexicanum; assembly: GCF_040938575.1. Taxonomy (NCBI): domain Eukaryota; kingdom Metazoa; phylum Chordata; class Amphibia; order Caudata; family Ambystomatidae; genus Ambystoma; species Ambystoma mexicanum. The sequence continues at coordinate 1,080,012,269 of NC_090922.1, forward strand.
CACATGGGGACTGGTCATCCTACGCATATCTCTGCAAACTTGGAGAATTGCTGCAACATTGCAATCAGTCGCAGCACTCCACACCACCTCCACTCCTCTAACATCGAAATTGTGTGCCACATGCCTACTTTCTGAATAGTGCTGCAAACCATGAACAAAATATCTCCGAGCACCAACACCCTGACTGTCTCCACCTCTGCCATCTTCACTACACGCACCGTCTTTTGACACAAATGAACAATGTGAACATTTGATTGGCTGATGCCTACAGTCCCCTTTCCATGCTGGATTTGCTGTAGAACCCTGTATGTGGCACGACCTACCCACGGACAAGTGCGGTCTACGTGTGGCACGTAACTCTTAGCCAGTCCTTCTACCCTTTCCACATCACTTACGACTCCATTCCATCACTGGACACAGCTAAGCAGTCACATAACCATACACCAATCACATTCAAGATCTCTACATCTAACTCTGTCACCAGAGTTCCGCACTTCAAATGTACTGTTGATCACTCTGAATGCAAATCGCATATCATTGCAAAGCACCTACTTCAACAATTACTGAGCAAGTGTTGCAGATTTCTACTTACAGCTCCATGCATACGCACATGCATGAGTACTAAGTACAGGTATGCATATTTTATTCAGAGAACATGTGGAACCCTTATGATTTCATTTACACAAATTAATGCAACTAAATCTACATAGCCAATACATACCAACGCTTTCCGATTTTTCATTGAGAAACCTCACTGCTTCTTACTGTCTCCCGCATAACCTATACAGACGTACCACCCCTCCCGATTTAGGCGCGAAACTCGATTTACCATTACAAAATGTCACAATTCTTAACTGTCTACCGCCTAAATTAATGCTACTTCTAATGCGATCGTATGAGAAAAATAAACGTTCCCGATTGCTGTGGTTCCCTCTGATGTTCTCCCGATTTTTGGCATTCGTACTTATATAATGACCTATCACTTACAAACCTGTCTGTGCTATAGACAACACAGCTTAAGAAAAACAAGGGGATTTCATGACCTGAATATTGTGCTCATTTGCGAAGCAGGTTCAACTAACATACTGCAAATAACATATAAAGGCTGCACATAGTGAAATAAAATGCACGCATGCACTTTGTTGAGATATCAAAGGAGAATACTCTGACGAAAGATGCAAAATGAACGTGTACATTAACATCACTGCTTTAAACACACAAAGTTACTAACTTCTTCCTTTTGCAATTGCAGTGAAGACTACTCCCCTGAAAATCACCAGCATTTACACTGCAAACAACATATCCGAAGAAACCTGGTCATTCTGCAAAAAAAAGTAAGTACAGTACTACCTTTATATTCTTACTGTTCCTTAAAGAGATTGTGTGGGTTATTTATGTAATTTGCGCACCAAAAAAAACATTGATTTCTGAACCATTCTACCCACAAATCCCCATTTATTAAACAAAGAATAACAGGTAGAATGGCACAGAAATCCCTGTGTTTTTGGAACACAAATAACATACAGAAGCCTTACAATGTTACTACTACAAAACAAATAGCTGTTTGAATTGTAAACCATTACATTTACTATTAATGCTTCTACTCAGCACTAGCTCACTTTCTACTCTCATCTAAAGCACAGTGTAGTAATATACAAACAGAAAAATAGCCTTCCAAACTCATTGTAACTCCCCAATGCACATTCACACACCATCACAAACAGTTTCCCAATCAAACCCATGCACGCATGCACACAGCACACATACATTGTACAACAGACCAAACCATGCCTTCTTTTTTTTCAACAGACCCCAAAGAATGCCTACCAAAAAGCAAGTCTGTAGAAGGGAACGCAGAAATAGAGCAAATGAAAATAAAACTGTCCAAAGTAAGCATCCATCTGTAGCAGAGTTTGTAGAGAACGTTGCAACAAAACAGCTAATACAGTAGTTTAGCAAAGCAAAGGAAGCTTCAACTACCGAAACTATGCCTCCTCTATCAAAATGTGGCATGAAACATAAAACGCTTTACAAAAAATCTGCTACCAATACTGCTAACAATGTTCCAATTAATCCTGATATAGTAACAAGAACCCACAGTAAAAAAAGTATTTTAGCAAAAATGTTTCGCTACAGAGTCCTTCAGAATCTAATAAGAAGAGGACCAAAATCATCCTCAACCCTTAAAAGCTACCGTAGAAAATTAATCCTACAAGCTCTCATAGACAGTGCAATCCTTCTCAAAAGGAAGTTATTTATTTGAGTGTTAAATGGGATGAAACCACTAATAAAACTAAGTACTAAACTACAAAAGAAACTTATCAATAAACGGAATGTCAACAAAAGTAACTTCTTAAATATTTGTGGAGGTGAATGGAGTCACACAATGACCACAGAACCATATTTTAATGAAGAATCATACAAACAAAATCAAACAAACACGATTGCAATCCATAGCAGTGGACGAGGGCATGAAAAATCAATAATACAATCATGGAACAAGAAACACTGCTTACAAAAGTATCCCCTGAAAACTCAGAATGACCTCTCCATTCAACTGAACCAGACCGTCCAGTATACAAATGGCCGTGCACGTCAAAGTGAGACATTCCTAACAAATCTTTCAAATCTTTACGTCAGTTCCTCAATCAGTATGTGAAAGGTAAAGACAAAATAAAAATGAAAGTACTGCAAAATATGGATATCTGTCCAGTGCGCAAATACACTGGACTACAAGGACATTCCATGATATCAAAAGGATATCAATACATCATTCAAATGTAAGAAATCTAGTGTATAAACATTAGTATGCTAAAAGTCCAGCTTTAGAATTAGCCAATTTAAATAACACTCTTCTACATGGTACACCTAAATACCTACAAGAAGAAATGGATCGAATCCACAGAAAATATTTTGGAAGTGAAAGCCACTTACAAAATGCAATAGTTTTAGAGCAGACTAGCAACAATTCTGCACATATCAACCTTCTATAACACGCATACAAAAAAGAAATACTAAAATTTAAAAGTGCATCGGCTGAAGTAGCAAACCATGTGTGTGTGTGTTGCCGCAGAACGTGTTAAAAAAGGAACACAAAAACTATAGACGTAACTTACAAAATAGAAGACAATGAAGATTCCAAATGGTTTGAATTAGCTCTCTACCTTTTAGCAGAAAACAAATACCAAATAAGTGAACCCCTAATATGTTGCAGTTCCTGCACTACAAAACTTGACAGCAACCAAACTCCTTCACGTGCTATCACAAATAATTTGGAATTGTTCCCACTACCAAAACCCCTGCAAGAACTCAATTTGTATGAGAGCATCATAATTCAAACAGTTCACCCATTTCAAGCAATAATACGCCTTCAACCAAAAACAGCAAAATTACCTCCCTCTGAATTGGTGAAAGGCATTCGTGGCAAAGTAATTTATTTGCCATTAGATCTGACAGAAAATGTACACACTCTAGGAGTGCAACATCCAATAGAGCATTCTTTAATTGTCTTGGTAAATGGTGTACCAACAAAAGAAAAAAAAAATTGGCAACAACTGGTGGACTTACATAAAGTTAGACAAGTCTTGCAATATCTGAAAGACAATAATGAATACTACAAAGAAATAAATATTGAAGAAACCTTAAGGGAAACAACTGAAATAATTCAAGAGTCATCAGAAACTGGTCAATTTGAACTCCTGGATCTTGCTGCAGTATCCACTCTTTTGCACCATTACACAATTCATCCATTGCATTCAAATGAAAGCATAGATGATGCACTAGAAACTTACCAAATGCGACAAACCAAAGGGTCACCAATGAGCATATGGGAAAAAAGTATAGAAGCACGTGCTTTTCCACTGCTATTTCCTACTGGCAAAGGCGGAAGATACGATGATAGACCCACTCAGATTACAGCATCAGAATACCGCTAATTACGGATGTATTCTCAAGATCCCAGATTTAGACAAAATGTGGAATACATATTCCACCTGCTCTTTGAAAGTGAACTAGCAACCCTATGTTACGGAGTTGCACACATTTTCAAATCTGGAACCCACTTTCAAAATATGTCAGCTACGCAATTAATACAAAAAGTACAAGAAAAGGATGAGGTTTTACAATCAAGTATAACAAATCTGTTTGCAAATATGCATGGTACAAAAGGATACTGGTTCCGACAGCACGGAGACGTACGTTGTATAATCAGAAACCTTGGACCACCGACTTGGTATGTTACACTAAGTTGTGCAGAGTATGCATGGGAAGAATTACATGAGTTCCTACGCATATCAAACAACAACAAAACCAACATAGATATATTAACACCTGGAGAACTTTTCTCTCTAGATCCAGTCAATGTATCAAGATATTTCCATCATCGTTTCATTGCTATGCTACACTTTATTTGTAATAAAACTGCTCCTCCCCTCGAAGAAGTGCAACACTTCTTTTGGAGGAAAGAATACCAAGCGAGAGGAGCACCACATATTCACATGCTTTTATGGATCAAAGGTGCACCTAAATGTGGTCACGACAGTGATGCCACTGTTTTGCAGTTCATCCAAAAATATGTCACTTGTGAAATCCCTTCACAACGTAAACATAGTGACCTGCATGGTCAGATTTTATAATTTCAAAGACACAAATGTGGCAAATATTGTCGTCGCAAATACAAAAGCAAAGGCAAATACTACACCAAATTCTGCTTTGGTTTCCCTAGACCAGTTACACAAACAGGTGAAGTGAACAACTTCATGTCTTCAGTTCGACATATTGTTAAAGGTAAATCACCTAAGAACACATATTACATAAAAAGAACAGAAGAATCAAAATATCAATGATTACAATGCAATCATTGCCCTCTTATGGAATGCAAACATAGATGTGCAGTACATTGCAGACAATTCCACTGCAGTTGCACGATATGTTACAGCTTACTTAACAAAAGCTGAAAAAACAGAGCTACAAGACCTCTGAAATGGTCTATCAGCAGACAAAACACTATCTCAGAAATTGTACAGCCTAGGCATAAAAATGCTCTCTCATAGAGAATGTGGAGCCTACGAAGCGGCAGATCATTTAACTGGTAATGCTTTGTATGGAAAATCAGACAACATAGTATGGCTAAGTCTTGGTATTGCTAAATCTAGAAAAAGAGTTCTGGAATCATATGAGGACATAGAAACAATTGCCAGAAATGATCCCAACAACCAAGACATTTTAAAAAAACAATTTACTGGACACATACTATCCGAACAGGAGTTGCACTTTGGAAAGCATGTGTCTATACCACATAGCTCAAAACTTTGCATACAAAAATAATATAAAACCCAATAAAAGCAAAGGTAGATATAGATTGACAGATTGTGAAGGCAGCTTAGTGAAACTTACCAAACAAAGCTTAATTAATCATGTCAAATTGTCATTAAAAACTCCTCAACAGAAAGAACTATATTGCATGTCTCTGCTACAACTTTTTAACCCATGGAGAAAAGAGGAACAGATACTAGATAACTATGACTGCTATGAAGATGCTTTCAAAGCAAATGAAAGTGCTATCACTGATGTGAACTTTACGCAGTACAAAGCCATGTTGCACAATGAACAGCAACACGAAGAAGAACTTCAGGCCCAACTAGATAAGGACACTTCCAACAGTAGTGAAACTTCTTTAACAGGAAGCCAAGAACCACTGGGACAGCCACTAATAGCAAATGAGGCAGAATTAGCTATGACAGAAGTGGAAAACACCATCTGTCACTATGAAAAAGATATAGAAGACTTAACTGTACTACAAGCAAAACTTAACAAAGATCAGCGCACCATTTTTGAAGAAGTAACAAAACAAATTGCACATGGTGTACAACACGAAAATAAAGAATGTACCTGTCAAAATTACAAACCTATACTGCGGTACATCAGTCATGAAGCTGGGTCAGGAAAAACATTCTTAATCAAAATCATCAGCAGGTTCCTTCAACAATTGACAAACAACAAACTGTCAGCTGTTGTAACTGCCCCCACAGGTTTAGCTGCCTACAACATAGGCGGTGTCACTTTACACCGATTACTACTCCTTCCAGTAGAACAACAAAACAAATTAGACTATTACAAACTTTCTGCAGAAGCTGCAATGGAACTACGCAGAAATGTGAAACAAATGAAAATGCTACTACTAGATGAAGTGAGCATGGTCTCCAAGCTAATGTTGGCTTTGATTCACGTCAGATTGCAAGAAGTACTTAAAACAAACTACGAAGAACTCTTCGCAGGGAAACACATTATCGTTTTCGGAGATCTTCTACAATTGACACCAGTGAAAGGTGAACCTATTTTTAAAACCTTAGGCCACAAACTCTGCCTTAAAACTGTTGGCAGCGTAGGAAATGTCAACCTTTGGCAACATTTCCAATACAGAGAATTAACAGAAAACATGCAGATCTCACTTACGCCATCATTTTAAAAAGTATTAGAGTTGGTGTACTATCTCAAGAAGCACAAGCAATATTGAAAAACTGGCACATTCATGCACTTTATGGCGATAACGCATGTTCTGCTGATGTTATGGAGCAATTAGCACACAAAAATGTCAATTGTATGGCCTTAATGCCAACTCTTGCAAGCTGTTTCAAATTCAATGAAAAAATGTTAAAAAAAGAAATGCAACCAATAATGGAAATTTGCGCCACAGACAAACTAGACGTACATGGTATGACACTACCCATGTGTGAGCAAGCCACAAGACTAAATACCTTGAAAAATTCAATCTCCAACACAGCTGGGTTGGAAAAAGTATTAAAATTATCTTTACATTGTAGAGTAATGCTTAAACGTAACCTTGACATGGAGCAAGGGCTAGTTAATGGGGCACTGGGTACAGTTGTTGGCTTTCAAACATACCCACGTGACAACAACATTCAGTTTGTCAATATTTGGTTTGACAAACTTTCAGACGTGAGAAGGATAGGGCGCTCAACTGCTCGATTCCTTCTCTTCAAAGACATGTATGTACATAGAGAACAATTTTCTCTAACTCTTGCATATGCAGTCACCATTCATAAATCCCAAGGTCTTACCCTAGACAAAGCATTGATAGATATAGGAAACACAGTCTTTAAAGAATGCATGAGCTACGTAGCACTATCACGCTTACGTACACTTGACGGTCTATTTCTAATCAACTTTGATGCAAGTAAAATGAACGCTGATATTCCTTACATTTTAGAGTACAATAGACTGCGTTCACTGTACACCCCCATCTGAAATCATATCCTGTTCCAGAAAAAGTAAAACGTGGTAAAAGAAAACTAATTCAAACAGAAATGCAACAGAATCTGACAGCAAATCCTTCAAAGAAAACAAAAGAAGGTAAAACTTCATCAATTACCACAAGCAAAGAAGAACCTATTAGGGAACGTAAATCGGGTACTTCTTCAAAGAAGGAACAGAAACTCTGAAAAAAAGGACTCAGACACAGAACTAGCTGGTCCATTCACATTTTCAAATGAAACTGGTGTAAGTTGCTATGCAAATGTAGCAATGAATATTCTATTTCAATTGCCACCAATTGTTAACAATATTTACTTACACAGTACAGATCAATTGTGTTTGGAAATGTTAGTCCTTCATAGAAACGCAACAAACAATCCTGACAACACGTACAGTGTTCACGGAATAAGACAAGAATTGGACTACTGTGCTGGAATGGTGAGATTCACTATAAACTCACAGGAAGATCCACAAGAATTTCTAATGTACTTACTACACGTATCGGAAAACAAAAACATACCTATAAATGAAATCTTCCACATTTCATACATGTGGAAACATACATGCACTCTCTGTAACAATGTGATACAGGAACAAATCCCAAATGAGTGATTTGTGTATGTATCTATACCTAATTGTGAATCCATTCCATTTCAGCAACTTGTAAAGAATGCAAACCATGGCAGATTATGTACTATGTGCAATTCAGATAATCGCTCAACCTTACTGATACAAACACATAGTAACTACATAATACTTATGCTTCTAGGTTACAATGCAGATGGTACCAAAAACAACTGCAAGCTGACTGGATTCACGCACAGTCAAGTGTCACTTGGGAAGAAAACCTTTACAACAATAGGTATAATCTACCACGCAGGAGCTACAACCAATGCAGGTCACTACACTGCATACATTAAAAAGAAATGTGGATGGTTCGAATGTAATGATAGCACCATTAGTCTAAAGCAGAGATTGCCAGCTAATCTTACAAATGCGTATTTAATCTTCTTAAAGCCAAAATTTAATAGCTAATGTGTACTTCAACATTAACAAAAATTGAAGTAAAAGACTATAGACAGTTAGAATACGGCAACAGGTATCTAACTGTA